>NW_027467782.1:52784326-53139180 GCF_004210375.1 Tachypleus tridentatus
AGATAAGACATAACAGTACATACACATAGAGACTATTGGAAAGATAAGACATAACAATTACATACACATAGAGGACATATTGGAAAGATACAAGACATAACAATACATACATAGAGACTATTGGAAAGATAAGACATAACAGTACATACACATAGAGACTATTGGAAAGATAAGACATAACAATACATACAAATAGAGACTATTGGAAAGATAAGACATAACAAGTACATACACATAGAGACTATTGGAAAGATAAGACATAACAATTACATACACATTGAGACTATTGGAAAGATAAGACATAACAGTACATACACATAGAGACTATTGGAAAGATAAGACATAACAATACATACACATAGAGACTATTGGAAAGATAAGACATAACAGTACATACACATAGAGACTATTGGAAAGATAAGACATAACAATACATACACATAAGAGACTATTGGAAAGATAAGACATAACAGTACATACACATAGAGACTATTGGAAAGATAAGACATAACAGTACATACACATAGAGACTATTGGAAAGATAAGACATAACAATACATACACATAGAGACTATTGGAAAGATAAGACATAACAGTACATACACATAGAGACTATTGGAAAGATAAGACATAACAATACATACACATAGAGACTATTGGAAAGATAAGACATAACAATACATACACATAGAGACTATTGGAAAGATAAGACATAACAATACATACACATAGAGACTATTGGAAAGATAAGACATAACAATACATACACATAGTGACTATTGGAAAGATAAGACATAACAGTACATACAACATAGAGACTATTGGAAAGATAAGACATAACAAGTACATAAACATAGAGACTATTGGAAAGATAAGACATAACAATACATACACATAGAGACTATTGGAAAGATAAGACATAACAATACATACACATAGAGACTATTGGAAAGATAAGACATAACAGTACATACACATAGAGACTATTGGAAAGATAAGACACATAACAATTACATACACATAGAGACTATTGGAAGATAAGACATAACAGTACATACACATAGAGACTATTGGAAAGATAAGACATAACAGTACATACACATAGAGACTATTGGAAAGATAAGACATAACAGTACATACACATAGAGACTATTGGAAGATAAGACATAACAGTACATACACATAGAGACTATTGGAAAGATAAGACATAACAGTACATACACATAGAGACTATTGGAAAGATAAGACATAACAAGTACATACACATAGAGACTATTGGAAAGATAAGACATAACAGTACATACACATAGAGACTATTGGAAAGATAAGACATAACAATACATACACATAGAGACTATTGGAAAGATAAGACATAACAGTACATACACATAGAGACTATTGGAAAGATAAGACATAACAATACATACACATAGAGACTATTGGAAAGATAAGACATAACAATACATACACATAGAGACTATTGGAAAGATAAGACATAACAATACATACACATAGAGACTATTGGAAAGATAAGACATAACAATACATACACATAGAGACTATTGGAAAGATAAGACATAACAATACATACACATAGAGACTATTCGAAAGATAAGACATACCACTACATACACATAGTGACTATTGGAAAGATAGGACATAACAGTACATACACATAGAGATTATTTGAAAGATAAGACATAACAATACATACACATAGAGACTATTGGAAAGATAAGACATAACAATACATACACATAGAGACTATTGGAAAGATAAGACATAACAAGTACATACACATAGAGACTATTGGAAAGATAAGACATAACACTACATACACATAGTGACTATTGGAAAGATAAGACATAACAGTACATACACATAGAGACTATTGGAAAGATAAGACATAACAGTACATACACATAGAGACTATTGGAAAGATAAGACATAACAGTACATACACATAGAGACTATTGGAAGATAAGACATAACAGTACATACACATAGAGACTATTGGAAAGATAAGACATAACAATACATACACATAGAGACTATTGGAAAGATAAGACATAACAATACATACACATAGAGACTATTGGAAAGATAAGACATAACAGTACATACACATAGAGACTATTGGAAAGATAAGACATAACAGTACATACACATAGAGACTATTGGAAAGATAAGACATAACAGTACATACACATAGAGACTATTGGAAAGATAAGACATAACAATACATACACATAGAGACTATTGGAAAGATAAGACATAACAATACATACACATAGAGACTATTGGAAAGATAAGACATAACAATACATACACATAGAGACTATTGGAAAGATAAGACATAACAATACATACACATAGAGACTATTGGAAAGATAAGACATAACAATACATACACATAGAGACTATTGGAAAGATAAGACATAACAATACATAAGACATAACTATTGGAAAGATAAGACATAACAGACATAATACATACACATAGAGACTATTGGAAAGATAAGACATAACAATACATACACATAGAGACTATTGGAAAGATAAGACATAACAATACATACACATAGAGACTATTGGAAAGATAAGACATAACAATACATACACATAGAGACTATTGGAAAGATAAGACATAACAATACATACACATAGAGACTATTGGAAAGATAAGACATAACAATTACATACACATAGAGACTATTGGAAAGATAAGACATAACAATACATACACATAGAGACTATTGGAAAGATAAGACATAACAGTACATACACATAGAAGACTATTGGAAAGATAAGACATAACAGTACATACACATAGAGACTATTGGAAAGATAAGACATAACAATACATACACATAGAGACTATTGGAAGATAAGACATAACAGTACATACACATAGAGACTATTGGAAAGATAAGACATAACAGTACATACACATAGAGACTATTGGAAAGATAAGACATAACAGTACATACACATAGAGACTATTGGAAAGATAAGACATAACAGTACATACACATAGAGACTATTGGAAAGATAAGACATAACAATACATACACATAGAGACTATTGGAAAGATAAGACATAACAGTACATACACATAGAGACTATTGGAAAGATAAGACATAACAGTACATACACATAGAGACTATTGGAAAGATAAGACATAGAGACTATTGGAAAGATAAGACATAACATACATACACACAATAGAGACTATTGGAAAGATAAGACATAACAATACATACACATAGAGACTATTGGAAAGATAAGACATAACAATACATACACATAGAGACTATTGGAAAGATAAGACATAACAATACATACAACATAGAGACTATTGGAAAGATAAGACATAACAATACATACACATAGAGACTATTGGAAAGATAAGACATAACAATACATACACATAGAGACTATTGGAAAGATAAGACATAACAGATACATACACATAGAGACTATTGGAAAGATAAGACATAACAATACATACACATAGAGACTATTGGAAAGATAAGACATAACAATACATACACATAGAGACTATTGGAAAGATAAGACATAACAGTACATACACATAGAGACTATTGGAAAGATAAGACATAACAATACATACACATAGAGACTATTGGAAAGATAAGACATAACAGTACATACACATAGAGACTATTGGAAAGATAAGACATAACAGTACATACACATAGAGACTATTGGAAAGATAAGACATAACAATACATACACATAGAGACTATTGGAAAGATAAGACATAACAGTACATACACATAGAGACTATTGGAAAGATAAGACATAACAGTACATACACATAGAGACTATTGGAAAGATAAGACATAACAGTACATACACATAGAGACTATTGGAAAGATAAGACATAACAGTACATACACATAGAGACTATTGGAAAGATAAGACATAACAGTACATACACATAGAGACTATTGGAAAGATAAGACATAACAGTACATACACATAGAGACTATTGGAAAGATAAGACATAACAGTACATACACATAGAGACTATTGGAAAGATAAGACATAACAGTACATACACATAGAGACTATTGGAAAGATAAGACATAACAGTACATACACATAGAGACTATTGGAAAGATAAGACATAACAGTACATACACATAGAGACTATTGGAAAGATAAGACATAACAGTACATACACATAGAGACTATTGGAAAGATAAGACATAACAATACATACACATAGAGACTATTGGAAAGATAAGACATAACAATACATACACATAGAGACTATTGGAAAGATAAGACATAACAATACATACACATAGAGACTATTGGAAAGATAAGACATAGAGACAGATACATACATACATAGAGACTATTGGAAAGATAAGACATAACAGTACATACACATAGAGACTATTGGAAAGATAAGACATAACAGTACATACACATAGAGACTATTGGAAAGATAAGACATAACAGTACATACACATAGAGACTATTGGAAAGATAAGACATAACAGTACATACACATAGAGACTATTGGAAAGATAAGACATAACAATACATACACATAGAGACTATTGGAAAGATAAGACATAACAGAGACTATTGGAAAGATAAGACATAACAATACATACACATAGAGACTATTGGAAAGATAAGACATAACAATACATACATAGAGACTATTGGAAAGATAAGACATAACAGTACATACACATAGAGACTATTGGAAAGATAAGACATAACAGTACATACACATAGAGACTATTGGAAAGATAAGACATAACAATACATACACATAGAGAGACTATTGGAAAGATAAGACATAACAGTACATACACATAGAGACTATTGAAAGATAAGACATAACAGACATAGAGACTATTGGAAAGATAAGACATAACATACATACACATAGAGACTATTGGAAAGATAAGACATAACAATACATACACATAGAGACTATTGGAAAGATAAGACATAACAATACATACACATAGAGACTATTGGAAAGATAAGACATAACAGTACATACACATAGAGACTATTGGAAAGATAAGACATAACAGTACATACACATAGAGACTATTGGAAAGATAAGACATAACAATACATAAACACATAGAGACTATTGGAAAGATAAGACATAACAGTACATACACATAGAAACTATTGGAAAGATAAGACATAACAGTACATACACATAGAGACTATTGGAAAGATAAGACATAACAGTACATACACATAGTGACTATTGGAAAGATAAGACATAACAGTACATACACATAGAGACTATTGGAAAGATAAGACATAACAATACATACACATAGAGACTATTGGAAAGATAAGACATAACAATACATACACATAGAGACTATTGGAAAGATAAGACATAACAATACATACACATACTATTGGAAAGATAAGACATAACAGTACATACACATAGAGACTATTGGAAAGATAAGACATAACACATAACATACATACACATAGAGACTATTGGAAAGATAAGACATAACAATACATACACATAGAGACTATTGGAAAGATAAGACATAACAGATACATACACATAGAGACTATTGGAAAGATAAGACATAACAGTACATACACATAGAGACTATTGGAAAGATAAGACATAACAATACATACACATAGAGACTATTGGAAAGATAAGACATAACAGTACATACACATAGAGACTATTGGAAAGATAAGACATAACAATACATACACATAGAGACTATTGGAAAGATAAGACATAACAATACATACACATAGAGACTATTGGAAAGATAAGACATAACAATACATACACATAGAACTATTGGAAAGATAAGACATAACAGTACATACACATAGAGACTATTGGAAAGATAAGACATAACAATACATACACATAGAGACTATTGGAAAGATAAGACATAACAGTACATACACATAGAGACTATTGGAAAGATAAGACATAACAATACATACACATAGAGACTATTGGAAAGATAAGACATAACAATACATACACATAGAGACTATTGGAAAGATAAGACATAACAGTACATACACATAGAGACTATTGGAAAGATAAGACATAACAATACATAAACATAGAGACTATTGGAAAGATAAGACATAACAGTACATACACATAGAGACTATTGGAAAGATAAGACATAACAGTACATACACATAGAGACTATTGGAAAGATAAGACATAACAGTACATACACATAGAGACTATTGGAAAGATAAGACATAACAGTACATACACATAGAGACTATTGGAAAGATAAGACATAACAGTACATACACATAGAGACTATTGGAAAGATAAGACATAACAGTACATATACACATAAGAGACTATTGGAAAGATAAGACATAACAATACATACACATAGAGACTATTGGAAAGATAAGACATAACAGTACATACACATAGAGACTATTGGAAAGATAAGACATAACAGTACATACACATAGAGACTATTGGAAAGATAAGACATAACAGTACATACACATAGAGACTATTGGAAAGATAAGACATAACAGTACATACACATAGAGACTATTGGAAAGATAAGACATAACAGTACATACACATAGAGACTATTGGAAAGATAAGACATAACAGTACATACACATAGAGACTATTGGAAAGATAAGACATAACAATACATAAACATAGAGACTATTGGAAAGATAAGACATAACAGTACATACACATAGAGACTATTGGAAAGATAAGACATAACAGTACATACACATAGAGACTATTGGAAAGATAAGACATAACAGTACATACACATAGAGACTATTGGAAAGATAAGACATAACAGTACATACACATAGAGACTATTGGAAAGATAAGACATAACAATACATACACATAGAGACTATTGGAAAGATAAGACATAACAATACATACACATAGAGACTATTGGAAAGATAAGACATAACAGTACATACACATAGAGACTATTGGAAAGATAAGACATAACACATACATACACATAGAGACTATTGGAAAGATAAGACATAACAATACATACACATAGAGACTATTGGAAAGATAAGACATAACAATACATACACATAGAGACTATTGGAAAGATAAGACATAACAATACATACACATAGAGACTATTGGAAAGATAAGACATAACAATACATACACATAGAGACTATTGGAAAGATAAGACATAACAGTACATACACATAGAGACTATTGGAAAGATAAGACATAACAGTACATACACATAGAGACTATTGGATAAGATAAGACATAACAATACATACACATAGAGACTATTGGAAAGATAAGACATAACAGTACATACACATAGAGACTATTGGAAGATAAGACATAACAATACATAACACATATAGACTATTGGAAAGATAAGACATAACAGTACATACACATAGAGACTATTGGAAGATAAGACATAACAATACATACACATAGAGACTATTGGAAAGATAAGACATAACAGTACATACACATAGAGACTATTGGAAAGATAAGACATAACAAGTACATACACATAGAGACTATTGGAAAGATAAGACATAACAATACATACACATAGAGACTATTGGAAAGATAAGACATAACAGTACATACACATAGAGACTATTGGAAAGATAAGACATAACAGTACATACACATAGAGACTATTGGAAAGATAAGACATAACAGTACATACACATAGAGACTATTGGAAAGATAAGACATAACAAGTACATACACATAGAGACTATTGGAAAGATAAGACATAACAGTACATACACATAGAGACTATTGGAAAGATAAGACATAACAGTACATACACATAGAGACTATTGGAAAGATAAGACATAACAGTACATACACATAGAGACTATTGGAAAGATAAGACATAACAGTTACATACACATAGAGACTATTGGAAAGATAAGACATAACAGTACATACACATAGAGACTATTGGAAAGATAAGACATAACAGTACATACACATAGAGACTATTGGAAAGATAAGACATAACAATACATACACATAGAGACTATTGGAAAGATAAGACATAACAGTACATACACATAGAGACTATTGGAAAGATAAGACATAACAATACATACACATAGAGACTATTGGAAAGATAAGACATAACAATACATACACATAGAGACTATTGGAAAGATAAGACATAACAATACATACACATAGAGACTATTGGAAAGATAAGACATAACAATACATACACATAGAGACTATTGGAAAGATAAGACATAACAAGTACATACACATAGAGACTATTGGAAAGATAAGACATAACAATACATACACATAGAGACTATTGGAAAGATAAGACATAACAGTACATACACATAGAGACTATTGGAAAGATAAGACATAACAATACATACACATAGAGACTATTGGAAAGATAAGACATAACAATACATACACATAGAGACTATTGGAAAGATAAGACATAACAGTACATACACATAGAGACTATTGGAAAGATAAGACATAACAGTACATACACATAGAGACTATTGGAAAGATAAGACATAACAGTACATACACATAGAGACTATTGGAAAGATAAGACATAACAGTACATACACATAGAGACTATTGGAAAGATAAGACATAACAGTACATACACATAGAGACTATTGGAAAGATAAGACATAACAGTACATACACATAGAGACTATTGGAAAGATAAGACATAACAATACATAAACATAGAGACTATTGGAAAGATAAGACATAACAATACATACACATAGAGACTATTGGAAAGATAAGACATAACAGTACATACACATAGAGACTATTGGAAAGATAAGACATAACAGTACATACACATAGAGACTATTGGAAAGATAAGACATAACAGTACATACACATAGAGACTATTGGAAAGATAAGACATAACAATACATACACATAGAGACTATTGGAAAGATAAGACATAACAATACATACACATAGAGACTATGGAAAGATAAGACATAACAATACATACACATAGAGACTATTGGAAAGATAAGACATAACAGTACATACACATAGAGACTATTGGAAAGATAAGACATAACAGTACATACACATAGAGACTATTGGAAAGATAAGACATAACAATACATACACATAGAGACTATTGGAAAGATAAGACATAACAGTACATACACATAGAGACTATTGGAAAGATAAGACATAACAATACATACACATAGAGACTATTGGAAGATAAGACATAACAATACATACACATAGAGACTATTGGAAAGATAAGACATAACAATACATACACATAGAGACTATTGGAAAGATAAGACATAACAATACATACACATAGAGACTATTGGAAAGATAAGACATAACAATACATACACATAGAGACTATTGGAAAGATAAGACATAACAGTACATACACATAGAGACTATTGGAAAGATAAGACATAACAGTACATACACATAGAGACTATTGGAAAGATAAGACATAACAGTACATACACATAGAGACTATTGGAAGATAAGACATAACAATACATACACATAGAGACTATTGGAAAGATAAGACATAACAGTACATACACATAGAGACTATTGGAAAGATAAGACATAACAGTACATACACATAGAGACTATTGGAAAGATAAGACATAACAATACATACACATAGAGACTATTGGAAAGATAAGACATAACAGTACATACACATAGAGACTATTGGAAAGATAAGACATAACAGTACATACACATAGAGACTATTGGAAAGATAAGACATAACTATTGGAAAGATAAGACATAACAGTACATACACATAGAGACTATTGGAAAGATAAGACATAACAATACATACACATAGAGACTATTGGAAAGATAAGACATAACAATACATACACATAGAGACTATTGGAAAGATAAGACATAACAGTACATACACATAGAGACTATTGGAAAGATAAGACATAACAGTACATACACATAGAGACTATTGGAAAGATAAGACATAACAATACATACACATAGAGACTATTGGAAAGATAAGACATAACAATACATAAACATAGAGACTATTGGAAAGATAAGACATAACAGTACATACACATAGAGACTATTGGAAGATAAGACATAACAATACATACACATAGAGACTATTGGAAAGATAAGACATAACAATACATACACATAGAGACTATTGGAAAGATAAGACATAACATACATACACATAGAGACTATTGGAAAGATAAGACATAACAGTACATACACATAGAGACTATTGGAAAGATAAGACATAACAATACATACACATAGAGACTATTGGAAAGATAAGACATAACAGTACATACACATAGAGACTATTGGAAAGATAAGACATAACAATACATACACATAGAGACTATTGGAAAGATAAGACATAACAGTACATACACATAGAGACTATTGGAAAGATAAGACATAACAATACATACACATAGAGACTATTGGAAAGATAAGACATAACAATACATACACATAGAGACTATTGGAAAGATAAGACATAACAGTACATACACATAGAGACTATTGGAAAGATAAGACATAACAGTACATACACATAGAGACTATTGGAAAGATAAGACATAACAATACATACACATAGAGACTATTGGAAAGATAAGACATAACAGTACATACACATAGAGACTATTGGAAAGATAAGACATAACAGTACATACACATAGAGACTATTGGAAAGATAAGACATAACAGTACATACACATA
The DNA here is from genome assembly GCF_004210375.1 of Tachypleus tridentatus. Taxonomy (NCBI): domain Eukaryota; kingdom Metazoa; phylum Arthropoda; class Merostomata; order Xiphosura; family Limulidae; genus Tachypleus; species Tachypleus tridentatus. Next base: position 52,795,113 of record NW_027467782.1, read on the forward strand.
GAGACTATTGGAAAGATAAGACATAACAGTACATACACATAGAGACTATTGGAAAGATAAGACATAACAGTACATACACATAGAGACTATTGGAAAGATAAGACATAACAATACATACACATAGAGACTATTGGAAAGATAAGACATAACAGTACATACACATAGAGACTATTGGAAAGATAAGACATAACAATACATACACATAGAGACTATTGGAAAGATAAGACATAACAATACATACACATAGAGACTATTGGAAAGATAAGACATAACAGTACATACACATAGAGACTATTGGAAAGATAAGACATAACAATACATACACATAGAGACTATTGGAAAGATAAGACATAACAATACATACACATAGAGACTATTGGAAAGATAAGACATAACAATACATACACATAGAGACTATTGGAAAGATAAGACATAACAAGTACATACACATAGAGACTATTGGAAAGATAAGACATAACAGTACATACACATAGAGACTATTGGAAAGATAAGACATAACAAGTACATACACATAGAGACTATTGGAAAGATAAGACATAACAGTACATACACATAGAGACTATTGGAAAGATAAGACATAACAATACATACACATAGAGACTATTGGAAAGATAAGACATAACAGTACATACACATAGAGACTATTGGAAAGATAAGACATAACAGTACATACACATAGAGACTATTGGAAAGATAAGACATAACAGTACATACACATAGAGACTATTGGAAAGATAAGACATAACAGTACATACACATAGAGACTATTGGAAAGATAAGACATAACAATACATACACATAGAGACTATTGGAAAGATAAGACATAACAGTACATACACATAGAGACTATTGGAAAGATAAGACATAACAGTACATACACATAGAGACTATTGGAAAGATAAGACATAACAGTACATACACATAGAGACTATTGGAAAGATAAGACATAACAATACATACACATAGAGACTATTGGAAAGATAAGACATAACAGTACATACACATAGAGACTATTGAAAGATAAGACATAACAAGTACATACACATAGAGACTATTGGAAAGATAAGACATAACAATACATACACATAGAGACTATTGGAAAGATAAGACATAACAGTACATACACATAGAGACTATTGGAAAGATAAGACATAACAGTACATACACATAGAGACTATTGGAAAGATAAGACATAACAATACATACACATAGAGACTATTGGAAAGATAAGACATAACAGTACATACACATAGAGACTATTGGAAAGATAAGACATAACAGTACATACACATAGAGACTATTGGAAAGATAAGACATAACAATACATACACATAGAGACTATTGGAAAGATAAGACATAACAGTACATACACATAGAGACTATTGGAAAGATAAGACATAACAATACATACACATAGAGACTATTGGAAAGATAAGACATAACAGTACATACACATAGAGACTATTGGAAAGATAAGACATAACAGTACATACACATAGAGACTATTGGAAAGATAAGACATAACAGTACATACACATAGAGACTATTGGAAAGATAAGACATAACAGTACATACACATAGAGACTATTGGAAAGATAAGACATAACAATACATACACATAGAGACTATTGGAAAGATAAGACATAACAATACATACACATAGAGACTATTGGAAAGATAAGACATAACAATACATACACATAGAGACTATTGGAAAGATAAGACATAACAGTACATACACATAGAGACTATGGAAAGATAAGACATAACTACATACACATAGAGACTATTGGAAAGATAAGACATAACTATTGGAAAGATAAGACATAACAATACATACACATAGAGACTATTGGAAAGATAAGACATAACTATTGGAAAGATAAGACATACATAGAGACAGATAAGACATAACAGTACATACACAGAGACTATTGGAAAGATAAGACATAACAATACATACACATAGAGACTATTGGAAAGATAAGACATAACAGTACATACACATAGAGACTATTGGAAAGATAAGACATAACAGTACATACACATAGAGACTATTGGAAAGATAAGACATAACAATACATACACATAGAGACTATTGGAAAGATAAGACATAACAGTACATACACATAGAGACTATTGGAAAGATAAGACATAACAGTACATACACATAGAGACTATTGGAAAGATAAGACATAACAGTACATACACATAGAGACTATTGGAAAGATAAGACATAACAGTACATACACATAGAGACTATTGGAAAGATAAGACATAACAATACATACACATAGAGACTATTGGAAAGATAAGACATAACAGTACATACACATAGAGACTATTGGAAAGATAAGACATAACAATACATACACATAGAGACTATTGGAAAGATAAGACATAACAATACATACACATAGAGACTATTGGAAAGATAAGACATAACAGTACATACACATAGAGACTATTGGAAAGATAAGACATAACAGTACATACACATAGAGACTATTGGAAAGATAAGACATAACAGTACATACACATAGAGACTATTGGAAAGATAAGACATAACAGTACATACACATAGAGACTATTGGAAAGATAAGACATAACAATACATACACATAGAGACTATTGGAAAGATAAGACATAACAATACATACACATAGAGACTATTGGATAAAAGATAAGACATAACAATACATACACATAGAGACTATTGGAAAGATAAGACATAACAATACATACACATAGAGACTATTGGAAGATAAGACATAACAATACATACACATAGAGACTATTGGAAAGATAAGACATAACAATACATACACATAGAGACTATTGGAAAGATAAGACATAACAATACATACACATAGAGACTATTGGAAAGATAAGACATAACAATACATACACATAGAGACTATTGGAAAGATAAGACATAACAATACATACACATAGAGACTATTGGAAAGATAAGACATAACAGTACATACACATAGAGACTATTGGAAAGATAAGACATAACAGTACATACAAATAGAGACTATTGGAAAGATAAGACATAACAGTACATACACATAGAGACTATTGGAAAGATAAGACATAACAGTACATACACATAGAGACTATTGGAAAGATAAGACATAACAGTACATACACATAGAGACTATTGGAAAGATAAGACATAACAGTACATACACATAGAGACTATTGGAAAGATAAGACATAACAATACATACACACTATTGGAAAGATAAGACATAACAGTACATACACATAGAGACTATTAGAAAGATAAGACATAACAGTACATACACATAGTGACTATTGGAAAGATAAGACATAACAGTACATACACATAGAGACTATTGGAAAGATAAGACATAACAATACATACACATAGAGACTATTGGAAAGATAAGACATAACAGTACATACACATAGAGACTATTGGAAAGATAAGACATAACAGTACATACACATAGAGACTATTGGAAAGATAAGACATAACATACATACACATAGAGACTATTGGAAAGATAAGACATAACAGTACATACACATAGAGACTATTGGAAAGATAAGACATAACAATACATACACATAGAGACTATTGGAAAGATAAGACATAACAGTACATACACATAGAGACTATTGGAAAGATAAGACATAACAATACATACACATAGAGACTATTGGAAAGATAAGACATAACAGTACATACACATAGAGACTATTGGAAAGATAAGACATAACAGTACATACACATAGAGACTATTGGAAAGATAAGACATAACAATACATACACATAGAGACTATTGGAAAGATAAGACATAACAGTACATACACATAGAGACTATTGGAAAGATAAGACATAACAATACATACACATAGAGACTATTGGAAAGATAAGACATAACAATACATACACATAGAGACTATTGGAAAGATAAGACATAACAGTACATACACATAGAGACTATTGGAAAGATAAGACATAACAGTACATACACATAGAGACTATTGGAAAGATAAGACATAACAATACATACACATAGAGACTATTGGAAAGATAAGACATAACAATACATACACATAGAGACTATTGGAAAGATAAGACATAACAATACATACACATAGAGACTATTGGAAAGATAAGACATAACAATACATACACATAGAGACTATTGGAAAGATAAGACATAACAGTACATACACATAGAGACTATTGGAAAGATAAGACATAACAGTACATACACATAGAGACTATTGGAAAGATAAGACATAACAGTACATACACATAGAGACTATTGGAAAGATAAGACATAACAGTACATACACATAACTATTGGAAGATAAGACATAACAGTACATACACATAGAGACTATTGGAAAGATAAGACATAACAGTACATACACATAGAGACTATTGGAAAGATAAGACATAACAATACATACACATAGAGACTATTGGAAAGATAAGACATAACAATACATACACATAGAGACTATTGGAAAGATAAGACATAACAGTACATACACATAGAGACTATTGGAAAGATAAGACATAACAGTACATACACATAGAGACTATTGAAAGATAAGACATAACAGTACATACACATAGAGACTATTGGAAAGATAAGACATAACAATACATACACATAGAGACTATTGGAAAGATAAGACATAACAGTACATACACATAGAGACTATTGGAAAGATAAGACATAACAGTACATACACATAGAGACTATTGGAAAGATAAGACATAACAGTACATACACATAGAGACTATTGGAAAGATAAGACATAACAGTACATACACATAGAGACTATTGGAAAGATAAGACATAACAGTACATACACATAGTGACTATTGGAAAGATAAGACATAACAGTACATACACATGGAGACTATTGGAAAGATAAGACATAACAATACATACACGTAGAGACTATTGGAACGATAAGACATAACAGTACATACACATAGAGACTATTGGAAAGATAAGACATAACAATACATACACATAGAGACTATTGGAAAGATAAGACATAACAATACATACACATAGAGACTATTGGAAAGATAAGACATAACAGACTATACACATAGAGACTATTGGAAAGATAAGACATAACAATACATACACATAGAGACTATTGGAAAGATAAGACATAACAATACATACATAGACATAGAGACTATTGGAAAGATAAGACATAACAGTACATACACATAGAGATTATAGGAAACATAAGACATAACAATACATACACATAGAGACTATTCGAAAGATAAGACATAACAATACATGCACATAAAGACTACTGGAAAGATAAGACATGACAATACATAAACATAGAGACTATTGGAAAGATAAGACATAACAAGTACATACACATAGAGACTATTGGAAAGATAAGACATAACAATACATACACATAGAGACTATTGGAAAGATAAGACATAACAATACATACACATAGAAGACTATTGGAAGATAAGACATAAAGACATACACATAGAGACTATTGGAAAGATAAGACATAACAGTACATACACATAGAGACTATTGGAAAGATAAGACATAACAGTACATACACATAGAGACTATTGGAAAGATAAGACATAACAGTACATACACATAGAGACTATTGGAAAGATAAGACATAACAGTACATACACATAGAGACTATTGGAAAGATAAGACATAACAGTTCATACACATAGAGACTATTGGAAAGATAAGACATAACAGTACATACACATAGAGACTATTGGAAAGATAAGACATAACAATACATACACATAGAGACTATTGGAAAGATAAGACATAACAGTTCATACACATTGTGACTATTGGAAAGATAAGACATAACAGTACATACAAATAGAGACTATTGGAAAGATAAGACATAGCAATACATCCACATAGAAACTACTGGAAAGATAAGACATAACAATACATACACATAGAGACTATTGGAAAGATAAGACATAACAATACATACACATAGAGACTATTGGAAAGATAAGACATAACAGTACATACACATAGAGACTATTGGAAAGATAAGACATAACAATACATACACATAGAGACTATTGGAAAGATAAGACATAACAATACATACACATAGAGACTATTGGAAAGATAAGACATAACAATACATACACATAGAGACTATTGGAAAGATAAGACATAACAATACATACACATAGAGACTATTGGAAAGATAAGACATAACAGTACATACACATAGAGACTATTGGAAAGATAAGACATAACAATACATACACATAGAGACTATTGGAAAGATAAGACATAACAATACATACACATAGAGACTATTGGAAAGATAAGACATAACAATACATACACATAGAGACTATTGGAAAGATAAGACATAACAATACATACACATAGAGACTATTGGAAAGATAAGACATAACAATACATACACATAGAGACTATTGGAAAGATAAGACATAACAGTACATACACATAGAGACTATTGGAAAGATAAGACATAACAGTACATACACATAACTATTGGAAAGATAAGACATAACAGTACATACACATAGAGACTATTGGAAAGATAAGACATAACAGTACATACACACATAGAGACTATTGGAAAGATAAGACATAACAGTACATACACATAGAGACTATTGGAAAGATAAGACATAACAATACATACACATAGAGACTATTGGAAAGATAAGACATAACAGTACATACACATAGAGACTATTGGAAAGATAAGACATAACAGTACATACACATAGAGACTATTGGAAAGATAAGACATAACAGTACATACACATAGAGACTATTGGAAAGATAAGACATAACAGTACATACACATAGAGACTATTGGAAAGATAAGACATAACAGTACATACACATAGAGACTATTGGAAAGATAAGACATAACAATACATACACATAGAGACTATTGGAAAGATAAGACATAACAATACATACACATAGAGACTATTGGAAAGATAAGACATAACAGTACATACACATAGAGACTATTGGAAAGATAAGACATAACAGTACATACACATAGAGACTATTGGAAAGATAAGACATAACAATACATACACATAGAGACTATTGGAAAGATAAGACATAACAGTACATACACATAGAGACTATTGGAAAGATAAGACATAACAGTACATACACATAGAGACTATTGGAAAGATAAGACATAACAGTACATACACATAGAGACTATTGGAAAGATAAGACATAACAATACATACACATAGAGACTATTGGAAAGATAAGACATAACAATACATACACATAGAGACTATTGGAAAGATAAGACATAACAATACATACACATAGAGACTATTGGAAAGATAAGACATAACAGTACATACACATAGAGACTATTGGAAAGATAAGACATAACAATACATACACATAGAGACTATTGGAAAGATAAGACATAACAATACATACACATAGAGACTATTGGAAAGATAAGACATAACAATACATACACATAGAGACTATTGGAAAGATAAGACATAACAATACATAAACATAGAGACTATTGGAAAGATAAGACATAACAGTACATACACATAGAGACTATTGGAAAGATAAGACATAACAATACATACACATAGAGACTATTGAAAGATAAGACATAACAATACATACACATAGAGACTATTGGAAAGATAAGACATAACAGTACATACACATAGAGACTATTGGAAAGATAAGACATAACAATACATACACATAGAGACTATTGGAAAGATAAGACATAACAATACATACACATAGAGACTATTGGAAAGATAAGACATAACAATACATACACATAGAGACTATTGGAAAGATAAGACATAACAGTACATACACATAGAGACTATTGGAAAGATAAGACATAACAATACATACACATAGAGACTATTGGAAAGATAAGACATAACAATACATACACATAGAGACTATTGGAAAGATAAGACATAACAATACATAAACATAGAGACTATTGGAAAGATAAGACATAACAGTACATACACATAGAGACTATTGGAAAGATAAGACATAACAATACATACACATAGAGACTATTGGAAAGATAAGACATAACAATACATACAACATAGAGACTATTGGAAAGATAAGACATAACAGTACATACACATAGAGACTATTGGAAAGATAAGACTTAACAATACATACACATAGAGACTATTGAAAAGATAAGACATAACAGTACATACACATGGAGACTATTGGAAAGATAAGACATAAAAGTACATACACATAGAGACTATTGGAAAGATAAGACATAACAGTACATACACATAGAGACTATTGGAAAGATAAGACATAACAGTACATACACATAGAGACTATTGGAAAGATAAGACATAACAGTACATACACATAGAGACTATTGGAAAGATAAGACATAACAGTACATACACATAGAGACTATTGGAAAGATAAGACATAACAGTACATACACATAGTGACTATTGGAAAGATAAGACATAACAGTACATACAAATAGAGACTATTGGAAAGATAAGACATAACAATACATACACATAGAAACTATTGGAAAGATAAGACATAACAATACATAAACATAGAAACTATTGCAAAGATGAGACATAACAGTACATACACATAGAGACTATTGGAAAGATAAGACATAACAGTACATACACCTAGAGACTATTGGAAAGATAAGACATAACATAACAGTACATACAAATAGAGACTATTGGAAAGATAAGACATAACAATACATACACATAGAGACTATTGGAAAGATAAGACATAACAATACATACACATAGAGACTATTGGAAAGATAAGACATAACAATACATAAACATAGAAACTATTGCAAAGATGAGACATAACAGTACATACACATAGAGACTATTGGAAAGATAAGACATAACAATACATACACATAGAGACTATTGGAAAGATAAGACATAACAATACATACACATAGAGACTATTGGAAAGATAAGACATAACAGTACATACACATAGAGACTATTGGAAAGATAAGACATAACAGTACATACACATAGAGACTATTGGAAAGATAAGACATAACAGTACATACACATAGAGATTATAGGAAAGATAAGACATAACAATACATACACATAGAGACTATTCGAAAGGTAAGACATAACAGTACATACACATAGTGACATTTGGAAAGATAAGACATAACAGTACATACACATAGAGACTATTGGAAAGATAAGACATAACAGTACATACACATAGAGACTATTGGAAAGATAAGACATAACAGTACATACACATAGAGACTATTGGAAAGATAAGACATAACAGTACATACACATAGAGACTATTGGAAAGATAAGACATAACAGTACATACACATAGAGACTATTGGAAAGATAAGACATAACAGTACATACACATAGAGACTATTGGAAAGATAAGACATAACAATACATACACATAGAGACTATTGGAAAGATAAGACATAACAGTACATACACATAGAGACTATTGGAAAGATAAGACATAACAATACATACACATAGAGACTATTGGAAAGATAAGACATAACAGTACATACAAATAGAGACTATTGGAAAGATAAGACATAACAGTACATACAAATAGAGACTATTGGAAAGATAAGACATAACAATACATACACATAGAGACTATTGGAAAGATAAGACATAACAGTACATACACATAGAGACTATTGGAAAGATAAGACATAACAATACATACACATAGAGACTATTGGAAAGATAAGACATAACAGTACATACACATAGAGACTATTGGAAAGATAAGACATAACAGTACATACAAATAGAGACTATTGGAAAGATAAGACATAACAGTACATACACATAGAGATTATTTGAAAGATAAGACATAACAATACATACACATAGAGACTATTGGAAAGATAAGACATAACAGTACATACACATAGAGACTATTGGAAAGATAAGACATAACAATACATACACATAGAGACTATTGGAAAGATAAGACATAACAGTACATACAAATAGAGACTATTGGAAAGATAAGACATAACAGTACATACACATAGAGACTATTGGAAAGATAAGACATAACAATACATACACATAGAGACTATTGGAAAGATAAGACATAACAATACATACACATAGAGACTATTGGAAAGATAAGACATAACAGTACATACACATAGAGACTATTGGAAAGATAAGACATAACAGTACATACACATAGAGACTATTGGAAAGATAAGACATAACAGTAGATACAAATAAAGACTATTGGAAGATAAGACATAACAGTACATACACATAGAGACTATTGGAAAGATAAGACATAACAATACATACACATAGAGACTATTGGAAAGATAAGACATAACATACATACACATAGAGACTATTGGAAAGATAAGACATAACAATACATACACATAGAGACTATTCGAAAGATAAGACATAACAGTACATACACATAGAGACTATTGGAAAGATAAGACATAACAGTACATACACATAGAGACTATTGGAAAGATAAGACATAACAGTACATACACATAGAGATTATTGGAAAGATAAGACATAACAATACATACACATAGAGACTATTGGAAAGATAAGACATAACAATACATACACATAGAGACTATTGGAAAGATAAGACATGACAATCTTAAACATAGAAACTATTGGAAAGATAAGACATAACAGTACATACACATAGAGACTATTGGAAAGATAAGACATAACAATATATACACAAAGAGACTATTGAAAAGATAAGACATAACATTACATACACATGGAGACTATTGGAAAGATAAGACATAACAATACATACACATAGAGACTATTGGAAAGATAAGACATAAAGTACATACAAATAGAGACTATTGGAAAGATAAGACATAACAGTACATACACATAGAGACTATTGGAAAGATAAGACATAACAATACATACACATAGAGACTATTGGAAAGATAAGACATAACAAAACATACACATAGAGACTATTGGAAAGATAAGACATAACAATACATAAACATAGAAACTATTGGAAAGATAAGACATAACAGTACATACACATGGAGACTATTGGAAAGATAAGACATAACAATACATACACATAGAGACTATTGGAAAGATAAGACATGACAATACATTAACATAGAAACTATTGGGAAGATAAGACATAACAGAACATACAATTAGAGACTATTGGAAAGATAAGACATAACAGTACATACACATAGAGACTATTGGAAAGATAAGACATAACAGTACATACACATAGAGACTATTGGAAAGATAAGACATAACACTACATACACATAGAGACAATTGGAAAGATAAGACATAACAGTACATACAAATAAAGACTATTGGAAAGATAAGACATAACAGTACATACAAATAGAGACTATTGGAAAGATAAGACATAACAGTACATACACATAGAGACTATTGGAAAGATAAGACATAACAGTACATACACATAGAGACTATTGGAAAGATAAGACATAACAGTACATAAACATGGAAACTATTGGAAAGATAAGACATAACAGTACATACAAATAGAGACTATTGGAAAGATAAGACATAACAATACATACACATAGAGACTATTGGAAAGATAAGACATAACAATACATAAACATAGAAACTATTGGAAAGATAAGACATAACAGTACATACACATAGAGACTATTGGAAAAATAAGACATAACAGTACATACACATAGAGACTATTGGAAAGATAAGACATAACAGTACATACACATAGAGACTATTGGAAAGATAAGACATAACAATACATACACGTAGAGACTATTGGAAAGATAAGACATAACAATACATACACATAGAGACTATTGGAAAGATAAGACATAACAATACATAAACATAGAGACTATTGGAAAGATAAGACATAACAGTACATACACATAGAGACTATTGGAAAGATAAGACATAACAATACATACACATAGAGACTATTGGAAAGATAAGACATAACAGTACATACACATAGAGACTATTGGAAAGATAAGACATAACAATACATACACATAGAGACTATTGGAAAGATAAGACATAACAATACATACACAAAGAGACCATTCAAAAGATATGACATAACAGTATATACACATAGAGACTATTGGAAAGATAAGACATAACAGTACATACACATAGAGACTATTGGAAAGATAAGACATAACAGTACATACACATAGAGACTATTGGAAAGATAAGACATAACAGTACATACACATAGAGACTATTGGAAAGATAAGACATAACAGTACATACACATAGAGACTATTGGAAAGATAAGACATAACAATACATACACATAGAGACTATTGGAAAGATAAGACATAACAGTACATACACATAGAGACTATTGGAAAGATAAGACATAACAGTACATACAACATAGAGACTATTGGAAAGATAAGACATAACAGTACATACACATAGAGACTATTGGAAAGATAAGACATAACAGTACATACACATAGAGACTATTGGAAAGATAAGACATAACAGTACATACACATAGAGACTATTGGAAAGATAAGACATAACAATACATACACATAGAGACTATTGGAAAGATAAGACATAACAGTACATACAACATAGAGACTATTGGAAAGATAAGACATAACAGTACATACAAATAGAGACTATTGGAAAGATAAGACATAACAATACATACACAAAGAGACTATTGAAAAGATAAGACATAACAGTACATACACATAGAGATTATAGGAAACATAAGACATAACAATACATACACATAGAGACTATTCGAAAGATAAGACATAACAATACATACACATAGAGACTATTGGAAAGATAAGACATAACAGTACATACACATAGAGACTATTGGAAAGATAAGACATAACAGTACATACAAATAGAGACTATTGGAAAGATAAGACATAACAGTACATACACATAGAGACTATTGGAAAGATAAGACATAACAATACATACACATAGAGACTATTGGAAAGATAAGACATAACAATACATACACATAGAGACTATTGGAAAGATAAGACATAACAATACATAAACATAGAAACTATTGGAAAGATAAGACATAACAGTACATACACATAGAGACTATTGGAAAGATAAGACATAACAATACATACACATAGAGACTATTGGAAAGATAAGACATAACAATACATACACATAGAGACTATTGGAAAGATAAGACATAACAGTACATACACATGGAGACTATTGGAAAGATAAGACATAACAGTACATACACATAGAGACTATTGGAAAGATAAGACATAACAATACATACACATAGAGACTATTGGAAAGATAAGACATAGCAATACATACACATAGAGACTATTGGAAAGATAAGACATAACAATACATAAACATAGAAACTATTGGAAAGATAAGACATAACAGTACATACACATAGAGACTATTGGAAAGATAAGACATAACAATACATACACATAGAGACTATTGGAAAGATAAGACATAACAGTACATACACATAGAAACTATTGGAAAGATAAGACATAACAATACATACACATAGAGACTATTGAAAAGATAAGACATAACAGTACATACACATAGAGACTATTGGAAAGATAAGACATAACAGTACATACACATAGAGACTATTGGAAAGATAAGACATAACAGTACATACACATAGAGACTATTGGAAAGATAAGACATAACAGTACATACAAATAGAGACTATTGGAAAGATAAGACATAACAGTACATACACATAGAGACTATTGGAAAGATAAGACATAACAGTACATACACATAGAGACTATTGGAAAGATAAGACATAACAGTACATACACATAGAGACTATTGGAAAGATAAGACATAACAGTACATACACATAGAAACTATTGGAAAGATAAGACATAACAGTACATACAAATAGAGACTATTGGAAAGATAAGACATAACAATACATACACATAGAGACTACTGGAAAGATAAGACATAACAATACATAAACATAGAAACTATTGGAAAGATAAGACATAACAGTACATACACATAGAGACTATTGGAAAGATAAGACATAACAGTACATACACATAGAGACTATTGGAAAGATAAGACATAACAGTACATACAAATAGAGACTATTGGAAAGATAAGACATAACAATACATACACATTGAGACTATTGGAAATATAAGACATAACAAAACATACACATAGAGACTATTGGAAAGATAAGACATGACAATACATAAACATAGAAACCATTGGAAAGATAAGACATAACAGTACATACACATGGAGACTATTAGAAAGATAAGACATAACAGTTCATACACATAGAGACTATTGGAATGATAAGACATGACAATACATTAACATAGAAACTATTGGGAAGATAAGACATAACAGAACATACAATTAGAGACTATTGGAAAGATAAGACATAACAGTACATACACATAGAGACTATTGGAAAGATAAGACATAACAGTACATACACATAGAGACTATTGGAAAGATAAGACATAACACTACATACACATAGTGACTATTGGAAAGATAAGACATAACAGTACATACAAATAAAGACTATTGGAAAGATAAGACATAACAGTACATACACATAGAGACTATTGGAAAGATAAGACATAACAGTACATACACATAGAGACTATTGGAAAGATAAGACATAACAGTACATACACATAGAGACTATTGGAAAGATAAGACATAACAGTACATAAACATGGAAACTATTGGAAAGATAAGACATAACAGTACATACAAATAGAGACTATTGGAAAGATAAGACATAACAATACATACACATAGAGACTATTGGAAAGATAAGACATAACAATACATAAACATAGAAACTATTGGAAAGATAAGACATAACAGTACATACACATAGAGACTATTGGAAAGATAAGACATAACAGTACATACACATAGAGACTATTGGAAAGATAAGACATAACAATACATACACATAGAGACTATTGGAAAGATAAGACATAACAGTACATACAAATAGAGACTATTGGAAAGATAAGACATAACAGTACATACACATAGAGACTATTGGAAAGATAAGACATAACAGTACATACACATAGAGACTATTGGAAAGATAAGACATAACAGTACATACACATAGAGACTATTGGAAAGATAAGACATAACAATACATACACATAGAGACTATTGGAAAGATAAGACATAACAGTACATACAACATAGAAACTATTGGAAAGATAAGACATAACAGTACATACACATAGAGACTATTGGAAAGATAAGACATAACAATACATACACATAGAGACTATTGGAAAGATAAGACATAACAGTACATACACATAGAGACTATTGGAAAGATAAGACATAACAAGTACATACACATAGAGACTATTGGAAAGATAAGACATAACAGTACATACACATAGAGACTATTGGAAAGATAAGACATAACAGTACATACACATAGAGACTATTGGAAAGATAAGACATAACAGTACATACACATAGAGACTATTGGAAAGATAAGACATAACAGTACATACACATAGAGACTATTGGAAAGATAAGACATAACAGTACATACACATAGAGACTATTGGAAAGATAAGACATAACAGTACATACACATAGAGACTATTGGAAAGATAAGACATAACAGTACATACACATAGAGACTATTGGAAAGATAAGACATAACAATACATACACATAGAGACTATTGGAAAGATAAGACATAACAATACATACACATAGAGACTATTGGAAAGATAAGACATAACAGTACATACACATAGAGACTATTGGAAAGATAAGACATAACAATACATACACATAGAGACTATTGGAAAGATAAGACATAACAGTACATACACATAGAGACTATTGGAAAGATAAAATATAACAGTACATACACATAGAGACTATTGGAAAGATAAGACATAACAGTACATACACATAGAGACTATTGGAAAGATAAGACATAACAATACATACACATAGAGACTATTGGAAAGATAAGACATAACAGTACATACACATAGAGACTATTGGAAAGATAAGACATAACAGTACATACACATAGAGATTATAGGAAACATAAGACATAACAATACATACACATAGAGACTATTCGAAAGATAAGACATAACAATACATGCACATAGAGACTACTGGAAAGATAAGACATGACAATACATAAACATAGAAACTATTGGAAAGATAAGACATAACAGTACATACACATAGAGACTATTGGAAAGATAAGACATAACAATACATACACATAGAGACTATTGGAAAGATAAGACATAACAATACATACACATAGAGACTATTGGAAAGATAAGACATAACAGTACATACAACATAGAGACTATTGGAAAGATAAGACATAACAGTACATACACATAGAGACTATTGGAAAGATAAGACATAACAGTACATACACATAGAGACGATTGGAAAGATAAGACATAACAGTTCATACACATAGAGACTATTGGAAAGATAAGACATAACAGTACATACATAGAGACTATTGGAAAGATAAGACATAACAGTACATACAAATAGAGACTATTGGAAAGATAAGACATAACAGTACATACACATAGAGACTATTGGAAAGATAAGACATAACAGTACATACACATAGAGACTATTGGAAAGATAAGACATAACAGTACATACACATAGAGACTATTGGAAAGATAAGACATAACAGTACATACAAATAGAGACTATTGGAAAGATAAGACATAGCAATACATCCACATAGAAACTACTGGAAAGATAAGACATGACAATACATAAACATAGAGACTATTGGAAAGATAAGACATAACAGTACATACACATAGAGACTATTGGAAAGATAAGACATAACAGTTCATACACATAGTGACTATTGGAAAGATAAGACATAACAGTACATACAAATAGAGACTATTGGAAAGATAAGACATAACAACATACATACACATAGAGACTATTGGAAAGATAAGACATAACAATACATACACATAGTGACTATTGGAAAGATAAGACATAACAGTACATAAACATAAAAACTATTGGAAAGATAAGACATAACAGTACATACACATAGAGACTATTGGAAAGATAAGACATAACAGTACATACACATAGAGACTATTGGAAAGATAAGACATAACAGTACATACACATAGAGACTATTGGAAAGATAAGACATAACAGTACATACAAATAGAGACTATTGGAAAGATAAGACATAACAATACATCCACATAGAGACTACTGGAAAGATAAGACATAACAATACATACACATAGAGACTATTGGAAAGATAAGACATAACAATACATACACATAGAGACTATTGGAAAGATAAGACATAACAGTACATACACATAGAGACTATTGGAAAGATAAGACATAACAATACATACACATAGAGACTATTGGAAAGATAAGACATAACAATACATACACATAGAGACTATTGGAAAGATAAGACATAACAGTACATACACATAGAGACTATTGGAAAGATAAGACATAACAGTACATACACATAGAGACTATTGGAAAGATAAGACATAACAGTACATACACATAGAGACTATTGGAAAGATAAGACATAACAGTACATACAACATAGAGACTATTGGAAAGATAAGACATAACAGTACATACACATAGAGACTATTGGAAAGATAAGACATAACAATACATACACATAGAGACTATTGGAAAGATAAGACATAACAGTACATACACATAGAGACTATTGGAAAGATAAGACATAACAGTACATACACATAGAGACTATTGGAAAGATAAGACATAACAGTACATACAACATAGAGACTATTGGAAAGATAAGACATAACAGTACATACAAATAGAGACTATTGGAAAGATAAGACATAACAATACATACACATAGAGACTATTGGAAAGATAAGACATAACAGTACATACACATAGTGACTATTGGAAAGATAAGACATAACAGTACATACACATGGAGACTATTGGAAAGATAAGACATAACAATACATACACGTAGAGACTATTGGAAAGATAAGACATAACAGTACATACAAATAGAAACTATTGGAAAGATAAGACATAACAGTACATACAAATAGAGACTATTGGAAAGATAAGACATAACAATACATACACATAGAGACTATTGAAAGATAAGACATAACAATACATACACATAGAGACTATTGGAAAGATAAGACATAACAATACATACACATAGAGACTATTGGAAAGATAAGACATAACAATACATACACATAGAGACTATTGGAAAGATAAGACATAACAATACATACAACATAGAGACTATTGGAAAGATAAGACATAAATACATACACATAGAGACTATTGGAAAGATAAGACATAACAATACATACATACACATAGAGACTATTGGAAAGATAGGACATAACAGTACATACAAATAGAGACTATTGGAAAGATAAGACATAACAGTACATACACATAGAGACTATTGGAAAGATAAGACATAACAATACATACACATAGAGACTATTGGAAAGATAAGACATAACAGTACATACACATAGAGACTATTGGAAAGATAAGACATAACAATACATACACATAGAGACTATTGGAAAGATAAGACATAACAGTACATACACATAGTGACTATTGGAAAGATAAGACATAACAGTACATACAAATAGAGACTATTGGAAAGATAAGACATAACAATACATACACATAGAGACTATTGGAAAGATAAGACATAACAATACATACACATTGAGACTATTGGAAATATAAGACATAACAAAACATACACATAGAGACTATTGGAAAGATAAGACATGACAATCTTAAACATAGAAACTATTGGAAAGATAAGACATAACAATACATACACATAGAGACTATTGGAAAGATAAGACATAACAATATATACACAAAGAGACTATTGAAAAGATAAGACATAACATTACATACACATGGAGACTATTGGAAAGATAAGACATAACAATACATACACATAGTGACTATTGGAAAGATAGGACATAACAGTACATACAAATAGAGACTATTGGAAAGATAAGACATAACAGTACATACACATAGAGATTATTTGAAAGATAAGACATAACAATACATATTCATTGAGACTATTGGAAATATAAGACATAACAAAACATACACATAGAGACTATTGGAAAGATAAGACATGACAATACATAAACATAGAAACCATTGGAAAGATAAGACATAACAGTACATACACATGGAGACTATTGAAAAGATAAGACATAACAATACATACACATAGAGACTACTGGAAAGATAAGACATGACAATACATTAACATAGAAACTATTGGGAAGATAAGACATAACAGAACATACAATTAGAGACTATTGGAAAGATAAGACATAACAGTACATACACATAGAGAATATTGGAAAGATAAGACATAACAGTACATACACATAGAGACTATTGGAAAGATAAGACATAACACTACATACACATAGAGACTATTGGAAAGATAAGACATAACAGTACATACAAATAAAGACTATTGGAAAGATAAGACATAACAGTACATACACATAGAGACTATTGGAAAGATAAGACATAACAGTACATACACATAGAGACTATTGGAAAGATAAGACATAACAGTTCATACACATTGTGACTATTGGAAAGATAAGACATAACAGTACATAAACATGGAAACTATTGGAAAGATAAGACATAACAGTACATACAAATAGAGACTATTGGAAAGATAAGACATTGCAATACATCCACATAGAGACTACTGGAAAGATAAGACATGACAATACATAAACATAGAAACTATTGGAAAGATAAGACATAACAGTACATATACATAGAGACTATTGGAAAAATAAGACATAACAGTACATACACATAGAGACTATTGGAAAGATAAGACATAACAGTACATACAAATAGAGACTATTGGAAAGATAAGACATAACAATACATACACATAGAGACTATTGGAAATATAAGACATAACAAAACATACACATAGAGACTATTGGAAAGATAAGACATGACAATCATAAACATAGAAACTATTGGAAAGATAAGACATAACAGTACATACACATAGAGACTATTGGAAAGATAAGACATAACAATACATACACATAGAGACTATTGGAAAGATAAGACATAACAGTACATACAAATAGAGACTATTGGAAAGATAAGACATAACAATACATACACATAGAGACTATTGGAAAGATAAGACATAACAATACATAAACATAGAAACTATTGGAAAGATAAGACATAACAGTACATACACATAGAGACTATTGGAAAGATAAGACATAACAGTACATACACATAGAGACTATTGGAAAGATAAGACATAACAGTACATACACATAGAGACTATTGGAAAGATAAGACATAACAGTACATACACATAGAGACTATTGGAAAGATAAGACATAACACAGTACATACACATAGAGACTATTGGAAAGATAAGACATAACAGTACATACACATAGAGACTATTGGAAAGATAAGACATAACAGATACATACACATAGAGACTATTGGAAAGATAAGACATAACAATACATACACATAGAGACTATTGGAAAGATAAGACATAACAATACATACACATAGAGACTATTGGAAAGATAAGACATAACAGTACATACACATAGAGACTATTGGAAAGATAAGACATAACAGTACATACACATAGAGACTATTGGAAAGATAAGACATAACAGTACATACACATAGAGACTATTGGAAAGATAAGACATAACAGTACATACACATAGAGACTATTGGAAAGATAAGACATAACAATACATACACATAGAGACTATTGGAAAGATAAGACATAACAGTACATACACATAGAGACTATTGGAAAGATAAGACATAACAGTACATACAAATAGAGACTATTGGAAAGATAAGACATAACAATACATACACATAGAGACTATTGGAAAGATAAGACATAACAGTACATACACATGGAGACTATTGGAAAGATAAGACATAACAAGTACATACACATAGAGACTATTGGAAAGATAAGACATAACAGTACATACACATAGAGACTATTGGAAAGATAAGACATAACAATACATACACATAGAGACTATTGGAAAGATAAGACATAACAGTACATACACATAGAGACTATTGGAAAGATAAGACATAACAGTACATACAAATAGAGACTATTGGAAAGATAAGACATAACAGTACATACACATAGAGACTATTGGAAAGATAAGACATAACAATACATACACATAGAGACTATTGGAAAGATAAGACATAACAAAACATACACATAGAGACTATTGGAAAGATAAGACATGACAATACATAAACATAGAAACTATTGGAAAGATAAGACATAACAGTACATACACATAGAGACTATTGGAAAGATAAGACATAACAATACATACACATAGAGACTATTGGAAAGATAAGACATAACAATACATACACATAGAGACTATTGGAAAGATAAGACATAACAGTACATACAAATAGAGACTATTGGAAAGATAAGACATAACAGTACATACACATAGAGACTATTGGAAAGATAAGACATAACAATACATACACATAGAGACTATTGGAAATATAAGACATAACAAAACATACACATAGAGACTATTGGAAAGATAAGACATGACAATACATAAACATAGAAACTATTGGAAAGATAAGACATAACAGTACATACACATGGAGACTATTGAAAAGATAAGACATAACAATACATACACATAGAGACTATTGGAAAGATAAGACATAACAATACATTAACATAGAAACTATTGGAAAGATAAGACATAACAGAACATACAATTAGAGACTATTGGAAAGATAAGACATAACAGTACATACACATAGAGAATATTGGAAAGATAAGACATAACAGTACATACACATAGAGACTATTGGAAAGATAAGACATAACACTACATACACATAGTGACTATTGGAAAGATAAGACATAACAGTACATACAAATAAAGACTATTGGAAAGATAAGACATAACAGTACATACAAATAGAGACTATTGGAAAGATAAGACATAACAGTACATACACATAGAGACTATTGGAAAGATAAGACATAACAGTACATACACATTGAGACTATTGGAAAGATAAGACATAACAGTACATACACATAGAAACTATTGGAAAGATAAGACATAACAGTACATACAAATAGAGACTATTGGAAAGATAAGACATAGCAATACATCCACATAGAAACTACTGGAAAGATAAGACATGACAATACATAAACATAGAAACTATTGGAAAGATAAGACATAACAGTACATATACATAGAGACTATTGGAAAGATAAGACATAACAGTACATACACATAGAGACTATTGGAAAGATAAGACATAACAGTACATACACATAGAGACTATTGGAAAGATAAGACATAACAGTACATACAAATAGAGACTATTGGAAAGATAAGACATAACAATACATACACATTGAGACTATTGGAAATATAAGACATAACAAAACATACACATAGACACTATTGGAAAGATAAGACATAACAATACATAAACATAGAAACTATTGGAAAGATAAGACATAACAGTACATACACATTGAGACTATTGGAAAGATAAGACATAACAAAACATACACATAGAGACTATTGGAAAGATAAGACATGACAATCATTAACATAGAAACTATTGGAAAGATAAGACATAACAGAACATACAATTAGAGACTATTGGAAAGATAAGACATAACAGTACATACACATAGAGACTATTGGAAAGATAAGACATAACAGTACATACACATAGAGACTATTGGAAAGATAAGACATAACAGTACATACACATAGTGACTATTGGAAAGATAAGACATAACAGTACATACAAATAAAGACTATTGGAAAGATAAGACATAACAGTACATACAAATAGAGACTATTGGAAAGATAAGACATAACAGTACATACACATAGAGACTATTGGAAAGATAAGACATAACAGTTCATACACATTGTGACTATTGGAAAGATAAGACATAACAGTACATAAACATGGAAACTATTGGAAAGATAAGACATAACAGTACATACAAATAGAGACTATTGGAAAGATAAGACATAACAATACATACACATAGAGACTACTGGAAAGATAAGACATGACAATACATAAACATAGAAACTATTGCAAAGATAAGACATAACAGTACATATACATAGAGACTATTGGAAAAATAAGACATAACAGTACATACACATAGAGACTATTGGAAAGATAAGACATAACACTACATACACATAGAGACTATTGGAAAGATAAGACATAACAGTACATACAACATAGAGACTATTGGAAAGATAAGACATAACAGTACATACACATAGAGACTATTGGAAAGATAAGACATAACAGTACATACACATAGAGACTATTGGAAAGATAAGACATAACAGTACATACACATGGAGACTATTGGAAAGATAAGACATAACAATACATACACGTAGAGACTATTGGAAAGATAAGACATAACAGTACATACAAATAGAAACTATTGGAAAGATAAGACATAACAGTACATACAAATAGAGACTATTGGAAAGATAAGACATAACAATACATACACATAGAGACTATTGAAAAGATAAGACATAACAGTACATACACATGGAGACTATTGGAAAGATAAGACATAAAAGTACATACACATAGAGACTATTGGAAAGATAAGACATAACAGTACATACACATAGAGACTATTGGAAAGATAAGACATAACAGTACATACACATAGAGACTATTGGAAAGATAAGACATAACAGTACATACACATAGAGACTATTGGAAAGATAAGACATAACAGTACATACACATAGAGACTATTGGAAAGATAAGACATAACAGTACATACACATAGAGACTATTGGAAAGATAAGACATAACAGTACATACACATAGAGACTATTGGAAAGATAAGACATAACAGTACATAAAACATAAAGACTATTGGAAAGATAAGACATAACAATACATCCACATAGAAACTACTGGAAAGATAAGACATGACAATACATAAACATAGAAACTATTGGAAAGATAAGACATAACAGTACATATACATAGAGACTATTGGAAAAATAAGACATAACAGTACATACACATAGAGACTATTGGAAAGATAAGACATAACAGTACATACAAATAAAGACTATTGGAAAGATAAGACATAACAGTACATACACATAGAGACTATTGGAAAGATAAGACATAACAGTACATACACATAGAGACTATTGGAAAGATAAGACATAACAATACATACACATAGTGACTATTGGAAAGATAGGACATAACAGTACATACAAATAGAGACTATTGGAAAGATAAGACATAACAGTACATACACATAGAGATTATTTGAAAGATAAGACATAACAATACATACACATTAAGACTATTGGAAATATAAGACATAACAAAACATACACATAGAGACTATTGGAAAGATAAGACATGACAATACATAAACATAGAAACCATTGGAAAGATAAGACATAACAGTACATACACATGGAGACTATTGAAAAGATAAGACATAGCAATACATACACATAGAGACTACTGGAAAGATAAGACATGACAATACATTAACATAGAAACTATTGGAAAGATAAGACATAACAGAACATACAATTAGAGACTATTGGAAAGATAAGACATAACAGTACATACACATAGAGAATATTGGAAAGATAAGACATAACAGTACATACACATAGAGACTATTGGAAAGATAAGACATAACACTACATACACATAGTGACTATTGGAAAGATAAGACATAACAGTACATACAAATAAAGACTATTGGAAAGATAAGACATAACAGTACATACACATAGAGACTATTGGAAAGATAAGACATAACAGTACATACACATAGAGACTATTGGAAAGATAAGACATAACAGTTCATACACATTGAGACTATTGGAAAGATAAGACATAACAGTACATAAACATGGAAACTATTGGAAAGATAAGACATAACAGTACATACAAATAGAGACTATTGGAAAGATAAGACATAACAATACATACACATAGAGACTATTGGAAAGATAAGACATGACAATACATAAACATAGAAACTATTGGAAAGATAAGACATAACAGTACATATACATAGAGACTATTGGAAAAATAAGACATAACAGTACATACACATAGAGACTATTGGAAAGATAAGACATAACAGTACATACAAATAGAGACTATTGGAAAGATAAGACATAACAATACATACACATAGAGACTATTGGAAATATAAGACATAACAAAACATACACATAGAGACTATTGGAAAGATAAGACATGACAATACATAAACATAGAAACTATTGGAAAGATAAGACATAACAGTACATACACATAGAGACTATTGGAAAGATAAGACATAACAGTACATACACATAGAGACTATTGGAAAGATAAGACATAACAGTACATACACATAGTGACTATTGGAAAGATAAGACATAACAGTACATACAAATAGAGACTATTGGAAAGATAAGACATAACAGTACATACACATAGAGACTATTGGAAAGATAAGACATAACAGTACATACACATAGAGACTATTGGAAAGATAAGACATAACAATACATACACATAGAGACTATTGGAAAGATAAGACATAACAATACATACACATAGAGACTATTGGAAAGATAAGACATAACAGTACATACAAATAGAGACTATTGGAAAGATAAGACATAACAGTACATACAAATAGAGACTATTGGAAAGATAAGACATAACAATACATACACAAAGAGACTATTGAAAAGATAAGACATAACAGTACATACACATGGAGACTATTGGAAAGATAAGACATAACAGTACATACACATAGAGACTATTGGAAAGATAAGACATAACAGTACATACACATAGAGACTATTGGAAAGATAAGACATAACAGTACATACACATAGAGACTATTGGAAAGATAAGACATAACAGTACATACACATAGAGACTATTGGAAAGATAAGACATAACAGTACATACACATAGAGACTATTGGAAAGATAAGACATAACAGTACATAAACATAGAGACTATTGGAAAGATAAGACATAACAATACATCCACATAGAAACTACTGGAAAGATAAGACATGACAATACATAAACATAGAAACTATTGCAAAGATAAGACATAACAGTACATACACATAGAGACTATTGGAAAAATAAGACATAACAGTACATACACATAGAGACTATTGGAAAGATAAGACATAACAGTACATACAAATAGAGACTATTTGAAAGATAAGACATAACAATACATATTCATTGAGACTATTGGGAATATAAGACATAACAAAACATACACATAGAGACTATTGGAAAGATAAGACATGACAATACATAAACATAGAAACCATTGGAAAGATAAGACATAACAGTACATACACATGGAGACTATTGGAAAGATAAGACATAACAATACATACACATAGAGACTACTGGAAAGATAAGACATGACAATACATTAACATAGAAACTATTGGGAAGATAAGACATAACAGAACATACAAATAGAGACTATTGGAAAGATAAGACATAACAGTACATACACATAGAGACTATTGGAAAGATAAGACATAACAGTACATACACATAGAGACTATTGGAAAGATAAGACATAACACTACATACACATAGTGACTATTGGAAAGATAAGACATAACAGTACATACAAATAAAGACTATTGGAAAGATAAGACATAACAGTACATACAAATAGAGTCTACTGGAAAGATAAGACATAGCAGTACATACACCTAGAGACGATTGGAAAGATAAGACATAACAGTTCATACACATTGTGACTATTGGAAAGATAAGACATAACAGTACATACACATAGAAACTATTGGAAAGATAAGACATAACAGTACATACAAATAGAGACTATTGGAAAGATAAGACATTGCAATACATACACATAGAGACTATTGGAAAGATAAGACATGACAATACATTAACATAGAAACTATTGGAAAGATAAGACATATCAGTACATATACATAGAGACTATTGGAAAAATAAGACATAACAGTACATACACATAGTGACTATTTGAAAAATAGGACATAACAGTACATACAAATAGAGACTATTTGAAAGATAAGACATAACAATACATATTCATTGAGACTATTGGAAATATAAGACATAACAAAACATACACATAGAGACTATTGGAAAGATAAGACATGACAATACATAAACATAGAAACTATTGGAAAGATAAGACATAACAGTACATACACATAGAGACTATTGGAAATATAAGACATAACAATACATACACATAGAGACTATTGGAAAGATAAGACATAACACTACATACACATAGAGACAATTGGAAAGATAAGACATAAAAGTACATACAAATAAAGACTATTGGAAAGATAAGACATAACAGTACATACACATAGAGACTATTGGAAAGATAAGACATAACAGTACATACACATAGAGACTATTGGAAAGATAAGACATAACAGTACATACACATAGAGACTATTGGAAAGATAAGACATAACAGTACATACACATAGAGACTATTGGAAAGATAAGACATAACAATACATACACATAGAGACTATTGGAAAGATAAGACATAACAATACATACACAAAGAGACTATTGAAAAGATAAGACATAACAGTATATACACATGGAGACTATTGGAAAGATAAGACATAACAGTACATACACATAGAGACTATTGGAAAGATAAGACATAACAGTACATACACATAGAGACTATTGGAAAGATAAGACATAACAGTACATACAAATAGAGACTATTGGAAAGATAAGACATAACAGTACATACACATAGAGACTATTGGAAAGATAAGACATAACAGTACATACACATAGAGACTATTGGAAAGATAAGACATAACAATACATACACATAGAGACTATTGGAAAGATAAGACATAACAGTACATACAAATAGAGACTATTGGAAAGATAAGACATAACAGTACATACACATAGAGATTATTTGAAAGATAAGACATAACAATACATACACATTGAGACTATTGGAAATATAAGACATAACAAAACATACACATAGAGACTATTGGAAAGATAAGACATGACAATCATAAACATAGAAACTATTGGAAAGATAAGACATAACAGTACATACACATAGAGACTATTGGAAAGATAAGACATAACAGTACATACACATAGAGACTATTGGAAAGATAAGACATAACAGTACATACACATTGTGACTATTGGAAAGATAAGACATAACAGTACATAAACATAAAAACTATTGGAAAGATAAGACATAGCAATACATCCACATAGAAACTACTGGAAAGATAAGACATGACAATACATAAACATAGAAACTATTGCAAAGATAAGACATAACAGTACATATACATAGAGACTATTGGAAAGATAAGACATAACAGTACATACACATAGAGACTATTGGAAAGATAAGACATAACACTACATACAAATAAAGACTATTGGAAAGATAAGACATAACAGTACATACACATAGAGACTATTGGAAAGATAAGACATAACAATACATACACATAGAGACTATTGGAAAGATAAGACATAACAATACATACACATAGTGACTATTGGAAAAATAAGACATAACAGTACATACAAATAGAGACTATTGGAAAGATAAGACATAACAGTACATACACATAGAGACTATTGGAAAGATAAGACATAACAGTACATATTCATTGAGACTATTGGGAATATAAGACATAACAAAACATACACATAGAGACTATTGGAAAGATAAGACATGACAATACATAAACATAGAAACCATTGGAAAGATAAGACATAACAGTACATACACATGGAGACTATTGAAAAGATAAGACATAGCAATACATACACATAGAGACTACTGGAAAGATAAGACATGACAATACATTAACATAGAAACTATTGGGAAGATAAGACATAACAGAACATACAATTAGAGACTATTGGAAAGATAAGACATAACAGTACATACACATAGAGAATATTGGAAAGATAAGACATAACAGTACATACACATAGAGACTATTGGAAAGATAAGACATAACACTACATACACATAGTGACTATTGGAAAGATAAGACATATCAGTACATACAAATAAAGACTATTGGAAAGATAAGACATAACAGTACATACAAATAGAGTCTACTGGAAAGATAAGACATAGCAGTACATACACCTAGAGACGATTGGAAAGATAAGACATAACAGTTCATACACATTGTGACTATTGGAAAGATAAGACATAACAGTACATAAACATGGAAACTATTGGAAAGATAAGACATAACAGTACATACAAATAGAGACTATTGGAAAGATAAGACATAACAATACATGCACATAGAGACTATTGGAAAGATAAGACATAACAGTACATACACATAGTGACTATTGGAAAGATAAGACATAACAGTACATAAACATAGAAACTATTGGAAAGATAAGACATATCAGTACATATACATAGAAACTATTGGAAAAATAAGACATAACAGTACATACACATAGTGACTATTTGAAAAATAGGACATAACAGTACATACAAATAGAGACTATTTGAAAGATAAGACATAACAATACATATTCATTGAGACTATTGGGAATATAAGACATAACAAAACATACACATAGAGACTATTGGAAAGATAAGACATGACAATACATAAACATAGAAACCATTGGAAAGATAAGACATAACAGTACATACACATGGAGACTATTGGAAAAATAAGACATAACAGTACATACACATAGAGACTATTGGAAAGATAGGACATAACACTACATACACATAGTGACAATTGGAAAGATAAGACATAACAGTACATACAAATAAAGACTATTGGAAAGATAAGACATAACAGTACATACACATAGAGACTATTGGAAAGATAAGACATAACAGTACATACACATAGAGACTATTGGAAAGATAAGACATAACAGTACATACACATGGAGACTATTGGAAAGATAAGACATAACAATACATACACGTAGAGACTATTGGAAAGATAAGACATAACAGTACATACAAATAGAAACTATTGGAAAGATAAGACATAACAGTACATACAAATAGAGACTATTGGAAAGATAAGACATAACAATACATACACAAAGAGACTATTGAAAAGATAAGACATAACAGTACATACACATAGAGACTATTGGAAAGATAAGACATAACAGTACATACACATAGAGACTATTGGAAAGATAAGACATAACAGTACATACACATAGTGACTATTGGAAAGATAAGACATAACAGTACATACACATAGAGACTATTGGAAAGATAAGACATAACAGTACATACACATAGAGACTATTGGAAAGATAAGACATAACAGTTCATACACATAGAGACTATTGGAAAGATAAGACATAACAGTACATAAACATAGAAACTATTGGAAAGATAAGACATAGCAATACATCCACATAGAAACTACTGGAAAGATAAGACATGACAATACATAAACATAGAAACTATTGCAAAGATAAGACATAACAGTACATATACATAGAGACTATTGGAAAAATAAGACATAACAGTACATACACATAGAGACTATTGGAAAGATAAGACATAACACTACATACAAATAAAGACTATTTGAAAGATAAGACATAACAATACATATTCATTGAGACTATTGGGAATATAAGACATAACAAAACATACACATAGAGACTATTGGAAAGATAAGACATGACAATACATAAACATAGAAACCATTGGAAAGATAAGACATAACAGTACATACACATGGAGACTATTGGAAAGATAAGACATAGCAATACATACACATAGAGACTACTGGAAAGATAAGACATGACAATACATTAGCATAGAAACTATTGGGAAGAAAAGACATAACAGAACATACAATTAGAGACTATTGGAAAGATAAGACATAACAGTACATACACATAGAGACTATTGGAAAGATAAGACATAACAGTACATACACATAGAGACTATTGGAAAGATAAGACATAACAGTTCATACACATTGTGACTATTAGAAAGATAAGACATAAAAGTTCATACACATTGTGACTATTGGAAAGATAAGACATAACAGTACATAAACATAAAAACTATTGGAAAGATAAGACATAGCAATACATCCACATAGAAACTACTGGAAAGATAAGACATGACAATACATAAACATAGAAACTATTGCAAAGATAAGACATAACAGTACATATACATAGAGACTATTGGAAAAATAAGACATAACAGTACATACACATAGAGACTATTGGAAAGATAAGACATAACACTACATACAAATAAAGACTATTGGAAAGATAAGACATAACAGTACATACACATAGAGACTATTGGAAAGATAAGACATAACAGTACATACACATAGTTACTATTGGAAAGATAAGACATAATAAAACATACAAATAGAGACTATTGGAAAGATAAGACATAACAGTACGTACACATAGAGACTATTGGAAAGATAAGACATAACAGTACATATAAATAGAGACTATTGGAAAGATAAGACATATCAGTACATACAAATAAAGACTATTGGAAAGATAAGACATAACAGTACATACACATAGAGACTATTGAAAAGATAAAACATAACAGTACATACACATAGAGACTATTGGAAAGATAAGACATAACAGTACATACACATAGAGACTATTGGAAAGATAAGACATAACAGTACATACACATAGAGACTATTGGAAAGATAAGACATAACACTACATACACATAGTGACTATTGGAAAGATAAGACATAACAGTACATACAAATAAAGACTATTGGAAAGATAAGACATAACAGTACATACAAATAGATCTACTGGAAAGATAAGACATAGCAGTACATACACCTAGAGACGATTGGAAAGATAAGACATAACAGTTCATACACATTGTGACTATTGGAAAGATAAGACATAACAGTACATAAACATGGAAACTATTGGAAAGATAAGACATAACAGTACATACAAATAGAGACTATTGGAAAGATAAGACATTGCAATACATGCACATAGAGACTACTGGAAAGATAAGACATGACAATACATAAACATAGAAACTATTGGAAAGATAAGACATATCAGTACATATACATAGAGACTATTGGAAAAATAAGACATAACAGTACATACACATAGTGACTATTGGAAAAATAGGACATAACAGTACATACAAATAGAGACTATTGGAAAGATAAGACATAACAGTACATACACATAGAGATTATTTGAAAGATAAGACATAACAATACATATTCATTGAGACTATTGGGAATATAAGACATAACAAAACATACACATAGAGACTATTGGAAAGATAAGACATGACAATACATAAACATAGAAACCATTGGAAAGATAAGACATAACAGTACATACACATGGAGACTATTGAAAAGATAAGACATAGCAATACATACACATAGAGACTACTGGAAAGATAAGACATGACAATACATTAACATAGAAACTATTGGGAAGATAAGACATAACAGAACATACAATTAGAGACTATTGGAAAGATAAGACATAACAGTACATACACATATAGAATATTGGAAAGATAAGACATAACAGTACATACATATAGAGACTATTGGAAAGATAAGACATAACACTACATACACATAGTGACTATTGGAAAGATAAGACATATCAGTACATACAAATAAAGACTATTGGAAAGATAAGACATAACAGTACATACAAATAGAGTCTACTGGAAAGATAAGACATAGCAGTACATACACCTAGAGACGATTGGAAAGATAAGACATAACAGTACATAAACATGGAAACTATTGGAAAGATAAGACATAACAGTACATACAAATAGAGACTATTGGAAAGATAAGACATTGCAATACATGCACATAGAGACTACTGGAAAGATAAGACATGACAATACATAAACATAGAAACTATTGGAAAGATAAGACATATCAGTACATATACATAGAGACTATTGGAAAAATAAGACATAACAGTACATACACATAGAGACTATTGGAAAGATAGGACATAACACTACATACACATAGTGACAATTGGAAAGATAAGACATAAAAGTACATACAAATAAAGACTATTGGAAAGATAAGACATAACAGTACATACACATAGTGACTATTGAAAAGATAAAACATAACAGTACATACACATGGACACTATTGGAAAGATAAGACATAACAATACATACACGTAGAGACTATTGGAAAGATAAGACATAACAGTACATACAAATAGAAACTATTGGAAAGATAAGACATAACAGTACATACAAATAGAGACTATTGGAAAGATAAGACATAACAATACATACACAAAGAGACTATTGAAAAGATAAGACATAACAGTATATACACATGGAGACTATTGGAAAAATAAGACATAACAGTACATACACATAGAGACTATTGGAAAGATAAGACATAACAGTACATACACATAGTGACTATTGGAAAGATAAGACATAACAGTACATACACCTAGAGACGATTGGAAAGATAAGACATAACAGTTCATACACATAGAGACTATTGGAAAGATAAGACATAACAGTTCATACACATTGTGACTATTGGAAAGATAAGACATAACAGTTCATACACATTGTGACTATTGGAAAGATAAGACATAACAGTACATAAACATAAAAACTATTGGAAAGATAAGACATAACAGTTCATACACATAGTGACTATTGGAAAGATAAGACATAACAGTTCATACACATTGTGACTATTGGAAAGATAAGACATAACAGTACATAAACATAAAAACTATTGGAAAGATAAGACATGACAATACATAAACATAGAAACTATTGCAAAGATAAGACATAACAGTACATATACATAGAGACTATTGGAAAAATAAGACATAACAGTACATACACATAGAGACTATTGGAAAGATAAGACATCACACTACATACAAATAAAGACTATTGGAAAGATAAGACATAACAGTACATACACATAGAGACTATTGGAAAGATAAGACATAACAGTACATACACATAGTGACTATTGGAAAGATAAGACATAACAAAACATACAAATAGAGACTATTGGAAAGATAAGACATAACAGTACGTACACATAGAGACTATTGGAAAGATAAGACATAACAGTACATATAAATAGAGACTATTGGAAAGATAAGACATATCAGTACATACAAATAAAGACAATTGGAAAGATAAGACATAACAGTACATACACATAGAGACTATTGGAAAGATAAAATATAACAGTACATACACATAGTGACTATTGGAAAGATAAGACATAACAGTACATACACATGGAGACTATTGGAAAGATAAGACATAACAATACATACACGTAGAGACTATTGGAAAGATAAGACATAACAGTACATACAAATAGAAACTATTGGAAAGATAAGACATAACAGTACATACAAATAGAGACTATTGGAAACATAAGACATAACAATACATACACAAAGAGACTATTGAAAAGATAAGACATAACAGTACATACACATAGAGACTATTGGAAAGATAAGACATAACAGTACATACACATAATGACATTTGGAAAGATAGTACATAACAGTACATACAAATAGAGACTATTGGAAAGATAAGACATAACAGTACATACACAGAGATTATTTGAAAGATAAGACATAACAATATATACACAAAGAGACTATTGAAAAGATAAGACATAACATTACATACACATGGAGACTATTGGAAAGATAAGACATAACAATACATACACATAGTGACTATTGGAAAGATAGGACATAACAGTATATACAAATAGAGACTATTGGAAAGATAAGACATAACAGTACATACACATAGAGATTATTTGAAAGATAAGACATAACAATACATGCACATAGAGACTACTGGAAAGATAAGACATGACAATACATAAACATAGAAACTATTGGAAAGATAAGACATAACAGTACATATACATAGAGACTATTGGAAAAATAAGACATAACAGTACATACATATAGTGACTATTAGAAAGATAAGACATAACAGTACATACAAATAAAGACTATTGGAAGATAAGACATAACAGTACATACACATAGAGACTATTGGAAAGATAAGACATAACAGTTCATACACATATCGACTATTGGAAAGATAAGACATAACAGTTCATACACATTGTGACTATTGGAAAGATAAGACATAACAGTACATACACATAGAGACTATTGGAAAGATAAGACATAACAGTACATACACCTAGAGACGATTGGAGAGATAAGACATAACAGTTCATACACATTGTGACTATTGGAAAGATAAGACATAACAGAAGGTTGATAAGAAAGAACTTTAAGAAAGAAATTAGTTTGTGGTTAAAATGAACCTTAAAACATGTTAACAAGTCCGTAAAACATTTTAAAGTAAAATGAATATAAGGATAATGTATCTGATAGTCCAGTACAACCTACAGGTATAGTCTGATAGTCCTGAAATAACCTACAGGTATAGCCTGACAGTCCTGTACAACCTAAAGGAGTGGTATGATAATCCTGAAATAACCTAGATGTATGTCCTGTACAACCTACAGGTATAGTTTGATTGTACTTAAATAACCTACACGTATAGTCTGATAGTCCTGAACTAACCTACACGTACAGTCTGATAGTCGTGAAATAACCTACACGTATAGCCTGACAGTCCTAAAATAACCTACAGTTATAGTCTGATAGTCCTGAAATAACCTACACTTATTGTCTGACCGTCCGGAAATAACCTACACGTATAGACTGATAGTCCTGTACAACCTATAGGAATAGTCTGATAGTCCTGAAATAACCTACAGGTATAGTTTGATAGTACTGAAACAGCCTACAGGCATAGTCTAATAGTAATGAAACAACCTACAAGTATAGTCTGATAGTACTGAAACAACCTACAGATATAGTTTGATAGCACTGAAACAGCCTACAGTTATCGTCTGATAATACTGAAACAATCTACAGGTATAGTCTAATAGTAATGAAACAACCTACACGTATAGTCTGATATTACTGAAACAACCTACAGGTATAGTCGGTTGGTAATGATACAACCTACAGGTATAGCCTGATAGTACTGAAACAACCTACAGGTATAGTCGGTTGGTAATGAAACAACCTACAGGTGAAGTTTAAAGGTAATGAAATAACCTACAAGTATAGTCTGATAGTACTGAAACAACCTACAGATATAGACTGAGAGTCCTGAAACAACCTACAGGTATAGTCTGATAGTTCTGAAACAACCTACAATTATAGTCTGATAATACTGAAATAACCTACAGGTATAGCCATATAGTACTGAAACAACCTACAGGTATAGTCGGTTGGTAATGAAACAACCTACGGGTATAGTCTGATAGTAATGAAACAACCTACAGGTATAGTCTGATAGTACGGAAACAACCTACAGGTAAAGTCTAATAGTACTGAAACAACCTACAGATGTCGTCTGATAGTACTGAAACAACCTACAAGTATAGTCTGATAGTACTGAAACAACCTACAGGTATAGTCTGATAGTACTGAAATAACCTACAAATATAGTCAAATGGTAATGAAACAACCTACAGGCATAGTCTAATAGTACTGAAACAACCTACAGGTATAGTCTGATAGTACTGAAACAACCTACAGGTATAGTCTAATGGTAATGAAACAACCTACAGGTATAGTCTAATGGTGATGAAACAACCTACAGGTATAGTCTAATGGTAATGAAACAACCTACAGGTATAGTCTAATGGTACTGAAACAACATACAGGTATAGTCTGATAGTACTCAAACAACCTACAGATATCGTCTAATAGTACTGAAACAACATACAGGTATAGTCTGATAGTACTCAAACAACCTACAGGTATAGTCTGATAGTACTGAAACAACCCACAGGTATAGTCGGTTGGTAATGAAACAACCTACAGGTATAATCTAATAGTACTGAAACAACCTACACGTACAGTCTGATAGTATTGAAACAGCCTACAAATATAGTCTGATAGTACTGAAACAACCTACAGGTATAGTCTGATAGTAATGAAACAACCTACAGGTATAGTTTGATAGTAATGAAATAACCTACAGGTATAGTCTAATAGTACTGAAACAACCTACAGGTAAAGTCTAATAGTAATGAAACAACCTACAGGTATAGCCTGATAGTACTGAAAAACCTACAGGTATAGTCTGATAGTACTGAAACAACCTACAGGTATAGTCGGTTGGTAATGAAACAACCTACAGGTGAAGTTTAATAGTAATGAAATAACCTACAAGTATAGTCTGATAGTACTGAAACAACCTACAGATATCGCCTGAGAGTCCTGAAACAACCTACAGGTATAGTCTGATAGTACTGAAACAACCTACACGTACAGTCTGATAGTATTGAAACAGCCTACAAATATAGTCTGATAATACTGAAACAATCTCCAAGTATCGTCTAACAGTAATGAAACAACCTACAGGTATAATCTGATACTAACGAAACAACCTACAGGTAAAGTCTAATAGTAATGAAACAACCTACAGGTATAGCCTGATAGTACTCAAACAACCTACAGTTATAGCCTGATAGTACTCAAACAACCTACAGGTATAGCCTGATAGTACTCAAACAACCTACAGGTATAGTCGGTTGGTAATGAAACAACCTACAGGTATAGTCTGATAGTACTGAAATAACCTACAAATATAGTCAAATGGTAATGAAACTACCTACAGGTATAGCCTGATAGTACTGAAACAACCTACAGGTATAGTCGGTTGGTAATGAAACAACCTACAGGTATAGTCTGATAGTACTGAAATAACCTACAAGTATAGTCAAATGGTAATGAAACTAGCTACAGTTATAGCCTGATAGTACTGAAACAACCTACAGGTATAGCCTGATAGTACTCAAACAACCTACAGGTATAGTCTGATAGTACTGAAACAACCTACAGGTATAGTCTGATAGTACTGAAATAACCTACAAGTATAGTCAAATGGTAATGAAACAACCTACAGGTATAGTCGGTTGGTAATGAAACAACCTACAGGTATAGTCTGATAGTACTGAAATAACCTACAAGTATAGTCAAATGGTAATGAAACTAGCTACAGTTATAGCCTGATAGTACTGAAACAACCTACAGGTATAGTCTGATAGTACTGAAACAACCTACAGGTATAGCCTGATAGTACTGATACAACCTACAGGTATAGTCGGTTGGTAATGAAACAACCTACAGGTGTAGTTTAATAGTAATGAAATAACCTACAAGTATAGTCTGATAGTACGGAAACAACCTACAGTTATCGTCTGATAATACTGAAACAACCTACAGGTATAGACTAATAGTAATGAAACAACCTACAGGTATAGCCTGAGAGTAATGAAACAACCTACAGGTATAGCCTGAGAGTACTGAAACAACCTACAGGTATAGTCTGATAGTACTGAAATAACCTACAGGTATAGTCTGATAGTACTGAAACAACCTATAGGTGTAGTCTGATAGTACTGAAACAACCTAAATTTATAGTCTGATAATACTGAAACAATCTCCAGGTATCATCTAACAGTAATGAAACAACCTACAGGTATAGTCTGATAGTAATGAAACAACCTACAGGTATAGTCTGATAGTAATGAAACAACCTATAGGTGTAGTCTGATAGTACTGAAACAACCTAAATTTATAGTCTGATAATACTGAAACAATCTCCAGGTATCATCTAACAGTAATGAAACAACCTACAGGTATAGTCTGATAGTAATGAAACAACCTACAGGTATAGTCTGATAGTAATGAAACAACCTACAGGTATAGTCTGATAGTAATGAAACAACCTACAGGTATAGTGTGATAGTACTGAAACAACCTACAGGTATAGTCTAATAGTACTGAAACAACCTACAGTTATAGTCTGATAGTAATGAAACAACCTACAGGTATACTCTAATAGTATTGAAACAACCTACAGGTGTAGTCTGATAGCAATGAAACAATGTATAGTTTTACTGTTCCAGAAGTTACAAAAGTTCACATCAGATTGACGTCTCCTAGCGGCTTTTTTTTGTATTTATGTATTGTATTATCTCCACACATTATACAAAGTCTGATGTTGTCTGCAGATGTTTAAAAGATTTTCTATCAGATGTCACCTTTATTGGCTGATACGATAACTATTTTGGAACTGTTATAACAAAATCAAGTTTAAAGTTTCTACATGTTCTCATAACGACAAACTAGCGAAAGTATTGTGTTTATGTGTAATAAGTGCTAGTAACCAACAATAACATCAGTGAAACTCAGAAAAGAATTACGTTTACTCAGCTATTAAAACTTGATAACCTGAGAATGTCATGTTGACACTGAATTCATTGAATAAACAGCAGAGATAATAAAATAATGTGAAGTAATGAGTTTATTATAATAATGTAACACGTGTGAAATAATGAGTTAATTATAATAATGTAAGACGTGTGAAGTAATGAGTTTTTTATAATAATGTAAGACTTGTGAAGTAATGAGTTTATTATAATAATGTAAGACTTGTGAAGTAATGAGTTTATTATAATAATGTAAGACTTGTGAAGTAATGAGTTTATTATAATAATGTACGACTTGTGAAGTAATGAGTTTATTATAATAATGTAATATATGTGAAGTGATGAGTTTATTATAATAATGTAAGACTTGTGAAGTAATAAGTTTATTATAATAATATGAGACTTGTGAAGTAATGAGTTTATTATAATAATGTAAGACGTGTGAAGTAATGAGTTTATTATAATAATGTAAGACTTGTGAAGTAATGAGTTTATTATAATAATGTAACACGAGTGAAGTAATGAGTTTATTATAATAATGTAAGACTTGTGAAGTAATGAGTTTATTATAATAATGTAACACGAGTGAAGTAATGAGTTTATTATAATAATGTAAGACTTGTGAAGTAATGAGTTTATTATAATAATGTACGACTTGTGAAGTAATGAGTTTATTATAATAATGTACGACTTGTGAAGTAATGAGTTTATTATAATAATGTACGACTTGTGAAGTAATGAGTTTATTATAATAATGTAAGACTTGTGAAGTAATGAGTTTATTATAATAATGTACGACTTGTGAAGTAATGAGTTTATTATAATAATGTAATACTTGTGTTACATGGAAGGTGGACATTACTCATGTCTGGTTTGTTGTAGTGAATGTTTTATGGAAAGTGAACATTACTCATGTCTGGTTTGTTGTAGTGAATGTTTTATGGTAGGTCAACATTACTCATGTCTGGTTTGTTTTGGTGAATGTTTTATAGAAGGTCGACATTACTCATGTCTGGTTTGTTGTAGTGAATGTTTTATGGAAAGTGAACATTACTCATGTCTGGTTTGTTGTAGTGAATGTTTTATGGAAGGTCAACATTATTCATGTCTGGTTTGTTGTAGTGAATGTTTTATGGAAGGTGAACATTACTCATGTCTGGTTTGTTGTGGTGAATGTTTTATGGAAGGTGAAAATTATGTTTAATACTAATGCTTTGTCACATACCGTAACTGAAATTACGTATGTGAAAGTTGCCATAGCTACAATGAATAGCGCTTTATGGTAACACAACATATTTGAAACTGTGTTAACAACAGTAGTTTCTATCTACTATGAACTATTTTATCTAACGCAACAATAACTGAGGCCTCATTGCGAATGTGGTGTAATGTAACAATTTGCGCATGCGCCTGTGAGGCACTAGGGAAAGTCTCGGTAGAAAGGGTTATTTTTCACAGTAGTTTCGTTTCAATTTCTTGGAGCTATAAATTCGTCTGAAGTAACTGCAAATGGTGCGTTTCATAGAGTAGAAATCTTTCTTTTGAAAGCTAAACATGAACTGAAATATATATAAATATATACAAAGTTTCCGTTCTTCGTGAATATTTTTCTGAAGTTCTGTGGAATTTTGTTGTTTTTAACTAATGCAAACGTTTATGTGCTATTTATTTGAAAAGTTAAACTTTCATTTTGTTTATAAACAAAAGGTAGAAATAGTGTAAGAATTTTGTAGTTTTGAAACTATTTCAAGTCGAACTTCTACTGACATTATAAATATAGAAAACGTTCAATATGTACTTGAACTAACAAAAGACGTTGTGAAAACTTTCTACATGTATACGATTTAAAATAGGTGTTTTGATAAAAGTTAAGAAAAAACATATAAAATTATAAAATATTTAATAGGTTAAGATACATGAGTAAAACCCTGTAAATTACTGCAGTATCCACTGAACATTTTAAAACAAATCTAGAACTGAAAAGACACTTATTGACAAAACTAAGAGCCTGGCATGGCCAAGCGCGTAAGGCGCGCGACTTGTAATCCGAGGGTCGCGGGTTCGCGCCCGCGTCGCGCTAAACATGCTCGCCCTCTCAGCCGTGGGGGCGTTATAATGTTACGGTCAATCCCACTTTTCGTTGGTAAAAGAGTAGCCCAAGAGTTGGCGGTGGGTGGTGATGACTAGCTGCCTTCCCTCTAGTCTTACACTGCTAAATTAGGGACGGCTAGCACCGATAGCCCTCGAGTAGCTTTGTGCGAAATTCCAAAACAAACAAACAAGACAAAACTAGAACTGACAAGGCACCTACCGACAAAAAAAAACTACAAATGTAGACACTAGTGTAAAAATAACCATATAATTCTTTTACTAGTGAAGACCTTATTATATTCAATGGAGTAACTTAGCTTATATTATTATTTCTATATCTTAAGCCTACATTATTCAATAGTAATTCCACGTGATTCAGAAGTGATGTTTTATAAGTATATATTTACCACAGATTAATTACACTTTTCAATTTATTTCGTTTTACTCGTTAGCCTGCAAAAA
The DNA here is from genome assembly GCF_004210375.1 of Tachypleus tridentatus. Classification (NCBI taxonomy): domain Eukaryota; kingdom Metazoa; phylum Arthropoda; class Merostomata; order Xiphosura; family Limulidae; genus Tachypleus; species Tachypleus tridentatus. The sequence continues at coordinate 52,837,415 of NW_027467782.1, forward strand.
ATATATTAAACATTTGTATAGATTCGCTACCTACATAAAGCTAACTTCAGCAATAACTGTTGTAAGATTTGAGATACAAAATGGAACATAATAACAAATATATATCTCAGAACGGCTGGTATGGGTATTAACACTTCTACTGATAAGGGGTCAACAACCTTTTGTTTCAAGTAGGTTTCTCGTCATCAACATTAGTAACAAACAATAGCAATAGAGGGCAGCAGTAATTGGAATATGTTTTAGTATCGTAAAGCTCCTGTAGAAAGTGTGCTTATAGCCAAGTCACATCGGGCTAACTGCTGAGCCCACCGAGGGGAATCGAACCCCTGATTTTAGCGTTGTAAATCTGAAGACATACCGCTGTACTAGCGGGGTGGGCTCATGTAGAAAGTAAACGAACGCAGCAGTAACGGAATACTGTTCGCACAAACTCTTAGTAAATATATCAAAACTGACGAGGTTATAGTAAACTACAATTTGTCTCAAAGACAGAAATACATGTATAACTTTATTTAAGGTGTAAAAACTAAATAAATTATTGAAAGAAAAGACAAACGGGGTGGATTTAGTGTAGAGAACAGAATAATCGTAAAGGTTTACTTTGTTTACTTTGTTTACTTTAAGGGTAAAACTGGGGGGAAGATGACCACCCTCCACTTTAATTTACACATCTACATAGTAATGTGGCTAAACCACACACGTACCTTCACGGAGACTATGAAGTTCTGGATTTGTTGACCCACATACACTGAAAGCGAGATGCTATCAGTAGGAAATCCAACAACTTGTACTGAATGTAGTACAGATTTTTATATAACAATCCACGAACTCCACGAACTGGGAGAAACTCTCTAAGCTGGGAAGAAAACACATCTGAAATTTCTGTATTCGTAAGAGGGCGTGAGCTAATATTTTCTTACGATATCCAAATACCAAGCATAACTCATTTCAGAACCGTCCATTGGTTCAGATGCCGTATTAAAAATCAGATAGGGGCGGCTAGTATGTCAGATCTTTGTACTTCAACGATTCGTTTTCAACAAGTCGCTCCCTCCACCATACGCTGTTAGCCTGCTTCTGAAACTCCGCCTATTCACGAAAATGACCAATCCGAATAGTAGGCTGAGCTTATCTATACGATAAGTTGTTGACTGATTGAGTAAGGCGTTTACATGGCGGCCATACTGACTGACAATCAAAATACATGAAGCGATTGATACGATGTCTCTCCAAAGACACATTTTATTCAACATGTGTTTCCAAAGCCTCTTGAACGCGACCCGACATGACTATATCAGAGTAATACAAGTGTGTAAATCTCATTATAATAGTAATAAAATTTAACTCAGTTATTCAGAATTAGTACTACGGGAAATTTGAAGCGATTTTCAAAACCATTCTATCGTTTAAAAAAAACAGTTAAGATAATATTTAAGTTGAATGTCTGTTTGTTTAAATTAAAACTATTTCACCAAACAAAATCGACATAAAATGTTTTCTGTGTCTATTTTTCAAAATTAAAATCGAAATTTATTGTTCTGCATTTAGCCGAGAGGGGGAGAGTTAAGCAGTACACTCGTATTACGTCATCATGACGTCTTCTACCACTGACCTGAGAAATGTTTACAAATAAGTATCAATGGCTGACGATCGCTGTATCTTAACACGAGACACGAGAACAGAAAGAGGTCACATGATTGTAGTTTTACTTCAATAAGGAATTCGAAAACCTTCTTTTATATAAATAAATAGTGCAATTAATGTTTAAAGCATGTTTCTCTTACTCTGACGACCAGAAATGTCTGCCATTAGAAGTCATGACTAATAAATATATATATATATATATCTTTTGATGAAAGAAAGTTTTCTACACTGTTTGAAACTACAGGTAAACACAATAAGTGAGGTAGTCAGTTTAAAATAACGATTTATATAAAGGTAAGCGATGTATTAAAACCAAAAAGGTATTTAAGGGTTAGAATACAACAGGATAATAAAAGACGCACGTGATGAGCACGTCATTAGGGATAAAAATAACATAAAATTACTCGTTATCCTATGTACTAAAACAACAGCACCGCTCAAAATGGAATTCCGGATTTTAGAGCTAATCCATTTAGAGAGAACTTTAGTGTGAAAAAAGACAGAGAAGACGTATGGAATATCGTCTGTCTCACTACTCGTGAGATTCTTGTCTGTTAAGGCCCGGCATGGCCAGGTGGATTAAGGCGTTCGACTCGTAATTTGAGGGTCGCGGGTTCAATTCCGCTCTCACCAAATATGCTCACCCTTTTAGCCGTAGGATCGTTATAATGTGACGGTTCATCCCACTATTCATTGGTAAGAGTATAGCCCAAGAGTTGGCGGTGGGTAGTGATGACTAGCTGCTTTCCTTCTATTCTTACACTGCAAAATTAGGGCAGCTAGCGCAGATAGCCCTCGTGTAGCTTTGTGCGAAATTCAAAAACGAAAACAAAAAACACACTCCAATCCGTATAAAAGCCATCTTTCCGTTACTGAAATCCAAATCAAAAGCAACAATCAAAATATAGTGGTTGGTATTCTCTTAGAAAACCACTCGATAATAACAATAGCAGGATTATACTATTCTCCCACTAAGTGTATAGACATATATCTAATATACAACTTATACTGTTCTCCAACTAAGTGTAGAGACATATATCTAATATGCAACTTATACTGTTCTCCAACTAAGTGTAGAGACATATATCTAATATACAACTTATACTGTTCTCCAACTAAGTGTATAGACATATATCTAATATAAAACTTATACTGTTCTCCAACTAAGTGTAGAGACATATATCTAATATACAACTTATACTGTTCTCCAACTAAGTGTAGAGACATATATCTAATATACAACTTATACTGTTCTCCAACTAAGTGTAGAGACATATATCTAATATACAACTTATACTGTTCTCCCACTAAGTGTACAGACATATATCTAATATACAACTTATACTGTTCTCCAACTAAGAGTATAGACATATATCTAATATACAACTTATACTGTTCTCCAAATAAGTGTAGAGACATATATCTAATATACAACTTATACTGTTCTCCAAATAAGTGTAGAGACATATATCCAATATACAACTTATACTGTTGTCCAACTAAGTGTAGAGACATATATCTAATATACAACTTATACTGTTGTCCAACTAAGTGTAGAGACATATATCTAATATACAACTTATACTGTTCTCCAACTAAGTGTAGAGACATATATCTAATATACAACTTATACTGTTCTCCAACTAAGTGTAGAGACATATATCTAATATACAACTTATACTGTTCTCCAACTAAGTGTAGAGACATATATCTAATATACAACTTATACTGTTCTCCAACTAAGTGTAGAGACATATATCTAATATACAACTTATACTGTTCTCCAACTAAGTGTAGAGACATATATCTAATATACAACTTATACTGTTCTCCAACTTATACTGTTCTCCAACTAAGTGTAGAGACATATATCTAATATACAACTTATACTGTTCTCCAACTAAGTGTAGAGACATATATCTAATATACAACTTATACTGTTCTCCAACTAAGTGTAGAGACATATATCTAATATACAACTTATACTGTTCTCCAACTAAGTGTAGAGACATATATCTAATATACAACTTATACTGTTCTCCAACTAAGTGTAGAGACATATATCTAATATACAACTTATACTGTTCTCCAACTAAGTGTACAGACATATATCTAATATACAACTTATACTGTTCTCCAACTAAGTGTACAGACATATATCTAATATACAACTTATACTGTTCTCCAACTAAGTGTAGAGACATATATCTAATATACAACTTATACTGTTCTCCAACTAAGTGTGAGACATATATCTAATATACAACTTATACTGTTCTCCAACTAAGTGTAGACATATATCTAATATACAACTTATACTGTTCTCCATCTATATACAACTAATATACAACTTATACTGTTCTCCAACTAAGTGTAGAGACATATATCTAATATACAACTTATACTGTTCTCCAACTAAGTGTAGAGACATATATCTAATATACAACTTATACTGTTCTCCAACTAAGTGTAGAGACATATATCTAATATACAACTTATACTGTTCTCCAACTAAGTGTAGAGACATATATCTAATATACAACTTATACTGTTCTCCAACTAAGTGTAGAGACATATATCTAATATACAACTGTTCTATATATCTAATATACAACTTATACTGTTCTCCAACTAAGTGTCAGACATATATCTAATAGTGTACTAAGTACAGACATATATCTAATATACAACTTATACTGTTCTCCAACTAAGTGTAGAGACATATATCTAATATACAACTTATACTGTTCTCCAACTAAGTGTAGAGACATATATCTAATATACAACTTATACTGTTCTCCAACTAAGTGTACAGACATATATCTAATATACAACTTATACTGTTCTCCAACTAAGTGTAGTTCTCCAACTAAGACATATATCTAATATACAACTTATACTGTTCTCCAAATAAGTGTACAGACATATATCTAATATACAACTTATACTGTTCTCCAACTAAGTGTACAGACATATATCTAATATACAACTTATACTGTTCTCCAACTAAGTGTAGAGACATATATCTAATATACAACTTATACTGTTCTCCAACTAAGTGTAGAGACATATATCTAATATACAACTTATACTGTTCTCCAACTAAGTGTAGAGACATATATCTAATATACAACTTATACTGTTCTCCAACTAAGTGTACAGACATATATCTAATATACAACTTATACTGTTCTCCAACTAAGTGTAGAGACATATATCTAATATACAACTTATACTGTTCTCCAACTAAGTGTACAGACATATATCTAATATACAACTTATACTGTTCTCCAACTAAGTGTAGAGACATATATCTAATATACAACTTATACTGTTCTCCAACTAAGTGTACAGACATATATCTAATATACAACTTATACTGTTCTCCAACTAAGTGTAGAGACATATATCTAATATACAACTTATACTGTTCTCCAACTAAGTAGACATATAGAGACATATATCTAATATACAACTTATACTGTTCTCCAACTAAGTGTAGAGACATATATCTAATATACAACATATGTTCTCCAACTAGTGTAGAGACATATATCTAATATACAACTTATACTGTTCTCCAACTAAGTGTAGAGACATATATCTAATATACAACTTATACTGTTCTCCAACTAAGTGTACAGACATATATCTAATATACAACTTATACTGTTCTCCAACTAAGTGTAGAGACATATATCTAATATACAACTTATACTGTTCTCCAACTAAGTGTAGAGACATATATCTAATATACAACTTATACTGTTCTCCAACTAAGTGTAGAGACATATATCTAATATACAACTTATACTGTTCTCCCACTAAGTACAGACATATATCTAATATACAACTTATACTGTTCTCCAACTAAGTGTAGAGACATATATCTAATATACAACTTATACTGTTCTCCAACTAAGTGTAGAGACATATATCTAATATAATACTGTTCTCCAACTAAGGTACAGACATATACTAATATACAACATACTGTTCTCCAACTAAGTGTACAGACATATATCTAATATACAACTTATACTGTTCTCCAAATAAGTGTATAGACATATATCTAATATACAACTTATACTGTGTAGAGACATATATCTAATATACAACTTATACTGTTCTCCAACTAAGTGTAGAGACATATATCTAATATACAACTTATACTGTTCTCCAACTAAGTGTAGAGACATATATCTAATATACAACTTATACTGTTCTCCAACTAAGTGTACAGACATATATCTAATATACAACTTATACTGTTCTCCAACTAAGTGTAAGACATATATCTAATATACAACTTATACTGTTCTCCAACTAAGTGTAGAGACATATATCTAATATACAACTTATACTGTTCTCCAACTAAGTGTACAGACATATATCTAATATACAACTTATACTGTTCTCCAACTAAGTGTAGAGACATATATCTAATATACAACTTATACTGTTCTCCAACTAAGTGTAGAGACATATATCTAATATACAACTTATACTGTTCTCCAACTAAGTGTACAGACATATATCTAATATACAACTTATACTGTTCTCCAACTAAGTGTACAGACATATATCTAATATACAACTTATACTGTTCTCCAACTAAGTGTACAGACATATATCTAATATACAACTTATACTGTTCTCCAACTAAGTGTACAGACATATATCTAATATACAACTTATACTGTTCTCCAACTAAAGTAGACATATATCTAATATACAACTTATACTGTTCTCCAAATAAGTGTAAAGACATATATCTAATATACAACTTATACTGTTCTCCAACTAAGTGTAGAGACATATATCTAATATACAACTTATACTGTTCTCCAACTAAGTGTATAGACATATATCTAATATACAACTTATACTGTTCTCCAACTAAGTGTACAGACATATATCTAATATACAACTTATACTGTTCTCCAACTAAGTATAGACATATATCTAATATACAACTTATACTGTTCTCCAACCAAGTGTATAGACATATATCTAATATACAACTTATACTGTTCTCCAACTAAGTGTAGAGACATATATCTAATATACAACTTATACTGTTCTCCAACTAAGTGTATAGACATATATCTAATATACAACTTATACTGTTCTCCAACTAAGTGTAGAGACATATATCTAATATACAACTTATACTGTTCTCCAACTAAGTGTAGAGACATATATCTAATATACAACTTATACTGTTCTCCAACTAAGTGTAGAGACATATCTAATATACAACTTATACTGTTCTCCAACTAAGTGTAGAGACATATATCTAATATACAACTTATACTGTTCTCCAACTAAGTGTAGACATAGACATATATCTAATATACAACTTATACTGTTCTCCAACTAAGTGTAGAGACATATATCTAATATACAACTTATACTGTTCTCCAACTAAGTGTAGAGACATATATCTAATATACAACTTATACTGTTCTCCAACTAAGTGTAGAGACATATATCTAATATACAACTTATACTGTTCTCCAACTAAGTGTAGAGACATATATCTAATATACAACTTATACTGTTCTCCAACTAAGTGTAGAGACATATATCTAATATACAACTTATACTGTTCTCCAACTAAGTGTAGAGACATATATCTAATATACAACTTATACTGTTCTCCAACTAAGTGTAGAGACATATATCTAATATACAACTTATACTGTTCTCCAACTAAGTGTAGAGACATATATCTAATATACAACTTATACTGTTCTCCAACTAAGTGTAGAGACATATATCTAATATACAACTTATACTGTTCTCCAACTAAGTGTAGAGACATATATCTAATATACAACTTATACTGTTCTCCAACTAAGTGTACAGACATATATTTAATATACAACTTATACTGTTCTCCCACTAAGTGTAGAGACATATATCTAATATACAACTTATACTGTTCTCCAACTAAGTGTAGAGACATATATCTAATATACAACTTATACTGTTCTCCAACTTATAAGTGTAGAGACATATATCTAATATACAACTTATACTGTTCTCCAACTAAGTGTACAGACATATATCTAATATACAACTTATACTGTTCTCCAACTAAGTGTAGAGACATATATCTAATATACAACTTATACTGTTCTCCAACTAAGTGTAGAGACATATATCTAATATACAACTTATACTGTTCTCCAACTAAGTGTAGAGACATATATCTAATATACAACTTATACTGTTCTCCACTAAGTGTAGAGACATATATCTAATATACAACTATATCCAACTAAGTGTAGAGACATATATCTAATATACAACTTATACTGTTCTCCAACTAAGTGTAGAGACATATATCTAATATACAACTTATACTGTTCTCCAACTAAGTGTACAGACATATATCTAATATACAACTTATACTGTTCTCCAACTAAGTGTAGAGACATATATCTAATATACAACTTATACTGTTCTCCAACTAAGTGTAGAGACATATATCTAATATACAACTTATACTGTTCTCCAACTAAGTGTACAGACATATATCTAATATACAACTTATACTGTTCTCCAACTAAGTGTGAGACATATATCTAATATACAACTTATACTGTTCTCCAACTAAGTGTAGAGACATATATCTAATATACAACTTATACTATACTGTTCTCCAACTAAGTGTAGAGACATATATCTAATATACAACTTATACTGTTCTCCAACTAAGTGTAGAGACATATATCTAATATACAACTTATACTGTTCTCCAACTAAGTGTACAGACATATATCTAATATACAACTTATACTGTTCTCCAACTAAGTGTATAGACATATATCTAATATACAACTTATACTGTTCTCACTAAGTGTAGGAGACATAATCTAATATACAGTGTTCTCCAACTAAGAATACAGACATATATCTAATATACAACTTATACTGTTCTCCAACTAAGTGTACAGACATATATCTAATATACAACTTATACTGTTCTCCAACTAAGTGTACAGACATATATCTAATATACAACTTATACTGTTCTCCAACTAAGTGTATAGACATATATCTAATATACAACTTATACTGTTCTCCCACTAAGTGTACAGACATATATCTAATATACAACTTATACTGTTCTCCAACTAAGAGTATAGACATATATCTAATATACAACTTATACTGTTCTCCAAATAAGTGTAGAGACATATATCTAATATACAACTTATACTGTTCTCCAACTAAGTGTAGAGACATATATCTAATATACAACTTATACTGTTCTCCAACTAAGTGTAGAGACATATATCTAATATACAACTTATACTGTTCTCCAACTAAGTGTAGAGACATATATCTAATATACAACTTATACTGTTCTCCAACTAAGTGTAGAGACATATATCTAATATACAACTTATACTGTTCTCCAACTAAGTGTAGAGACATATATCTAATATACAACTTATACTGTTCTCCAACTAAGTGTAGAGACATATATCTAATATACAACTTATACTGTTCTCCAACTAAGTGTAGAGACATATATCTAATATACAACTTATACTGTTCTCCAACTAAGTGTGAGACATATATCTAATATACAACTTATACTGTTCTCCAACTAAGTGTAGAGACATATACTTATACTGTTCTAATATACAACTAATATATACTGTTCTCCAACTAAGTGTAGAGACATATATCTAATATACAACTTATACTGTTCTCCAACTAAGTGTACAGACATATATCTAATATACAACTTATACTGTTCTCCAACTAAGTGTAGAGACATATATCTAATATGCAACTTATACTGTTCTCCAACTAAGTGTAGAGACATATATCTAATATACAACTTATACTGTTCTCCAACTAAGTGTACAGACATATATCTAATATACAACTTATACTGTTCTCCAACTAAGTGTAGAGACATATATCTAATATACAACTTATACTGTTCTCCAACTAAGTGTAAGACATATATCTAATATACAACTTATACTGTTCTACTAAGTGTAGAGACATATATCTAATATACAACTTATACTGTTCTCCAACTAAGTGTAGAGACATATATCTAATATACAACTTATACTGTTCTCCAACTAAGTGTAGAGACATATATCTAATATACAACTTATACTGTTCTCTAAATATACAGACATATACTAATATATACTGTTCTCCAACTAAGTGTACAGACATATATCTAATATACAACTATATCCAACTGACATATCTAATATACCAACTAAGTGTAGAGACATATATCTAATATACAACTTATACTGTTCTCCTAAGTGTACAGACATATATCTAATATACAACTTATACTGTTCTCCAACTAAGTGTAGACATATATCTAATATACAACTTATAGACATATATCTAATATACAACTTATACTGTTCTCCAACTAAGTGTAGAGACATATATCTAATATACAACTTATACTGTTCTCCAACTAATAGAGACATATCTAATATACAACTTATACTGTTCTCCAACTAAGTGTAGAGACATATATCTAATATACAACTTATACTGTTCTCCAACTAAGTGTAGAGACATATATCTAATATACAACTTATACTGTTCTCCAACTAAGTGTAGAGACATATATCTAATATACAACTTATACTGTTCTCCAACTAAGTGTAGAGACATATATCTAATATACAACTTATACTGTTCTCCAACTAAGTGTAGAGTAGAGACATATACTGTTCTAATATACAACTTATACTGTTCTCCAACTAAGTGTAGAGACATATATCTAATATACAACTTATACTGTTCTCCAACTAAGTGTAGAGACATATATCTAATATACAACTTATACTGTTCTCCAACTAAGTGTAGAGACATATATCTAATATACAACTTATACTGTTCTCCAACTAAGTGTAGAGACATATATCTAATATACAACTTATACTGTTCTCCAACTAAGTGTAGAGACATATATCTAATATACAACTTATACTGTTCTCCAACTAAGTGTAGAGACATATATCTAATATACAACTTATACTGTTCTCCAACTAAGTATACAGACATATATCTAATATACAACTTATACTGTTCTCCAACTAAGTGTACAGACATATATATAATATACAACTTATACTGTTCTCCAACTAAGTGTATAGACATATATCTAATATACAACTTATACTGTTCTCCCACTAAGTGTACAGACATATATCTAATATACAACTTATACTGTTCTCCAACTAAGAGTACAGACATATATCTAATATACAACTTATACTGTTCTCCAACTAAGTGTAGAGACATATATCTAATATACAACTTATACTGTTCTCCAACTAAGTGTAGAGACATATATCTAATATACAACTTATACTGTTCTCCAACTAAGTGTAGAGACATATATCTAATATACAACTTATACTGTTCTCCAACTAAGTGTAGAGACATATATCTAATATACAACTTATACTGTTCTCCAACTAAGTGTAGAGACATATATCTAATATACAACTTATACTGTTCTCCAACTAAGTGTAGAGACATATATCTAATATACAACTTATACTGTTCTCCAACTAAGTGTAGAGACATATATCTAATATACAACTTATACTGTTCTCCAACTAAGTGTAGAGACATATATCTAATATACAACTTATACTGTTCTCCAACTAAGTGTACAGACATATATCTAATATACAACATACTGTTCTCCCAACTAAGTGTAGAGACATATATCTAATATACAACTTATACTGTTCTCCAACTAAGTGTAGAGACATATATCTAATATACAACTTATACTGTTCTCCAACTAAGGTGTACAGACATATATCTAATATACAACATACTGTTCTCCAACTAAGTGTACAGACATATATCTAATATACAACTTATACTGTTCTCCAACTAAGTGTAGAGACATATATCTAATATACAACTTATACTGTTCTCCAACTAAGTGTACAGACATATATCTAATATACAACTTATACTGTTCTCCAACTAAGTGTAAGACATATATCTAATATACATAAACATACTGTTCTCCAACTAAGTGAGACATATATCTAATATACAACTTATACTGTTCTCCAACTAAGTGTAGAGACATATATCTAATATACAACTTATACTGTTCTACTAAGTGTGACATATTCTAATATACAACTTATACTGTTCTCCACTAAGTGTACAGACATATATCTAATATACAACTTATACTGTTCTCCAACTAAGTGTAGAGACATATATCTAATATACAACTTATACTGTTCTCCAACTAAGTGTAGAGACATATATCTAATATACAACTTATACTGTTCTCCAACTAAGTGTAGAGACATATATCTAATATACAACTTATACTGTTCTCCAACTAAGTGTACAGACATATATCTAATATACAACTTATACTGTTCTCCAACTAAGTGTACAGACATATATCTAATATACAACTTATACTGTTCTCCAAATAAGTGTAAAGACATATATCTAATATACAACTTATACTGTTCTCCAAATAAGTGTGAGACATATATCTAATATACAACTTATACTGTTCTCCAACTAAGTGTACAGACATATATCTAATATACAACTTATACTGTTCTCCAACTAAGTGTAGAGACATATATCTAATATACAACTTATACTGTTCTCCAACTAAGTGTAGAGACATATATCTAATATACAACTTATACTGTTCTCCAACTAAGTGTAGAGACATATATCTAATATGCAACTTATACTGTTCTCCAACTAAGTGTAGAGACATATATCTAATATACAACTTATACTGTTCCCCAACTAAGTGTAGAGACATATGTCTAATATACAACTTATACTGTTCTCCAACTAAGTGTAGAGACATATATCTAATATACAACTTATACTGTTCTCCAACTAAGTGTACAGACATATATTTAATATACAACTTATACTGTTCTCCCACTAAGTGTAGAGACATATATCTAATATACAACTTATACTGTTCTCCAACTAAGTGTAGAGACATATATACAACTTATAATATAGAGACAACTTATACTGTTCTCCAACTAAGTGTAGAGACATATATCTAATATACAACTTATACTGTTCTCCAACTAAGTGTAGAGACATATATCTAATATACAACTTATACTGTTCTCCCATATATCTAATATACAAAGTGTAGAGACATATATCTAATATACAACTTATACTGTTCTCCAACTAAGTGTAGAGACATATATCTAATATACAACTTATACTGTTCTCCAACTAAGTGTAGAGACATATATCTAATATACAACTTATACTGTTCTCCAACTAAGTGTACAGACATATATCTAATATACAACTTATACTGTTCTCCAACTAAGTGTAGAGACATATATCTAATATACAACTTATACTGTTCTCCAACTAAGTGTAGAGACATATATCTAATATACAACTTATACTGTTCTCCAACTAAGTGTAGAGACATATATCTAATATACAACTTATACTGTTCTCCAACTAAGTGTAGAGACATATATCTAATATACAACTTATACTGTTCTCCAACTAAGTGTAGAGACATATATCTAATATACAACTTATACTGTTCTCCAACTAAGTGTAGAGACATATATCTAATATACAACTTATACTGTTCTCCAACTAAGTGTAGAGACATATATCTAATATACAACTTATACTGTTCTCCAACTAAGTGTGAGACATATATCTAATATACAACATACTGTTCTCCAACTAAGTGTAGAGACATATATCTAATATACAACTTATACTGTTCTCCAACTAAGTGTAGAGACATATATCTAATATACAACTTATACTGTTCTCCAACTAAGTGTAGAGACATATATCTAATATACAACTTATACTGTTCTCCAACTAAGTGTAGAGACATATCTATATAATATACAACTTATACTGTTCTCCAACTAAGTGTAGTGAGACATATATCTAATATACAACTTATACTGTTCTCCAACTAAGTGTACAGACATATATCTAATATACAACTTATACTGTTCTCCAACTAAGTGTAGAGACATATATCTAATATACAACTTATACTGTTCTCCAACTAAGTGTAGAGACATATATCTAATATACAACTTATACTGTTCTCCAACTAAGTGTAGAGACATATATCTAATATACAACTTATACTGTTCTCCAACTAAGTGTAGAGACATATATCTAATATACAACTTATACTGTTCTCCAACTAAGTGTAGTTCTCCAGACATATATCTAATATACAACTTATACTGTTCTCCAACTAAGTGTAGAGACATATATCTAATATACAACTTATACTGTTCTCCAACTAAGTGTAGAGACATATATCTAATATACAACTTATACTGTTCTCCAACTAAGTGTACAGACATATATCTAATATACAACTTATACTGTTCTCCAACTAAGTGTAGAGACATATATCTAATATACAACTTATACTGTTCTCCAACTAAGTGTACTTATAGACATATATCTAATATACAACTTATACTGTTCTCCCACTAAGTGTAGAGACATATATCTAATATACAACTTATACTGTTCTCCAACTAAGTGTAGAGACATATATCTAATATACAACTTATACTGTTCTCCAACTAAGTGTACAGACATATATCTAATATACAACTTATACTGTTCTCCAACTAAGTGTATAGACATATATCTAATATACAACTTATACTGTTCTCCAACTAAGTGTAGAGACATATATCTAATATACAACTTATACTGTTCTCCAACTAAGTGTACAGACATATATCTAATATACAACTTATACTGTTCTCCAACTAAGTGTAGAGACATATATCTAATATACAACTTATACTGTTCTCCCAACTAAGTGTAGAGACATATATCTAATATACAACTTATACTGTTCTCCAAATAAGTGTAAAGACATATATCTAATATACAACTTATACTGTTGTCCAACTAAGTGTAGAGACATATATCTAATATACAACTTATACTGTTCTCCAACTAAGTGTAGAGACATATATCTAATATACAACTTATACTGTTCTCCAACTAAGTGTACAGACATATATCTAATATACAACTTATACTGTTCTCCAACTAAGTGTACAGACATATATCTAATATACAACTTATACTGTTCTCCAACTAAGTGTAGAGACATATATCTAATATACAACTTATACTGTTCTCCAACTAAGTGTAGAGACATATATCTAATATACAACTTATACTGTTCTCCAACTAAAGACATATATCTAATATACAACTTATAGACATATATCTAATATACAACTTATACTGTTCTCCAACTAAGTGTGTAGAGACATATATCTAATATACAACTTATACTGTTCTCCAACTAAGTGTAGAGACATATATCTAATATACAACTTATACTGTTCTCCAACTAAGTGTAGAGACATATATCTAATATACAACTTATACTGTTCTCCAACTAAGTGTAGAGACATATATCTAATATACAACTTATACTGTTCTCCAACTAAGTGTAGAGACATATATCTAATATACAACTTATACTGTTCTCCAACTAAGTGTAGAGACATATATCTAATATACAACTTATACTGTTCTCCAACTAAGTGTACAGACATATATCTAATATACAACTTATACTGTTCTCCCACTAAGTGTAGAGACATATATCTAATATACAACTTATACTGTTCTCCAACTAAGTGTAGAGACATATATCTAATATACAACTTATACTGTTCTCCAACTAAGTGTAGAGACATATATCTAATATACAACTTATACTGTTCTCCAACTAAGTGTATAGACATATATCTAATATACAACTTATACTGTTCTCCAACTAAGTGTAGAGACATATATCTAATATACAACTTATACTGTTCTCCAACTAAGTGTAGAGACATATATCTAATATACAACTTATACTGTTCTCCAACTAAGTGTACAGACATATATCTAATATACAACTTATACTGTTCTCCCACTAAGTGTAGAGACATATATCTAATATACAACTTATACTGTTCTCCAACTAAGTGTAGAGACATATATCTAATATACAACTTATACTGTTCTCCAACTAAGTGTAGAGACATATATCATATAATATACAACTTATACTGTTCTCCAACTAAGTGTACAGACATATATATAATATACAACTTATACTCCAACCAAGTGTAGAGACATATATCTAATATACAACTTATACTGTTGTCCAACCAAGTGTACAGACATATATCTAATATACAACTTATACTGTTCTCCAACCAAGTGTAGAGACAAATATCTAATATACAACTTATACTGTTCTCCAACTAAGTGTAGAGACATATATCTAATATGCAACTTATACTGTTCTCCAACCTTATACTGTTCTCCAACTAAGTATACAGACATATATCTAATATACAACTTATACTGTTCTCCAACTAGTGTAGACATATATCTAATATACAACTTATACTGTTCTCCAACCAAAGTGTACTGAGACATACATATCTAATATACAACTTATACTGTTCTCCTGTGTATAGACATATATCTAATATACAACTTATACTGTTCTCCCACCAAGTGTACAGACATATATCTAATATACAACTTATACTGTTCTCCCACCAAGTGTAGAGACATATATCTAATATACAACTTATACTGTTCTCCAACCAAGTGTAGAGACATATATCTAATATACAACTTATACTGTTCTCCAACTAAGTGTACAGACATATATCTAATATACAACTTATACTGTTCTCCAACTAAGTGTACAGACATATATCTAATATACAACTTATACTGTTCTCCAACTAAGTGTAGTGTATAGACATATATCTAATATACAACTTATACTGTTCTCCAACTAAGTGTGTACAGACATATATCTAATATACAACTTATACTGTTCTCCAACTTAAGTGTAGAGACATATATCTAATATACAACTTATACTGTTCTCCAACTAAGTGTACAGACATATATCTAATATACAACTTATACTGTTCTCCAACCAAGTGTACAGACATATATCTAATATACAACTTATACTGTTCTCCAAGTGTAAGTATATCTAATAGACATATATCTAATATATCAACTTATACTGTTCTCCAACCTAAGTGTATAGACATATATACAACTAATATGTAGAGACAGCATACTTATACTGTTCTCCAACTAAGTGTAGAGACATATATCTAATATACAACTTATACTGTTCTCCAACCAAGTGTAGACATAGACATATACTCTAATATACAACTTATACTGTTCTCCAACTAAGTGTAGAGACATATATCTAATATACAACTTATACTGTTCTCCAACTAAGTGTATAGACATATATCTAATATACAACTTATACTGTTCTCCAACTAAGTGTAGAGACATATATCTAATATACAACTTATACTGTTCTCCAACTAAGTGTAGAGACATATATCTAATATACAACTTATACTGTTCTCCAACTAAGTGTATATAGATATCTATATCTAATATACAACTTATACTGTTCTCCCACTAAGGGTGTATAGACATATATCTAATATACAACTTATACTGTTCTCCAACTAAGTGTACAGACATATATCTAATATACAACTTATACTGTTCTCCAACTAAGTGTACCCAGACATATATCTAATATACAACTTATACTGTTCTCCAACCAAGTGTATATGAGACATATATCTAATATACAACTTATACTGTTCTCCAACTAAGTGTACAGACATATATCTAATATACCAACATACTTATCCCACTGTTCTCCATATAAAAAGCTGTATATAGACATATATCTAATATACAACTTATACTGTTCTCCAAATAAGTGTAGAGACATGTATCTAATATACAACTTATACTGTTCTCCAAATAAGTGTAAAGACATATATCTAATATACAACTTATACTGTTCTCCAACCAAGTGTAGAGACATATATCTAATATACAACTTATACTGTTCTCCAACTAAGTGTAGAGACATATATCTAATATGCAACTAATATATACTGTTCTCCAACTAAGTGTAGAGACATATATCTAATATACAACTTATACTGTTCCCAACTAAGTGTAGAGACATATATCTAATATACAACTTATACTGTTCTCCAACATAAGTTCTCCCATGTGTAGAGACATATATCTAATATACAACTTATACTGTTCTCCAACTAAGTGTAGAGACATATATCTAATATACAACTTATACTGTTCTCCAACTAAGTGTAGAGACATATATCTAATATACAACTTATACTGTTCTCCAACCAAGTGTACAGACATATATCTAATATACAACTTATACTGTTCTCCAACTAAGTGTAGAGACATATGTCTAATATACAACTTATACTGTTCTCCAACTAGTGTAGAGACATATCTAATATACAACTTATACTGTTCTCCAACTAAGTGTACAACAGACATATATCTAATATACAACTTATACTGTTCTCCAACTAAGTGTAGAGACATATATCTAATATACAACTTATACTGTTCTCCAACTAAGTGTAGAGACATATATCTAATATACAACTTATACTGTTCTCCAACTAAGTGTACAGACATATATCTAATATACAACTTATACTGTTCTCCAACTAAGTGTACAGACATATATCTAATATACAACTTATACTGTTCTCCAACTAAGTGTATAGACATATATCTAATATACAACTTATACTGTTCTCCCACTAAGTGTACAGACATATATCTAATATACAACTTATACTGTTCTCCCAACTAAGTGTACAGACATATATCTAATATACAACTTATACTGTTCTCCAACTAAGAGTACAGACATATATCTAATATACAACTTATACTGTTCTCCAACTAAGTATACAGACATATATCTAATATACAACTTATACTGTTCTCCAACTAAGTGTACAGACATATATATAATATACAACTTATACTGTTCTCCAACTAAGTGTACAGACATATATCTAATATACAACTTATACTGTTCTCCAAGCTAAGTGTACAGACATATATATAATATACAACTTATACTACTCCAAATAAGTGTACAGACATATATCTAATATACAACTTATACTGTTCTCCAACTAAGTGTAGAGACATATATCTAATATACAACTTATACTGTTCTCCAACTAAGTGTAGAGACATATATCTAATATACAACTTATACTGTTCTCCAACTAAGTGTAGAGACATATATCTAATATACAACTTATACTGTTCTCCAACTAAGTGTATAGACATATATCTAATATACAACTTATACTGTTCTCCAACTAAGTGTAGAGACATATATCTAATATACAACTTATACTGTTCTCCAACTAAGTGTACAGACATATATCTAATATACAACTTATACTGTTCTCCACCAAGTGTAGAGACATATATCTAATATACAAACTAAGTGTATAGACATATATCTAATATACAACTTATACTGTTCTCCAACTAAGTGTAGAGACATATATCTAATATACAACTTATACTGTTCTCCAACTAAGTGTAGACATATATCTAATATACAACTTATACTGTTCTCCAAAGTGTATAGACATATATCTATATAAAACTTATACTGTTCTCCAACTAAGTGTACAGACATATATCTAATATACAACTTATACTGTTCTCCAACTAAGTGTATAGACATATATCTAATATACAACTTATACTGTTCTCCAACTAAGTGTACAGACATATATCTAATATACAACTTATACTGTTCTCCAACTAAGTGTATAGACATATATCTAATATACAACTTATACTGTTCTCCAACTAAGTGTAGAGACATATATCTAATATACAACTTATACTGTTCTCCAACTAAGTGTAGAGACATATATCTAATATACAACTTATACTGTTCTCCAACTAAGTGTAGAGACATATATCTAATATACAATATACTACTGTTCTCCAACTAAGTGTAGAGACATATATCTAATATACAACTTATACTGTTCTCCAACTAAGTGTAGAGACATATATCTAATATACAACTTATACTGTTCTCCAACTAAGTGTAGAGACATATATCTAATATACAACTTATACTGTTCTCCAACTAAGTGTAGAGACATATATCTAATATACAACTTATACTGTTCCCCAACTAAGTGTAGAGACATATGTCTAATATACAACTTATACTGTTCTCCAACCTAAGTGTAGAGACATATATCTAATATACAACTTATACTGTTCTCCAACCAAGTGTAGAGACATATATCTAATATACAACTTATACTGTTCTCCAACTAAGTGTACAGACATATATCTAATATACAACTTATACTGTTCTCCCACTAAGTGTAGAGACATATATCTAATATACAACTTATACTGTTCTCCAACTAAGTGTAGAGACATATATCTAATATGCAACTTATACTGTTCTCCAACTAAGTGTACAGACATATATCTAATATACAACTTATACTGTTCCCCAACTAAGTGTAGAGACATATGTCTAATATACAACTTATACTGTTCTCCAACCAAGTGTAGAGACTGTATATCTAATATACAACTTATACTGTTCTCCAACTAAGTGTACAGACATATATCTAATATACAACTTATACTGTTCTCCCACTAGTGTATAGACATATATCTAATATTAACTTATACTGTTCCAAATCCAACCAAGTGTAGAGACATATATCTAATATACAACTTATACTGTTCTCCAACTAAGTGTAGAGACATATATCTAATATACAACTTATACTGTTCTCCAACTAAGTGTATAGAATCATCTAATATACAAGCTGTTACTAGAGTTGAGAGACATATATCTAATATACAACTTATACTGTTCTCCCAACCAAGTGTAGAGACATATATCTAATATACAACTTATACTGTTCTCCAACCAAGTGTGGCGCAGTGAGACATATATCTAATATACAACTTATACTGTTCTCCAACTAAGTGTACAGACATATATCTAATATACAACTTATACTGTTCTCCAACTAAGTGTAGAGACATATATCTAATATACAACTTATACTGTTCTCCAACTAAGTGTAGAGACATATATCTAATATACAACTTATACTGTTCTCCTTAACTGTTCTAAGTGTAGAGACATATATCTAATATACAACTTATACTGTTCTCCAACTAAGTGTAGAGACATATATCTAATATACAACTTATACTGTTCTCCAACTAAGTGTAGAGACATATATCTAATATACAACTTATACTGTTCTCCAACTAAGTGTATAGACATATATCTAATATGCAACTTATACTGTTCTCCAACTAAGTGTACAGACATATATCTAATATACAACTTATACTGTTCTCCAACTAAGTGTAGAGACATATGTCTAATATACAACTTATACTGTTCTCCAAATAAGTGTAGAGACATATATCTAATATACAACTTATACTGTTCTCCAAATAAGTGTAAAGACATATATCTAATATACAACTTATACTGTTCTCCAACTAAGTGTAGAGACATATATCTAATATACAACTTATACTGTTCTCCAACCAAGTGTAGAGACATATATCTAATATACAACTTATACTGTTCTCCAACTAAGTGTAGAGACATATATCTAATATACAACTTATACTGTTCTCCAACTAAGTGTACAGACATATATCTAATATACAACTTATACTGTTCTCCAACTAAGTGTAGAGACATATATCTAATATACAACTTATACTGTTCTCCAACTAAGTGTAGAGACATATATCTAATATACAACTTATACTGTTCTCCAACTAAGTGTACAGACATATATCTAATATACAACTTATACTGACATATATCTAATATACAACTTATACTGTTCTCCAACTAAGTGTACAGACATATATCTAATATACAACTTATACTGTTCTCCAACTAAGTGTACAGACATATATCTAATATACAACTTATACTGTTCTCCAACTAAGTGTACAGACATATATCTAATATACAACTTATACTGTTCTCCCATATATATAATATACAACTATACTGTTCTGTAGTGTAGACATATATCTAATATACAACTTATACTGTTCTCCAACTAAGTGTACAGACATATATCTAATATACAACTTATACTGTTCTCCAACTAAGTGTACAGACATATATCTAATATACAACTTATACTGTTCTCCAACCTAAGTGTACAGACATATATCTAATATACAACTTATACTGTTCTCCAACTAAGTGTACAGACATATATCTAATATACAACTTATACTGTTCTCCAACTAAGAGTATAGACATATATCTAATATACAACTTATACTGTTCTCCAAATAAGTGTAGAGACATATATCTAATATACAACTTATACTGTTCTCCAACTAAGTGTAGAGACATATATCTAATATACAACTTATACTGTTCTCCAACAATTATAAGTGTAGAGACATATATCTAATATACAACTTATACTGTTCTCCAACTAAGTGTAGAGACATATATCTAATATACAACTTATACTGTTCTCCAACTAAGTGTAGAGACATATATCTAATATACAACTTATACTGTTCCCCAACCAAGTGTAGAGACATATGACTTATATCCAACCAAGTGTAGAGACTAATATACAACTTATACTGTTCTCCAACTAAGTGTACAGACATATATCTAATATACAACTTATACTGTTCTCCAACTAAGTGTAGAGACATATATCTAATATACAACTTATACTGTTCTCCAACTAAGTGTAAAGACATATATCTAATATACAACTTATACTGTTCTATCCAAGTGTAGAGACATATATCTAATATACAACTTATACTGTTCTCCAACTAAGTGTAGAGACATATATCTAATATACAACTTATACTGTTCTCCAACTAAGTGTAGAGACATATATCTAATATACAACTTATACTGTTCTCCAACTAAGTGTAGAGACATATATCTAATATACAACTTATACTGTTCTCCAACTAAGTGTAGAGACATATATCTAATATACAACTTATACTGTTCTCCAACTAAGTGTAGAGACATATATCTAATATACAACTTATACTGTTCTCCAACTAAGTGTAGAGACATATATCTAATATACAACTTATACTGTTCTCCAACTAACTTGTAGTTCTCCAACCAAGTATAGACATATATCTAATATACAACTTATACTGTTCTCCTTATACCAAGTGTACAGACATATATCTAATATACAACTTATACTGTTCTCCCAACTAAGTGTAGAGACATATATCTAATATACAACTTATACTGTTCTCCAACTAAGTGTATAGACATATATATATACAACTTATATATATACAACTTATACTGTTCTCCAACTAAGTGTACAGACATATATCTAATATACAACTTATACTGTTCTCCAACCAAGTGTAGAGACATATATCTAATATACAACTTATACTGTTCTCCAACTAAGTGTAGAGACATATATCTAATATACAACTTATACTGTTCTCCAACTAAGTGTATAGACATATATCTAATATACAACTTATACTGTTCTCCAACTAAGTGTAGAGACATATATCTAATATACAACTTATACTGTTCTCCAACTAAGTGTAGAGACATATATCTAATATACAACTTATACTGTTCTCCAACCAAGTGTAGAGACATATATCTAATATACAACTTATACTGTTCTCCAACTAAGTGTAGAGACATATATCTAATATACAACTTATACTGTTCTCCAACTAAGTGTAGAGACATATATCTAATATACAACTTATACTGTTCTCCAACCAAGTGTAGAGACATATATCTAATATACAACTTATACTGTTCTCCAACTAAGTGTAGAGACATATATCTAATATACAACTTATACTGTTCCCCAACTAAGTGTAGAGACATATGTCTAATATACAACTTATACTGTTCTCCAACTAAGTGTAGAGACATATATCTAATATACAACTTATACTGTTCTCCAACTAAGTGTACAGACATATATCTAATATACAACAACTTATATAGACTGTTCTCCAACTAAGTGTAAAGACATATATCTAATATACAACTTATACTGTTCTCCAACTAAGTGTAGAGACATATATCTAATATACAACTTATACTGTTCTCCAACTAAGTGTAGAGACATATATCTAATATGCAACTTATACTGTTCTCCAACCAAGTGTACAGACATATATCTAATATACAACTTATACTGTTCTCCAACTAAGTGTAGAGACATATATCTAATATACAACTTATACTGTTCTCCAACCAAGTGTAGAGACATATATCTAATATACAACTTATACTGTTCTCCAACTAAGTGTAGAGACATATATCTAATATACAACTTATACTGTTCTCCAACTAAGTGTACAGACATATATCTAATATACAACTTATACTGTTCTCCAACTAAGTGTACAGACATATATCTAATATACAACTTATACTGTTCTCCAACTAAGTGTATAGACATATATCTAATATACAACTTATACTGTTCTCCCACTAAGTGTAGAGAGATATATCTAATATACAACTTATACTGTTCTCCAACTAAGTGTAGAGACATATATCTAATATACAACTTATACTGTTCTCCAACTAAGTGTAGAGACATATATCTAATATACAACTTATACTGTTCTCCAACCAAGTGTAGAGACATATATCTAATATACAACTTATACTGTTCTCCAACTAAGTGTAGAGACATATATCTAATATACAACTTATACTGTTCTCCAACTAAGTGTACAGAGATATATATACAACTTATATAGTGTAGAGACATAACTAATATTATACTGTTCTCCAACTAAGTGTAGAGACATATATCTAATATACAACTTATACTGTTCTCCAACTAAGTGTACAGACATATATTTAATATACAACTTATACTGTTCTCCCACTAAGTGTAGAGACATATATCTAATATACAACTTATACTGTTCTCCAACTAAGTGTAGAGACATATATCTAATATACAACTTATACTGTTCTCCAACTAAGTGTACAGACATATATCTAATATACAACTTATACTGTTCTCCAACTAAGTGTAGAGACATATATCTAATATACAACTTATACTGTTCTCCAACTAAGTGTACAGACATATATATAATATACAACTTATACTGTTCTCCAACTAAGTGTATAGACATATATCTAATATACAACTTATACTGTTCTCCCACTAAGTGTACAGACATATATCTAATATACAACTTATACTGTTCTCCAACTAAGAATACAGACATATATCTAATATACAACTTATACTGTTCTCCAACTAAGTGTACAGACATATATCTAATATACAACTTATACTGTTCTCCAACTAAGTGTACAGACATATATCTAATATACAACTTATACTGTTCTCCAACTAAGTGACATATATCTAATATACAATAGACATATATCTAATATACAACTTATACTGTTCTCCCACTAAGTGTACAGACATATAAATATACAACTTATACTGTTCTCCAACTAAGAGTATGAGACATATATCTAATATACAACTTATACTGTTCTCCAACTAAGTGTAGAGACATATATCTAATATACAACTTATACTGTTCTCCAACTAAGTGTAGAGACATATATCTAATATACAACTTATACTGTTCTCCAACTAAGTGTAGAGACATATATCTAATATACAACTTATACTGTTCTCCAACTAAGTGTAGAGACATATATCTAATATACAACTTATACTGTTCTCCAACTAAGTGTAGAGACATATATCTAATATACAACTTATACTGTTCTCCAACTAAGTGTAGAGACATATATCTAATATACAACTTATACTGTTCTCCAACTAAGTGTATTTAGACATATATCTAATATACAACTTATACTGTTCTCCAACTAAGTGTAGAGACATATATCTAATATACAACTTATACTGTTCTCCAACTAAGTGTAGAGACATATATCTAATATACAACTTATACTGTTCTCTGTTCTACAGACATATATTTAATATACCTTATAGTGTAGAGACATATATCTAATATACAACTTATACTGTTCTCCAACTAAGTGTAGAGACATATATCTAATATACAACTTATACTGTTCTCCAACTAAGTGTAGAGACTAATATATATCAGAATATACAACTTATACTGTTCTCCAACTAAGTGTAGAGACATATATCTAATATACAACTTATACTGTTCTCCAACTAAGTGTAGAGACATATATCTAATATACAACTTATACTGTTCTCCAACTAAGTGTAGAGACATATATCTAATATACAACTTATACTGTTCTCCAACTAAGTGTACAGACATATATCTAATATACAACTTATACTGTTCTCCAACTAAGTGTATAGACATATATCTAATATATATACTGTTCTCCAAATAAGTGTAGAGACATATATCTAATATACAACTTATACTGTTCTCCAACTAAGTGTACAGACATATATCTAATATACAACTTATACTGTTCTCCAACTAAGAGTATAGACATATATCTAATATACAACTTATACTGTTCTCCAACTAAGTGTAGAGACATATATCTAATATACAACTTATACTGTTCTCCAAATAAGTGTAAGAGACATATATCTAATATACAACAACTTATACTGTTATCCAACTTATACTGTTGTCCAACTAAGTGTAGAGACATATATCTAATATATACAACTTATACTGTTCTCCAACTAACTAAGTGTAGAGACATATGTCTAATATACACTTATGCTGTTCTCCAATAGGTGTAGAGACATATAATATACAACTTATACTGTTCTCCAACCAAGTGTAGAGACATATATCTACAATATGCAACTTATACTGTTCTCCAACTAAGTGTAGAGACATATATCTAATATACAACTTATACTGTTCTCCAACTAAGTGTAGAGACATATATCTAATATACAACTTATACTGTTTCTCCAACTAAGTGTAGAGACATATATCTAATATACAACTTATACTGTTCTCCAACTAAGTGTACAGACATATATCTAATATACAACTTATACTGTTCTCCAACTAAGTGTAGAGACATATATCTAATATACAACTTATACTGTTCTCCAACTAAGTGTAGAGACATATATCTAATATACAACTTATACTGTTCTCCAACTAAGTTAGAGACATATATCTAATATACAACTTAACTGTTCTGTAGAGACATATATCTAATATACAACTTATACTGTTCTCCAACTAAGTGTAGAGACATATATCTAATATACAACTTATACTGTTCTCCAACTAAGTGTAGACATGTATATCTAATATATAACTTATACTGTTCTCCAACTAAGTGTAGAGACATATAATCTGCAACATATATCTAATATACAACTTATACTGTTCTCCAACTAAGTGTAGAGACATATATCTAATATACAACTTATACTGTTCTCCAACTAAGTGTACAGACATATATCTAATATACAACTTATACTGTTCTCCAACTAAGTGTAGAGACATATATCTAATATACAACTTATACTGTTCTCCAACTAAGTGTAGAGACATATATCTAATATACAACTTATACTGTTCTCCAACCTAAGTGTACAGACATATATCTAATATACTTATACTGTTCTCCAACTGTGTACAGACTCTAATATACAACTTATACTGTTCTCCAAAGTGTAGAGACATATATCTAATATACAACTTATACTGTTCTCCAACTAAGTGTAGAGACATATATCTAATATACAACTTATACTGTTCTCCAACTAAGTGTAGAGACATATATCTAATATACAACTTATACTGTTCTCCAACTAAGTGTAGAGACATATATCTAATATACAACTTATACTGTTCTCTAACTAAGTGTAGAGACATATACTTATACTGACATATATACAGACATATATCTAATATACAACTTATACTGTTCTCCAACTAAGTGTACAGACATATATATAATATACAACTTATACTGTTCTCCAACTAAGTGTATAGACATATATCTAATATACAACTTATACTGTTCTCCAACTAAGTGTACAGACATATATCTAATATACAACTTATACTGTTCTCCAACTAAGTGTACAGACATAGACATATATATAATATACAACTTATACTGTTCTCCAACTAAGTGTATAGACATATATCTAATATACAACTTACTGTTCTCCAACTGTTCTCTAATATACAACACTAAG
Source organism: Tachypleus tridentatus (assembly GCF_004210375.1). Taxonomy (NCBI): domain Eukaryota; kingdom Metazoa; phylum Arthropoda; class Merostomata; order Xiphosura; family Limulidae; genus Tachypleus; species Tachypleus tridentatus. The sequence goes on from NW_027467782.1 coordinate 52,865,239, forward strand.
TGTACAGACATATATCTAATATACAACTTATACTGTTCTCCCACTAAGTGTAGAGACATATATCTAATATACAACTTATACTGTTCTCCAACTAAGTGTAGAGACATATATCTAATATACAACTTATACTGTTCTCTAACTAAGTGTAGAGACATATATCTAATATACAACTTATACTGTTCTCCAACTAAGTATACAGACATATATCTAATATACAACTTATACTGTTCTCCAACTAAGTGTACAGACATATATATAATATACAACTTATACTGTTCTCCAACTAAGTGTATAGACATATATCTAATATACAACTTATACTGTTCTCCAACTAAGAGTATAGACATATATCTAATATACAACTTATACTGTTCTCCAAATAAGTGTAGAGACATATATCTAATATACAACTTATACTGTTCTCCAAATAAGTGTAAAGACATATATCTAATATACAACTTATACTGTTGTCCAACTAAATGTAGAGACATATATCTAATATACAACTTATACTGTTGTCCAACTAAGTGTAGAGACATATATCTAATATACAACTTATACTGTTCTCCAACTAAGTGTAGAGACATATATCTAATATGCAACTTATACTGTTCTCCAACTAAGTGTACAGACATATATCTAATATACAACTTATACTGTTCCCCAACTAAGTGTAGAGACATATGTCTAATATACAACTTATACTGTTCTCCAACTAAGTGTAGAGACATATATCTAATATACAACTTATACTGTTCTCCAACTAAGTGTATAGACATATATCTAATATACAGCTTATACTGTTCTCCAACTAAGTGTATAGACATATATCTAATATACAACTTATACTGTTCTCCCACTAAGTGTAGAGACATATATCTAATATACAACTTATACTGTTCTCCAAATAAGTGTAAAGACATATATCTAATATACAACTTATACTGTTCTCCAACTAAGTGTATAGACATATATCTAATATACAACTTATACTGTTCTCCAACTAAGTGTAGAGACATATATCTAATATACAACTTATACTGTTCTCCAACTAAGTGTAGAGACATATATCTAATATACAACTTATACTGTTCTCCAACTAAGTGTTGAGACATATATCTAATATACAACTTATACTGTTCTCCAACTATGTGTAGAGACATATATCTAATATACAACTTATACTGTTCTCCAACTAAGTGTAGAGACATATATGTAATATACAACAACTCTTCCCACAACCAATATACAATTGTAATAGGTGATCTGAATAGCAAAGATAAGAATTTTGGATGTAATTCTACAAACTTCAATGACAGACACCTATTACAATTGATAGATAATAATAGTATATCTCTTATTAATGATAATACACCTTCCCATAATAATTATGCAACAAACTCAAAAGATATCCTGGACATATGTTTCACCTCTTACAATATGAGGCAAATGTTAATAAATTTTAATGTGGGAAAAGATGTTGACAGCGACCATCTGCCAATATGGTGTCTCTTCGATCTCACTCCCACAAAGACAAAATCTGTAGGGAGAACAAATTTGATTACAAAAAGACTAGCTGGCAAGTATTTCAAAAAGTGGTAAACAGAAAAAAATTAAACATACAGCGAACAACAAATCTGAAATTGATTCATGCAGTCAAATAATCATGGAGTGCCTTCAGAAAGCAGCTACGGACGCGATACCTAAACAACAATATACAACCACAAACAATGGATGGAAACCAACCAAACAACTATTAACAATGATAAAACAACGAAGACAATTAAGAAGACAGTTCATGGCAACAAGAGAACAAGAAATAAAAACGCAAATTAACAACATTAGAAATAAAATTAGAGCAGAAATTAAACAACTTAAACAAGAAAAATGAGACAACTTGTGCTCCCAACTAAACGAACAAACCGACCCTAGTAAGTTCTGGCTACACTTAAAAAGATTCACAGGTGAATCCACCGCAAGAAAATACCCAATACTGAAATATAACAACACCTTAGCACAAACCAAGAAATAAAAAGCCTTCAAACATCCATTACAAAACACACAATGACTCGGACATGAACTACTATTATTACAACAAAATAACCACGTAACAAATAACATAGAATTATGTAAACCACACTTTTCAGTCAACATTAAAAACGGCAACACTAACAATACATATGACTACAATACACAACTACTCACCAAAAAAATCAAACTAACTGAACTTGAACAAACAATCAAAAATACAAAAAAACAAAGCACCGAGAAATGATAGAATACAAACAACACTTCTCAAAAAATGCACTCCAAAATTATTTAACCACCTATTAGCCATATTTAACTTATCTCTATACTCTGGATATATCCCAGTTTCTTGGAAGCAAGTTAATATTTTAATGTTCCACAAAGAAGGAAAACCAGCCAATAAACCAAACAGTTATTGACCGATCAGCTTGACCAGCTGTGTAGGTAAAATTCTCGAAAGAATAATAAGCAATAGACTCTCCGGATTTTTGTAGATTAATTCTAAGTTACCAGAAGAACAAAACGGATTTAGAAAATATAGACAAACAACAGATCACTTAATTAGGTTAACTGAAACAATAATAAACAACTTTAACAATAAAGAATGTACTGTCGCCTGCTTCCTCGATATCGAGAAAACATTCGAAACTGTATGGCACGATGGTATAACCTTTATTTCAAAGACAGTTAACGATCTAACAATCCAGCTGTTTCATACAGCGAATATAACCTTTATTTCAAAGACAGTTAACGATCTAACAATCCAGCTGTTTCATACAGCGAATATAACCTTTATTTCAAAGACAGTTAACGATCTAACAATCTAACCGTTTCACATAGCAAATATAACCTTTATTTCAAAGACAGTTAACGGTCTAACAATCTAATTGTTTCATACAGCAAATATAACCTTTATTTCAAAGACAGTTAACGGCCTAACAATCTAACCGTTTCACATAGCAAATATAACCTTTATTTCAAAGACAGTTAACGGTCTAACAATCTAACCGTTTCACATAGCAAATATAACCTTTATTTCAAAGACAGTTAACGGTCTAACAACTTAAACGTTTCACTCAGCGAAGTGATTTAAAGATATTATTTAAAACACAGAAAATGTCTTTCAAAACCAGTTCAATCTGCCTCTAGCATATCGTTTGATTCTAGTGCACTTTGTATTGCACTAAGCCTCACCACAAAGAAATCTAGTGCACTTTATATTGCACTAAGCCTCACCATATAGAAATCTAGTGCATTTTATATTGCACTAAGCCTCACCATATAGAAATCTAGTGCACTTCGTATTGCACTGAGCCTCACCATATAGAAAATATTAATATATTTTACATCTTATTTCTCTTTATTAAGACACGAATGTACACTTTCGGCTTCTTGTAAGGAATTATTTTAATTGTATTTAAATAAAAGCTACGATATTCAAGTCATGTAAAAGTCGTCAAGCTGTCAAGGCTATGTGTTGAATTAAGTGTTGGAAACAACAACATGTACCAGACATGACGACCCAGTAACATATTACACTCTTATATCGTGAAACTAGTAGAGAATTTGTGAACGACCAGCCAGTTTACGTACTTTAGACATACACTACTGTATTCACACACGACAATTTGTATACATACACGTGTAGTAGTGTAATACACTCATAAAAACGGCCCGAAAATTACATATAATTTATAATACGTAACTAATCTTACGTTTTAACATAAAACTGATCTTACGTTTTAACATAAAACTAATCTTACGTTATAACATAAACAGACACATGATAGACACAAAAATTAATAGATGTTAAAATAGTCTGAAGTACAGGAAATATATATACAGATGAAATATACACAGATAGACAGATAACTCTTTCAAATATTAGTGACGTATTTTATAATTTTTTTAATACATTTGAACGTTTATTAGCTCTTTCGTGTTTAGGTACGTAACATCATTTTGTTAGTGTTACAGGCTTTATTAGGTTTAGGTACGTAACACCATTTTTTAGTGTTATAAGATTTATAATATTTAGGTATATAATACAGTTTGTTAGTGCTATAATATTTAGGTATATAATACAGTTTGTTAGTGTTATAAGATTTATAATATTTAGGTATGTAATACAGTTTGTTAGTGTTATAAGATTTATAATATTTGGGTATATAATACAGTTTGTTAGTGTTATAAGATTTATAATATTTGGGTATATAATACAGTTTGTTAGTGTTATAAGATTTATAATATTTGGGTATATAATACAGTTTGTTGGTGTTATAAGATTTATAATATTTAGGTATATAATACAGTTTGTTAGTGTTATAAGATTTATAATATTTAGGTATATAATACAGTTTGTTAGTGTTGTAAGATTTATAATATTTAAGTATACAACACAGTTTGTTAGTGTTATAATATTTAGGTATGTAATACAGTTTGTTAGTGTTATAAAATTTAGGTATATAAGACCATTTTGTTAGTGTTATAATATTTAGGTATGTAATACAGTTTGTTAGTGTTATAATATTTGGGTATATAATACAGTTTGTTAGTGTTATAAGATTTATAATATTTGGGTATGTAATACAGTTTGTTAGTGTTATAAGATTTATAATATTTGGGTATATAATACAGTTTTTAGTGTTATAAGATTTATAATATTTGGGTATATAATACAGTTTGTTAGTGTTATAAGATTTATAATATTTGGGTATATAATACAGTTTGTTAGTGTTATAAGATTTATAATATTTGGGTATGTAATACAGTTTGTTAGTGTTATAAGATTTATAATATTTGGGTATATAATACAGTTTGTTAGTGTTATAAGATTTATAATATTTAGGTATACAACACAGTTTGTTAGTGTTATAATATTTAGGTATGTAATACAGTTTGTTAGTGTTATAATATTTAGGTATGTAATACAGTTTGTTAGTGTTATAATATTTAGGTATATAATACAGTTTGTTAGTGTTATAATATTTAGGTATATAAGACCATTTTGTTAGTGTTATAATATTTAGGTATATAAGACCATTTTGTTAGTGTTATAATATTTAGGTATGTAATACAGTTTGTTAGTGTTATAATATTTGGGTATATAATACAGTTTGTTAGTGTTATAAGATTTATAATATTTGGGTATATAATACAGTTTGTTAGTGTTATAAGATTTATAATATTTGGGTATATAATACAGTTTGTTAGTGTTATAAGATTTATAATATTTAGGTATATAATACAGTTTGTTAGTGTTATAAGATTTATAATATTTGGGTACATAATACAGTTTGTTAGTGTTATAAGACTTATAATATTTGGGTATATAATACAGTTTGTTAGTGTTATAAGATTTATAATATTTAGGTATGTAATACAGTTTGTTAGTGTTATAAGATTTATAATATTTGGGTATATAATACAGTTTGTTAGTGTTATAAGGTTTATAATATTTGGGTATATAATACAGTTTGTTAGTGTTATAAGATTTATAATATTTGGATATATAATACAGTTTGTTAGTGTTATAAGATTTATAATATTTAGGTATATAATACAGTTTGTTAGTGTTATAAGATTTATAATATTTAGGTATATAATACAGTTTGTTAGTGTTGTAAGATTTATAATATTTAAGTATACAACACAGTTTGTTAGTGTTATAATATTTAGGTATGTAATACAGTTTGTTAGTGTTATAATATTTAGGTATATAAGACCATTTTGTTAGTGTTATAATATTTAGGTATGTAATACAGTTTGTTAGTGTTATAATATTTGGGTATATAATACAGTTTGTTAGTGTTATAAGATTTATAATATTTGGGTATGTAATACAGTTTGTTAGTGTTATAAGATTTATAATATTTGGGTATATAATACAGTTTGTTAGTGTTATAAGATTTATAATATTTAGGTATATAATACAGTTTGTTAGTGTTGTAAGATTTATAATATTTAGGTATACAACACAGTTTGTTAGTGTTATAATATTTAGGTATGTAATACAGTTTGTTAGTGTTATAATATTTAGGTATGTAATACAGTTTGTTAGTGTTATAATATTTAGGTATATAATACAGTTTGTTAGTGTTATAATATTTAGGTATATAATACAGTTTGTTAGTGTTATAATATTTAGGTATATAAGACCATTTTGTTAGTGTTATAATATTTAGGTATGTAATACAGTTTGTTAGTGTTATAATATTTGGGTATATAATACAGTTTGTTAGTGTTATAAGATTTATAATATTTGGGTATGTAATACAGTTTGTTAGTGTTATAAGATTTATAATATTTGGGTATATAATACAGTTTGTTAGTGTTATAAGATTTATAATATTTGGGTATATAATACAGTTTGTTAGTGTTGTAAGATTTATAATATTTAGGTATACAACACAGTTTGTTAGTGTTATAATATTTAGGTATGTAATACAGTTTGTTAGTGTTATAATATTTCGGTATGTAATGCAGTTTGTTAGTGTTATAATATTTAGGTATATAATACAGTTTGTTAGTGTTATAATATTTAGGTATATAATACAGTTTGTTAGTGTTATAATATTTAGGTATATAAGACCATTTTGTTAGTGTTATAATATTTAGGTATGTAACACAGTTTGTTAGTGTTATAATATTTAGGTATATAATACAGTTTGTTAGTGTTATAATATTTAGGTATATAAAACCATTTTGTTAGTGTTATAATATTTAGGTATGTAACACAGTTTGTTAGTGTTATAATATTTAGGTATGTAACACAGTTTGTTAGTGTTATAATATTTAGGTATACAACACAGTTTGTTAGTGTTATAATATTTAGGTATATAATACAGCCTTTGTTAGTGTTATAATATTTAGGTATATAATAGAGTTTGTTAGTGTTATAATATTTAGGTATACAACACAGTTTGTTAGTGTTATAATATTTAGGTATATAATACAGTTTGTTAGTGTTATAATATTTAGGTATATAATACAGTTTGTTAGTGTTATAATATTTAGGTATATAATACAGTTTGTTAGTGTTATAATATTTAGGTATATAATACAGTTTGTTAGTGTTATAATATTTAGGTATATAATACAGTTTGTTAGTGTTATAATATTTAGGTATATAATACAGTTTGTTAGTGTTATAATATTTAGGTATACAACACAGTTTGTTAGTGTTATAATATTTAGGTATATAATACAGTTTGTTAGTGTTATAATATTTAGGTATATAATACAGTTTGTTAGTGTTATAATATTTAGGTATGTGTCATTGTTTAATTTAATATTTGGTTTGTTTATTTAGAGCTAAACTACATTATGCTCTCTGCTGTGTACAACCCTAATTGTTTGTGGTTTATTTATTTAGAGCTAAACTACATTATGCTCTCTGCTGTGTACAACCCTAATTGTTTGTAGTAGTTACACCCCTTCTTCTAGCCCTTATGAAATTTATGTATTTTTGGGTTTTAAGAGATGAAATTAGATGAATGATTTATTAAAGTTTCTTTACATCAGGTTATTTTATCGTTTTTATGATTTTCTTGTGTTTTAACTATTCATAAAAAGCCCCCAAGTTTCATATTCAGGAGAAAACCTATATAATATGTTTTCTCTATATGCTGTTACAAGGTACTTATACACCAGTGTATTATGGGAAATAACAGAACAAGACTGAAACAGCTAATTGTTATCCACACGACTGATTGGTTTCACAGTCGGCTATTGACAACTAGAGTTAATCAATGTATTGAGCAGTACCTACCAAACTGACTTCTCATCCAGGGGTAGAGAGGGCTCGGAAGAGCCCCTGATGAAGGAGGTTGACCTGTAGGGGTGAGAGAGTTGGGTGGATTTGCCGTCGGTGACGTATACATCTGTTGTGGAGAGGGGCCCGAATGAAGAGGGCTCTGGCAGGGTTGTTGGTGGATATTCGCCGGGCATTCGGATGACAGGGGCCTAGGCACGCCGTTCGGGACGTGATGGAGTTGTGAGGGTTGTCTTTGCAGCTTACAGCTGGGATACTGGGTTTCATCATTAGGTGAGCTTCTGCAGTACGGAGTTTCATCATTAGATGAACTCCTGCAGTTCTGACCGTCTTGTGTAACGTACGTATTAGCGTGAGTTATTGGCCCATGAGGGGGATTTGGCTGGTGAGCTGGCTGTGGCGGGTGGGGTGGTCCAGTTGGTCCAGGAGCCTGTTGACCACAGTGGTTCCCATAGTAAGGTCCTGTCGGGCTGGGAGAGTTGGGTGACGAAGTAATAGGTCGAATTTCCAAACGATCGTAAGGAGGGAAACGTGGGTAGGTACCTCCCCCTTGAGTGGAGGACGACCCGTAGTGTGAGGGGGCCAGATACTGGCGCGGAGCTTGCTCGCACAGACCACCGTTAGGCTGAGTGTGGACTTGTTGGCTGTTGTAGTGGTCACCAGCTCGTAAATCACCGATGTACGAGTTTGTAAAATATGAATTCATCATCTGCTGGTTTGTGGATAGAATCGTACTAAACGAGGCGGTCCCGGAGGGACGAGTGTTCAAGAGCGACGACTTGAGATTCGTTGGTTCTTGAATAGAACAACCAATGGGATTTCTCCAGTTATCCACCTCTGAAAAAGATAAAAGTAGAAACATGACATAGATTAGTCGGAGTAAAAGGAATGATGTTTATTGACAACATGCGTTGACCCATGACACCCCAATCATTGATCGAAAAACACGAGGGTGGGGAAGAGAAAAATACTCCCCTAACTTCAGATTGTTGATTCGATCCCTACCTACCTAGTAATTATCTTGATGTGTTCGAAATAAGAAAATCATTCAGTGAAATCGTTAATCATTAAACGTGAGATTCAAGCCTGTCGTTCAGTTCCTACATTATTGAACAGTTGCTAACTAATTTTAAACTAATTGTTGATACTACTATGTAATTTACCACAAAGAGAGTTTTACACAAATCGAAATTAAAACCCCAGCGGCTCAACGGTATGTCTGTGGACTTCCAACCCTAAAAAAGCGGGTTTCGATGCCCGTGGTGGGCAGAGCACAGATAGCCCATTGTGTAGCTTTGTGTTTAATTCAAAACAACAACAACAAATCGAAATTCATCTGCACGTGATGCAGAACCTAACGGTTTGAAAACGTAACTTAATTCTATGCTGAATACTCACGTAGCAACACTAAGAAATAACAGACAGAGAACTATATTTTGTTTCGCATTGTTTGGGTTTACCGACAATTAACAGTACCCTGTTCTGTCATTTTAGTTTGGTTTTGTCCTCAGTAAACCGGACAGAAAATCTAATTTAATAGATAAAAGAAAGATTACCGGAAATTATTTTGGTAACGCGTCTTATCTACTAACAAAAGTTACTTATGACAACAATACACAGGACGTAAAATAATGACAAAATAAAACTTCCAAATAATACAATAACACCTAACACCTACTGTCGTTCTTACACCAATAACACCTAACACCTACTGTCGTCTTACAACAATAACACCTGTTGTCTTACAACGATAACCTCAACACTTTAAATTATTTTATTTTAAATTCAACGTGTTATAATCAACGTTTCTCCACATACAGAAATGAGTTCCTCACTCAACTTGTAGTCCACAAAGTATTGGTCTTACACTCTACTGTAGTCTACAAAGTATTGGTCTTATAAAAACAATTTCGTGTTTAAATCCGTGGAAAACGCAAGGTTAAAATTGGACTTATAGCGTAAAACCCTGTTAACAGCTCAGACTGTCTGGACCTGGTCTGTTTCTCATATTGTTGTTACGGGTCAATCAGCCTGGACCTGGTCTGTTTCTCATATTGTTGTTACGGGTTCAATCAGTCTGGACCTGGTCTGTTTCTCATATTGTTGTTACGGGTCAATCAGCCTGGACCTGGTCTGTTTCTCATATTGTTGTTACGGGTTCAATCAGTCTGGACCTGGTCTGTTTCTCATATTGTTGTTACGGGTTCAATCAGTCTGGACCTGGTCTGTTTCTCATATTGTTGTTACGGGTCAATCAGCCTGGACCTGGTCTGTTTCTCATATTGTTGTTACGGGTTCAATCAGTCTGGACCTGGTCTGTTTCTCATATTGTTGTCACGGGTTCAATCAGTCTGGACCTGGTCTGTTTCTCATATTGTTGTTACGGGTCAATCAGCCTGGACCTGGTCTGTTTCTCATATTGTTGTTACGGGTTCAATCAGTCTGGATCTGGTCTGTTTTTCATATTGTTGTTACGGGTTCAATCATACAGTATTTTCAAGTTGAGAAATATTAATTAAGTAATAAATATCAAAGGTGAATGTCACCCACGAACTGTGATTGGTGGCCATGGATCACGTGTCTCTAATAAGTGTGCTTTTGTTTACATACAATTACACTTTCCTAATCAGTCTTGTACTAACCACAGGGCTCTTACAGTAACACACGGTTTAGGGTAATTTTCTTTCTAGCTATCAGTTACAGATGCCATGTTAAAAATATCGGTGAGCCCTCTTCCGGAATGTTTCTTATGATTTATTAAGAAGAAATGAAACATAAATATGTGTTGCTTTACTCAAAGTTATGCACGTGCAGAGCGTTGTAGGTAACGTTATATCTACCATTTTTAAGATGGTCATTACAATAATATCCGTGAATAAGATGGTCATTACAATAATATCCGTGAATTACAAACTGGTCAACTTTAACCATATTTTCCTTTTCCTAGTTATTTACTATTGTATGAAAACTCCGGCCAGTCAGTGTACGAATTGAAGTAAAACAGAGACTGAGTTACACATGCTCGCCCTTTCAGCCGTGGGGGCGTTATACTGTGACAGTCAATCCCATTATTCGACGGTAAAAGAGAAGCTCAAAAGTTGGTGGTAGGTGGTGATGACTAGATAGCCCTCCTGTAGCTTTGCGAAAAATTCAAAACAAACAAACAAACAATTTGGGTTAAAGTACTTCAATAACTTATAGATTATATTTAACATTAAAAATTAACAGCTACACTTGTTGGATGGAATATTATAGATTAAAATATACCAATAGACTCACAGTTAAACACACCTTTATTATATAAACGTTCATCCAGATATACCAATAGACCCACAGTTAAACATATCTTTATTATATAACCATTCATCCAGATATACCAATAGACTCACAGCGAAACATGCCTTTATTATATAACCATTCATCCAGATATACCAATAGATTCACAGTTAAACACACCTTTAGTATATAACCATTCATCCAGATATACCAATAGACTCACAGTTAAACATACCTTTATTATATAAACATTCATCCAGATATACCAATAGACTCACAGTTAAACATACCTTTATTATATAAACATTCATCCAGATATACCAATAGATTCACAGTTAAACACACCTTTATTATATAAACATTCATCCAGATATACCAATAGACTCACAGTTAAACATACCTTTATTATATAAACATTCATCCAGATATACCAATAGACCCACAGTTAAACACACCTTTATTATATAAACATTCATCCAGATATACCAATAGACCCACAGTTAAACATACCTTTATTATATAAACATTCATCCAGATATACCAATAGACCCACAGTTAAACACACCTTTATTATATAAACATTCATCCAGATATACCAATAGACTCACAGCGAAACATACCTTTATTATATAACCATTCATCCAGATATACCAATAGTTAAACATACCTTTATTATATAAACGACTCACAGTTAAACATACCTTTATTATATAAACATTCATCCAGATATACCAATAGACCCACAGTTAAACACACCTTTATTATATAAACATTCATCCAGATATACCAATAGACCCACAGTTAAACATACCTTTATTATATAAACATTCATCCAGATATACCAATAGACTCACAGTTAAACATACCTTTATTATATAAACATTCATCCAGATATACCAATAGATCCACAGTTAAACACACCTTTATTATATAAACATTCATCCAGATATACAAATAGACCCACAGTTAAACATACCTTTATTATATAAACATTCATCCAGATATACCAATAGACCCACAGTTAAACACACCTTTATTATATAAACATTCATCCAGATATACCAATAGACCCACAGTTAAACATACCTTTATTATATAAACATTCATCCAGATATACCAATAGACCCACAGTTAAACACACCTTAATTATATAAACATTCATCCAGATATACCAATAGACCCATAGTTAAACATACCTTTATTATATAAACATTGATCCAGATATACCAATAGACCCACAGTTAAACATACCTTTATTATATAAACATTCATCCAGATATACCAATAGACACACAGTTAAACATATCTTTATTATATAAACATTCATCCAGATATACCAATAGACTCACAGTTAAACATACCTTTATTATATAAACATTCATCCAGATATACCAATAGACCCACAGTTAAACACACCTTTATTATATAAACATTGATCCAGATATACCAATAGACCCACAGTTAAACATACCTTTATTATATAAACATTCATCCAGATATACCAATAGACTCACAGTTAAACATACCTTTATTATATAAACATTCATCCAGATATACCAATAGACCCACAGTTAAACATACCTTTATTATATAAACATTCATCCAGATATACCAATAGACCCATAGTTAAACATACCTTTATTATATAAACATTCATCCAGATATACCAATAGACCCACAGTTAAACACACCTTTATTATATAAACATTTACCCAGATATACCAACAGACTCACAGTTAAACACACCTTTATTATATAAACATTCATCCAGATATACCAATAGACCCACAGTTAAACATACCTTTATTATATAAACATTCATCCAGATATACCAATAGACCCACAGTTAAACACACCTTAATTATATAAACATTCATCCAGATATACCAATAGACCCATAGTTAAACATACCTTTATTATATAAACATTGATCCAGATATACCAATAGACCCACAGTTAAACATACCTTTATTATATAAACATTCATCCAGATATACCAATAGACCCACAGTTAAACATATCTTTATTATATAAACATTCATCCAGATATACCAATAGACTCACAGTTAAACATACCTTTATTATATAAACATTCATCCAGATATACCAATAGACCCACAGTTAAACACACCTTTATTATATAAACAATCATCCAGATATACCAATAGACCCACAGTTAAACACACCTTTATTATATAAACATTCATCCAGATATACCAATAGACTCACAGTTAAACACACCTTTATATATTATATAATACTGACAATTACTGAACATTTAAACCTAGTTTAAACGGCTTTATGAGTAATAAAATTTTACGACGTACATGAAACGTCAATTTCATAAAAAAATTTCAACCTATAGGAGGTAAAGTGTAACGTCATTGTGAGGTCACAAGACAGAGGAACTGGTAACCGTGACAACTGCAGGTTATTCACGATCACGTGACAAGGTATTATCTTGAAATACAGGCGAACCTCAGATCTGAATCATCTAAAGTCCCAAGAAAGTTAACATACATTTGAATTCCATTTACGAGCGTTACACGTGTTTCGACTGCAGAACCCAACTTGGAAGGCTTGTTCAAGATTGGGGCTGTTAAGGTCCCCCTAAGGTACCTAATTAGGTACCAAATTGGCCATAAATTAGATAAATGGTTCAACCTAGCGTTTAGGATATCTATTGGAAACCAATCGCAATTTAACTTACCAAGTTGAGCCGCAAGATATATTTCCTTGTCGCTGATGTAAAAAACAACCACTATGTTTCCGATCCTTTTAAAACATTTCTAGTAACTTGATTTGCTCACGTGAGAGGATTAGAACCAAATACTTCGTCCATACTTGGTCATCAATCTGTGTTATTACACGTTGTGAATACCAGTTGATATCACCCGTTACAGTGCAGGAAGATAAACTACTTGTTATTAAAATGAAGGAGGTTACATTACAACATCAAGGTTTATTTTATTATAAAATACCAGTTGATAACACCCGTTACAGTGCAGGAAGATAAACTACTTGTTATTAAAATGAAGGGGTTACATTACAACATCAAGGTTTATTTTATTATAAAATACCATTTGATATCACCCGTTACAGTGAGAAAGATAAACTACTTGTTATTAAAATGAATGGGGTTACATTACAACATCAAGGTTTATTTTATTATAAAATACCAGTTGATATCACCCGTTACAGTGCAGGAAGATAAACTACTTGTTATTAAAATGAAGGAGGTTACATTACAACATCAAGGTTTATTTTATTATAAAATAACAGTTGATATCACCCGTTACAGTGCAGGAAGATAAACTACTTGTTATTAAAATGAAGGAGGTTACATCACAACATCAAGGTTTATTTTATTATAAAATAAAGCTGGTTTTCTTTTAATTTTTGTTCAGCGGTTGCTTTCTTTAACCATACGTATCTATCGTTGGAAGTGAACAAAACTTATAATACTTAAAAGCCGCTGGCGATATCTGAATAAAGATAAATACAACAGAAGTTCAGTTACACGGAGAAGAGTGCATCATGTATTTCTTGTTCAGAATGATACGGTCACGTGTCTTCCATCAATACATGAACAAACACATAAACTTTCAAAAAACAGATGAATTTAAACAGTAGTTTTGTCAACAGTGTGTAGTAGTGTTGTAATGTATCACATTAGCTGTTGTCACTATATAGTAGGTCTGTCAACAGTCTGTAGTAGTGTTGTAATGTATCACATTAACTGTTGTCACTATACAGTAGGTCTGTCAACAGTCTGTAGTGGTGTTGTAATGTATCACATTAACTGTTGTCACTATACAGTAGGTCTGTCAACAGTCTGTAGTAGTGTTGTAATGTATCACATTAACTGTTGTCACTACAATAGGTCTGTCAACAGTCTGTAGTGGTGTTGTAATGTATCACATTAACTGTTGTCACTATACAATAGGTCTGTCAACAGTCTGTAGTGGTGTTGTAATGCATCACATTAACTGTTGTCACTACAATAGGTCTGTCAACAGTCTGTAGTGGTGTTGTAATGCATCACATTAACTGTTGTCACTATACAATAGGTCTGTCAACAGTGTGTAGTGGTGTTGTAATGCATCACATTAATTGTTGTCTCTACAATAGGTCTGTCAACAGTCTGTAGTGGTGTTGTAATGTATCACATTAACTGTTGTCACTATACAGTAGGTCTGTCAACAGTCTGTAGTGGTGTTGTAATGCATCACATTAGCTGTTGTCACTTTATAGTAGGTCTGTCAACAGTCTGTAGTGGTGTTGTAATGTATCACATTAACTGTTGTCACTATACAGTAGGTCTGTCAACAGTCTGTAGTGGTGTTGTAATGTATCACATTAACTGTTGTCACTATACAGTAGGTCTGTCAACAGTCTGTAGTAGTGTTGTAATGTATCACATTAACTGTTGTCACTATACAGTAGGTCTGTCAACAGTCTGTAGTGGTGTTGTAATGTATCACATTAACTGTTGTCACTATACAGTAGGTCTGTCAACAGTCTGTAGTAGTGTTGTAATGTATCACATTAACTGTTGTCACTATACAGTAGGTCTGTCAACAGTCTGTAGTAGTGTTGTAATGTATCACATTAACTGTTGTCACTATACAGTAGGTCTGTCAACAGTCTGTAGTAGTGTTGTAATGTATCACATTCAACAGTCTGTAGTAGTGTTGTAATGTCACTGTTGTCACTATACAGTAGGTCTGTCAACAGTCTGTAGTGGTGTTGTAATGTATCACATTAACTGTTGTCACTATACAGTAGGTCTGTCAACAGTCTGTAGTAGTGTTGTAATGTATCACATTAACTGTTGTCACTATACAGTAGGTCTGTCAACAGTCTGTAGTGGTGTTGTAATGTATCACATTAACAGTTGTCACTATACAATAGATCTGTCAACAGTCTGTAGTGGTGTTGTAATGTATCACATTAACTGTTGTCATTATACAGTAGGTCTGTCATCAGTCTGTAGTAGTGTTGTAATGCATCACATTAACTGTTGTCACTATACAGTAGGTCTGTCAACAGTCTGTAGTGGTATTGTAATGCATCACATTAGCTGTTGTCACTATATAGTAGGTCTGTCAACAGTCTGTAGTAGTGTTGTAATGCATCACATTAATTGTTGTCACTACAATAGGTCTGTCAACAGTGTGTAGTGGTGTTGTAATGCATCACATTAACTGTTGTCACTATACAGTAGGTCTGTCAACAGTCTGTAGGAGTGTTGTAATGCATCACATTAACTGTTGTCACTATACAGTAGGTCTGTCAACAGTCTGTAGTAGTGTTGTAATGCATCACATTAACTGTTGTCACTATACAGTAGGTCTGTCAACAGTCTGTAGTTGTGTTGTAATGCATCACATTAACTGTTGTCACTATACAGTAGGTCTGTCAACAGTCTGTAGTGGTGTTGTAATGTATCACATTAGCTGTTGTCACTACAGTAGGTCTGTCAACAGTGTGTAGTAGTGTTGTAATGTATCACATTAACTGTTGTCACTATACAGTAGGTCTGTCAACAGTCTGTAGTGGTGTTGTTATGTATCACATTAACTGTTGTCACTATACAGTAGATCTGTCAACAGTCTGTACTGGTGTTGTAAAGTATCACATTAACTGTTGTCACTATACAGTAGGTCTGTCAACAGTCTGTAGTAGTGTTGTAATGTATCACATTAACTGTTGTCACTATACAGTAGGTCTGTCAACAGTCTGTAGTAGTGTTGTAATGCATCACATTAACTGTTGTCACTATACAGTAGGTCTGTCAACAGTCTGTAGTGGTGTTGTAATGTATCACATTAACTGTTGTCACTATATAGTAGGTCTGTCAACAGTCTGTAGTAGTGTTGTAATGTAGCACATTAACTGTTGTTACTATACAGTAGGTCTGTCAACAGTCTGTAGTAGTGTTGTAATGTATCACATTAACTGTTGTCACTATACAGTAGGTCTGTCAACAGTCTGTAGTGGTATTGTAATGCATCACATTAACTGTTGTCACTATACAGTAGGTCTGTCAACAGTCTGTAGTGGTGTTGTAATGCATCACATTAACTGTTGTCACTATACAGTAGGTCTGTCAACAGTCTGTAGTGGTGTTGTAATGCATCACATTAACTGTTGTCACTATACAGTAGGTCTGTCAACAGTCTGTAGTGGTGTTGTAATGCATCACATTAACTGTTGTCACTATACAGTAGGTCTGTCAACAGTAAACAATAAAGTAACGGTATGTATAATAGTCTACACAGTACTAAACAACCATGACGTTCAGTGTACGTTTCTCAGGTTGAGACAAGTTTACTAAAGTGAAGAATAAAACCCGTTCTAAAGAAAAACATTATGCAAAACGTGTTTCTAAAGAGTTTATATAAAACGAAACGAAGCTAAATTATTGCAAAGAGATGTACATGTAAAGTTTTAAGGAAGGTAAACCTAACTGAGCATGCAGAAACGTCTGAATAAGGGCTCGTCTTCGACCGCCCTCGCTTCGCTATCGAGCTTTAGGTCACTGTAGATCTGTAGACTTCTTCCTACATGAGTGTTCACAAAGTGGTCACCATATGGTTTTGAACAAACTGCGCACGCGCCTTTTAGACCTAAGTACTTCGGGAAAGTCAATAGCAATCGTATTTATTGTAATGTTATTTCTTTTCAGGAAAGTACGTACTTTAGAAATGAAAGGTTGAAGGCAGTTGTCAAGTGATGATAACAGATTTGTTTACTACTGTGTACTATACTCGTTGTAGTAAAACGTTTGAGTCAGCAAAGTACTCGTGAGTTGAGTCTGAGTTGAAAATCTAATATACAATATGGATTCACCGGAGAATTGCTTTTCACACGACATTTAGCGTTTGATTGCGCAGATCAGGAGAAAGGTTCCACGCAGATAAACGCGCGCGTATTATTTGTGCAGACGCCACACGCTCTGAACAACAATACAGTTGTGTGTCACTTCAATAATGATTTTATGATTTATATGGTTCGTTCCTGATCTGGAATACATGGCAAATGTTAGGCACAAAACGAGCACAAGAATAAGTTATTTCAACCAATCAACATGCTTTAGTTCAACATTGTAAACGAACTTTAGAAAATGTGGACTTTTCCTAGTTTATTTCTTTAAATTCAAATTTATTAATCATTTCTCTCTTTACTGATTTAATTACAACTTAACATGATAAGTTTTATATTACTATAAATTTAAATTACAACTTAACATGGTAAGTTTTATATTACTATAAATTTAAATTACAACTTAACATGATAAGTTTTATATTACTATAAATTTAATTACAACTTAACATGATAAGTTTTATATTACTATAAATTTAAATTACAACTTAACATGGTATGTTTTATATTACTATAAATTTAAATTACAACTTAACATGTTTTTTATCTTATTATAAACTGAAATTGCAAGCTAACATGATCAGTTTTATCTTATTATAAATTTAAATTACAACTTAACATAGTCAGTTTTATCTTATTATAAACGTACTTTACAACTTAAATTTGGTCAGTTTTTTCTTATCATAAACTTACTTTTGAATTTGGTTAGTTTTATCTTATTATAAACTTAATTTACAACTTAACATGGTCAGTTTTATCTTATCATAAACTTACTTTTGAATTTGGTCAGTTTTATCTTATCATAAACTTAATTTACAACTTAACATGATCAGTTTTGTCTTATTATAAATTTAATTTACAACTTAACTTGGTCAGTTTTATTTCATTATAAACTTAATTTACAACTTAGCTTGGTCAGTTTTGTCTTATTATAAACTTACTTTACAACTTAACATGATCAGTTTTGTCTTATTATAAATTTAATTTACAACTTAACTTGGTCAGTTTTATTTCATTATAAACTTAATTTGCAACTTATCTTGGTCAGTTTTGTCTTATTATAAACTTACTTTACAACTTAACTTGGCCAGTTTTATTTCATTATAAACTTAATTTACAACTTATCTTGGTCAGTTTTGTCTTATTATAAATTTACTTTACAACTTAACTTGGTCAGTTTTGTCTTATTATAAATTTAATTTACAACTTAACTTGGTCAGTTTTGTCTTATTATAAACTTACTTTACAACTTAACTTGGTCAGTTTTATTTCATTATAAACTTAATTTACAACTTAACTTCTTATTATAAATTTAATTTACAACTTAACTTGGTCAGTTTTATTTATTATAAACTTAATTTAAACTTGGTCAATTATAAACTTACTTAACACTTGGTCAGTCAGTTTTGTCTTATTATAAATTTAATTTTTAGTTTTATTTCATTATAAACTTAATTTACAATTAGTCAGTTTTATTTCATTATAAACTTAATTTACAACTTCAGTTTTATTTCATTATAAACTTAATTTGCAAATCTTGGTCAGTTTGTCTTATTATAAACTTACTTTACAACTTAACTTGGCCAGTTTTATTTCATTATAAACTTAATTTACAACTTATCTTGGTCAGTTTTGTCTTATTATTAATTTACTTTACAACTTAACTTGGTCAGTTTTGTCTTTTACAACTTATCTTCAGTTTTGTCTTATTATAAACTTACTTTACAACTTAACTTGGTCAGTTTTGTCTTATTATAAACTTACTTTACAACTTAACATGATCAGTTTTGTCTTATTATAAATTTAATTTACAACTTAACTTGGTCAGTTTTGTGCAACTTATCTTGGTCAGTTTTGTCTTATTATAAACTTACTTTACAACTTAACTTGGTCAGTTTTATCTTATCATAAACTTAATTTACAACTTAACATGATCATTTAAATTTACATTTACAAACTTGGTCAGTTTTGTCTTATTATAAACTTACTTTACAACTTAACTTGGTCAGTTTTATTTCATTATAAACTTAATTTACAACTTATTGGTCAGTTTTGTCTTATTATAAATTTAATTTACAACTTATCTTGGTCAGTTTTGTCTTATTATAAACTTACTTTACAACTTAACTTGGTCAGTTTTGTCTTATTATAAATTTAATTTACAACTTATCCTGGTCAGTTTTGTCTTATTATAAACTTACTTTACAACTTAACTTGGTCAGTTTTATTTCATTATAAACTTAACTTACAACTTAACTTGGTCAGTTTTGTCTTATTATAAACTTACTTTACAACTTATCTTGGTCAGTTTTGTCTTATTATAAACTTACTTTACAACTTAACTTGGTCAGTTTTATTTCATTATAAACTTAATTTACAACTTAACATGGCCAAGCGTGTTAAGGCGTGCGACTCGTAGTCTGAGGGTCGCGGGTTCGCATCCCCGTCGCGCCAAACATGCTTGCCCTCCCAGCCGTGGAGGCGTTATAATGTGACGATTAATCTCACTATTCGTTAGTAAAAGAGTAGTCCAAGAGATGGCGGTGGGTCGTGATGACTAGCTGCCTTCCCTCTAGTCTTACACTGCTAAATTAGGGACGGCTAGCACAGGTAGCCCTCGAGTAGCTTTGTGCGAAATTCAAAAACAAACAAACAAGTATTCTATTATTCCATTTATTTTGGAATGATTATAATTACGCCTCGGTTGGGCATCAGTAAGTTTACGTGTTAAAATTCTGGGCTCTATTTCCTGGCGTGGACAGAGTACACAGTACAATGTTGCTTTTCTATCAAACTACCAATGACCGATTTTTGTTTTTTCATACCATCTGATATACCGCTCTGATGTTTACTGGTATGAATCAACTTAATACAAAGTAGCCCCAGTAGTTGAGACCTTTACCACTAATATGGTACAATTAAATGAAGTTATCTATACACGTAACAGTTTAAAATACAAATTAGGCCTGGCATGGCCAGGTGGTTAAGGAGTTAAACTCGTAATCTGAGGGTCTCGGGTTCGAATCCCCGTCACACCAAACATGCTCGCCTTTTCAGCCGTGGGGGCGTTATAATGTAACGGTTAATCCCACTATTCGTTGGTAAGAGAATAGTCCAAGAGTTTCCGGTGGGTGGTGATGACTAGCTGCCTTCCCTCTAGTCTTACACTGCTAAATTAGGGACGGCTAGCACAGATAGGCCTCGTGTAGCTTTGCGCGAGGCTCAAAATGAAACAAAATAAAAATTTAATAAGATTTTGTTTACTCTTTCTACTTTTCACAAATATTTTTATTATCGTTCAGTGTTTCTCTTATTGGTTCATTAAGACAATAAGATAGTGACGTAACAAAATATGTAGGGTAAGACAACAAAAGTAGTAAAACAATATAGAACAAGTAGGCTTACACTGACGGTATAAGATGATCCAATATATTTTATTTAAGGAGAGAAAATTAGTATTAATTGTGCTTATTACACATAATTAAAATATGAGAATAATTCTTACAAATGGTTAGAGTAAATATTGTTTCTTAAATACACTGTTATATGTTGTGTGTACAATGATATTTTATATCTTCAGTTAGGAATAAAAGTTTACCAAACGTCTTGCATGGTTATGGCTTCACTCACGACGCAAAACGTACAGTCAGTGTTTGTCCGATATACAAACACTGGAATCACACAACGTAGACCGCTATTGACACATAAAGTGATTACAGACATGACTTGTACACCAAAAATAATAAATTATCTGTATAGATATAAAGAAGGCATGACTTCTACAAATAGAAAAGATACCTATGTATCTGTAGCAACAACTTGCGAGCCGTGCTCGTTAAAGTATACGAATGTCTTTAATGCTAGCGGTTAAATCATACGAGGATTCTAATGGTCACAGCATACAACGGCCTGTGGTTTTATAGGTTAAAATATACGCAGGCTTGTGATTCAGATAGAAGTATGTAAGGACCTGTGATTCTGGTTGTTTACGTGTAAAAGAATCTGTGATTCTTTTTGTTTACGTGTAAAAGGACCTATAATTCTGATGGTTAAAGTATATATGAACTTAAAATTTTGATGGTTAAAGTATATAAGGGCCTGTAATTCTGATGGTTAAAGTAGGACCTATGACTCTGATGGTTAAAGTGTATAAGAACCTGTGATTCTGGTGGTTAAAATCAATCTAAATGTTTATTTTTTAATGATGAAAGTGAGCCCAACCCGACAAAAATACTGATAAACTGGGGTTGCTCCACGTGAGAGGCTAACCACTAGCTGAGGCCGACAGGTTTATTGGCCATAACTCGACATGACTAACACATCAGGTTACCAAACACGTGAAGGAGAAATCTTCATGAACCTACGTCCTAATTTAGAAATATCGTTCGAACAAAAGCAGAAAGAAGAAAGACAAATAAATGTATAGGTTTACTGCGAGGGCAGAGAGAGATTTGAAACTAAGCCTATAAAAGCCATGCAAATTACACGTGCTCTTAAATCAATGTATTAATGTTATTTGCTAACTCACTGAACAAATCGACAATTTCACAGAAGAACAACAAATAAACAAACAATATAAAATCAATAGTATAGATCTGTATTACTAAACTCTCCTTAGAAATAATAATAATAAATAAACTAATACTTGGTTATACTTGTAATCTCCAGGGGAAGGAGGGTTTGATTGTAACCGTTTGATGTGCAGACCCTCTAATTGTTTGTCTGCTGGAAGAAGGTAAGTTTTACTTCTAGGTAGAGGGGTGGTGGACACTGAAGAATGTGGTATTAGTTGTGGTCTCTACTCTTAGAGGAACACAGTTTCACTGGACTCGAAACTATTTACAACTAACAGTCAGCTACAGTAAGGACCGTTTTAGTTGGGGTCTCGACGGTAGCCATTTTCTCCTATGTGAAAACGAAGGAGGTTCACTCTTGGTGACCTTACCTTTGACCTGTGTCAAAGTTCTGGTTAAAACAGTCAGTTCGAGGAAGAAAAATCAAAGATCAAATCCTTTCATTCTGTTCCAAAGATCAGACTAACGCGTGTAAGTAGAGAGCTTCCCGGGTTCGTAGCTGTGCGGTGTTGTTCATTGTCTTTTTAATGTTAGACACAGACAACACAGTGGCCGCAAATACTAGCTGTAAATTAGAAGGGAGAACTTACCTTAGTAAGGAGAGGCTGGATGATCATTCTGGTGTATTTAAATAGGCTCCGACTCCATGGAGCTAAACCTTCAAAACTTTCTGATGTTAATTCGTTCTTTTAACAGGCGATGAACGTTGAACATAAACATGAAACTTTCTCGCTGGAGTTACAAATGAGTTACTGAGTTACCCTCAGTTACATATTGTCCATGATTAATGCTTGGTTATCTTTCGTACAACAAGGTTTCAGGACGTCTGTGAAGTTTGTTGATTCGTCCAGTTATCTTCCATTTGTCTGTGGGGCAAATCGACGGTACCGAGTCCTTCACCGCCCCAACCACTCTCTTACCCGACTCGACGTGGACGTTGGAGACACGTTTCTTTGACATCTGTTGCACTGGAGCGTTTATCAAAAACACGGTCAGTGCCGCTTACTTTGATACACACTCCGAGTCGTGAATCCTTTTTCTGATCCTACAGACTTTGATCCTGTCTGCGTGGCTCATCCGGTCTAGGAGCTCGCTCTCTGACTCTGCACCAGACACCACAACCTCGTGCACTGTTTGCCATGATATACGGCCCAGCACTCAAGCACCGCTGATCAAAGCTCGTCTTTACTTTTTGTTTCTTCTCGAAAAGTGTTTTAGTTACAGATAAATACTGATTAGTAGCATCACATACTGCGAAAAGTCAAACGTAACAACGAGAGCAAAACCGTGACACTGATGAACGGCATGTTCATGTAACCTGAACCACATTAAATATCAAAGTTCTACACCGCATGTCGAAATACTTAAAAAGAGCTGAGTGTTGTTAACATGCTTAACTGTAAACACGAGGGCTTATGGCTCGCGTCCCTTTGTCATAAAAACTCATTCCGCATTTAGGGACCGTGGTTGGCCCCCTATATATAGGATTTGGTCAAATCGTGCTGTTTGATCAGACAGAAAGTAGCCCAGTAGATGGCACTATTTGTATTAACTTCCTTCTAATCCGTAAGTTCAGAAAACACTAAGCCCAGTCATGTTACGTGTGATGTTTATATAAATAAACTCACACAACATAATCGGTATGTGTTCTCTCCGTCTGACTGACACGTTCATGTGAGTCTTACAATGAACCAGGTATTGCTTAACTAATGTACTTATAAGACGTCTCAGTTAGATTCTGTTAGATAAACTACACAACCTATCTTTTTTACAGTTGTTTTAAATCACATATCTTGAAAGTTAGGCCTTTTTCCTATAAACATAAGCTGATGATTCTTCACTTGTTACAATTCCTGCTAATTCACAGATTTGGGAAGTTCATTTTCCACACATTGTTTCAGGACTTGTGTAGGAAACGTCCGACAGATGCGACTTTAGTGAAAACCCGCGTCTCTTTCGTCTCACTTAAAATGAATCATTTTGTGAGTGAGCGAAAGCACGTAGATTGTTAAAGTAGACTGGTAGATCAACTGTAACAGCGGACTGGCAGATCATATAATGTACGTCAGGATAGATTTGAGTGATTCTAGGAAGTGTTATAAAAAGTTGTTACTGTGGTCAGTGTGTCCATTCTATAAGCTGAGGATAATCTTTTACTCATTAAAAACATATTTGTGTCAAATTTTCGACCTCTTTGTTTCATATTTCACTATTTTTGTTTGCGACAAACTTCGCACGTGACATGAATTTTCTGTTGTTTTTTTTTTGTTGTCTTCCAAATGTTTTACGTTTTTACCCACAAGAGGGCGTATTTTTCAAAGAAAATTTAGGATAGTGTTTCGGCACAAAGCAACTCTGTCTACCGCAGGCTCTTGAAACAGTGACCCATTTATCTTACTGTTTTGTCACCCGACATAAATCTTTCGAAATGTTTAAAACTCTATTAATGAGATATACTGTTATTAACTTATAAACTAATAATGCTTTTGTAAGTTGGTTCTAGTTTTTATCGTTAAAATTAATTAATGACAATAATTGATAACTAAATGTTTATTTGGAGTTTGTTTTTTTTAACTCAAGTGATAAACATTTTTTTAAAAGATAGAGAAATACCTTCTGTGAATGGTTCTGTTGGGTGTAGTAATAGAAAGTCGATATACAATTATTGTTATAAATAAGCAGTGTTTGTGTTTGTGTCCAGTGGAACACAAAGTTACACCATGGGCTATCTGTGCTCTGCCCACCACTAGTATCAAAACCCGGGTTCTAGTGTTGTAAGTCTGCAGACACGCCACCATGCAGTGTTCGTTATCCGAGTACATCCAGGTGTCCTGTATTGGTTTCAGAGTGAATCTTATAAATACGTTTTCTGTGCGTATTTTTTTAAAACAATAGCGCCCTCTACATTTCCTGATTTTACTTTTATTTTAGAGCATAACTGTAGTTCTGGCAAATACACTCGTAGTTTGTCAGTACAGTCGAGACCAGCCGAGTGGAAGAAAAGACCAATACTTAGTTTTTCTACACATTATTCGATATTTCGTTCGTGATAGTTGTGGAAGACAGTGGAACAGCAATCGACAGCCCTTATTTCTTTCAAAAGCGAAACTTTGGGCTGGATTACAGCTTAGAAACGATGGTGTGGTTGGACCTAAAGGTCGGTGGTCAACTTCCATTACGTTTCTCAAATCGTGAACTCGTGCTAACTGTGCTCTCCGAAGTCTTAATTATTGTCAAACCGTGAGACGATTATTATTTTCTGTTCACTGCACTAACTGGACTAACTGGGCTGGTTGCCTGCGGGAAGGCGTTGTAAAAACAACAAAGAACCCGCAGACACACTCCGAGGACAAGACAATTCGTTGTTGTGTGGAACAGTAGTTTCTGTTATCCACACCGCCCGGAAGGGGTCGCTATATACCCTGCTTTCGTGACTGAACTAACATTATTTTACAGATTTTAGCAACTACAGAGTCCTCTATCAGCAAACACACGTACTATCTTGTTTTACAGAGAAATAACTATGCAATAAATGAGAAAATCTACTAAGAAAATTAAAAGTTAATAATATATTGAAATGTAACTTATTACTTTGGATTTTTTTTCAAATTTTCCGCATCTTTTTAGAAAGAAAATACGAACCCATTTCTGAGGTGAATCTTCAGTTAAAGTAAAAACAAACAAAACTAAAACCTAAACCATAATGATTCCTGGTACTGAAAACCTAGAAAGTTGTGCGTTTTAAATTATGTCAAAATTAAAAGAAATGACAAAAAATATTTTTCTACAACTCTGATAGATTTACAACGCTAAAATCAGGGGTTCGATTTCTCTCGATGGACTCCGCAGATATCTCGATGCGGTTTTGCTATAAGAACACACACAGACACATGTATATATATACAACTTTGAAATATGGCTTTCTGGAAAACATAGCCATTAAGTCACAACAAAATTACTATCACTATATTGTTTACAATAGAAACAGCACATTGTTTACAATACGAACAACACGTTGTTTACGATACAAATATGAAACTGATAGGTTGCTCAATAAACACGAATAGATCAAATTATTTCTTATGTTTGTTTTGACGTAATTTCAGACTCGGTTGTTTTTAGTGATGTGTGTATTACGTAAGACATTTTACACAAATGAAACACAACTTGCAGTTGGTTTACCTGATAAAGCTACAATTCAACAATTGTTGAAGGTTTTATGTTTTTCATTTATAGGAAATATAATTCTTGAATTCGGTGTAGCTTAGTGTAATTTAAATGTAAGACTAATTTGGATTATGTGTTGATTCTGTAAAAACTGTAAGATTATTATATATTAATCCGATTTAAATGTAAGATTATCCATTCATATTTCGGGTTTAAACCCATTCTATTTGAATGCTGGTTGTATAAGGATAATTTTATTCTTTCTGCTTTGAGTTTTATTACAAAACTAATGCTCATTTAGTTCTGTTGTTATTACTGAACTCCAGTTTTCAGATACACCAGAACTTATCCTTCCCATGACATGTGACTTTGAATTCCAAACACGACTTTCCTTTGAAGGTAAGCTTTACTCAATTGTTTGGATAATTTTAATATAGATGAATATTGATATGTCTTCCGAGTTTCTAGGGTGTATTTCCATATCATAATAAGTGCAAAGATATTAATGCGTTTCGTTTACATTTTGTAGTTACATTTAATAACGTAAGAGTTATCTAGTTAAAACACAGTAAATAACGTTATATATAAATTAGACAATGAGATATTTAACTGTACTTAACGGGACAAAAACAAAGTATGAAAACTATAGATAATTAAAATCTAAGACATACAGCTTCGTTCCCGCTGTTGGCCAGTTTGTTTGGAGAAGAGGATATTAGACTGTATTCTGTTTAATTGTTCTACTGAAATACGAAGCGTATTAGAAGCTGAATGTAAACGTACAACACGATATGGGCCCAACAACATTCTGAATGATAGTTTCAGTTTGTTGTTTAACACTCAGAGAAGTGTCTTTCTGTGAGGTGCCTGTATCAAACCTCACTTCACAGAGACTGACAAATCAGTTCTACCTAAAGTGTGACGTCATGGATGCACACCATACGGCCATTAAAATAAGAAAAGATAGTCGTAATAATAATAATAAATGGAGAAAAACTTCCTGCAAGAGGAAGAATCCGTTTCGGTTGTGTAACGAATTTTCCTGAGAATTCTATAAATTAATTAATTAACTATTCGATGAAGCAGTTGTTTATAAACACATCCAAATTTTAATGAATTAATTAACTATTCGATGAAGCAGTTGTTTATAAGCACGTGCAAATTTTAATTAATTAATTAACTATTCGATGAAGCAGTTGTTTATAAACACATGCAAATTTTAATTAATTAACTATTCGATGAAGCAGTTGTTTATAAACACATCCAAATTTTAATGAATTAATTAACTATTCGATGAAGCAGTTGTTTATAAACACATCCAAATTTTAATGAATTAATTAACTATTCGATGAAGCAGTTGTTTATAAACACGTGCAAATTTTAATTAATTAACTATTCGATGAAGCAGTTGTTTATAAACACATGCAAATTTTAATTAATTAATTAACTATTCGATGAAGCAGTTGTTTATAAACACATGCAGATTTTGTTCACTTATTGCGATATCCACTTGTCACAATTGTTTAGCAATATAAATTTTCTTTTTAAGTCTATATATACATATACAAGAAACATGGTGTTATCAGAACCTATCAGAGAAACAGACAGTAATTAAAACAGCATTGTGCAATTAATTGTGATAAACATGAGAGTTGTACGTGGTTGCGTTATTTGTCACTAGGTGGTGTTTTACAGCCCAATCTGCTAATATTGAATTAAGTACAAATAGCAACAGTGTTTGCAAATATTTTAAAATTAATTTAATAATTCAACAAAGATGTTCACTATAGAAATTGCAACAGTCTGTTCTTCGATGTTACAAAACAAAACTTCGGAATGTCCTTCAAACTTAATCTGTTGTAGGTCCTCGTTATAAAACCTTCTTTATGTGATAAAGCACTTTATCCGTTTTCTCTTTATTTAAAAAAAAAACCGTTATTAGTTAATGAAACGAAAATTCAGAACGAATTTTAATAATTTTTAACAAACTTTAAAGTTATGTTGAATACAGTGTTGTCGAGACCGGAACGTGTTTTTATAATCAGAGCATATTTTGTAACAGATCAGAATTTTTAACCTAAATTTGATTTATTTCAAGCTCAGATTACAAGATAAACACGTTAAATGTTCTACCTTGATTTTACTTCAGGTGGCGATTACGTACGTTATTTAGGACTGTAGGTCTAGTCCAACATTTCCCACATAAAGTTCTTTTCATTTGTCATTTATATAAACTGATTTGACTGGACAGAACATGATTAATATGGAATGTTTTATTATCCGGAAAACATGTTTTCATTCCAGAACTGCTCTCAGGTTTGCTACACAAGTGTTTAGTATCTTTTAAAGTTTCTAAGGATAGAAAAAAAAAGGTCTTTTTAAACCCAGTACTGCCACAGATTAAAGAAGGCTATTTGTTCTTAGAGTTGGTTTGCATTCGGAGATGTGTGAACATTACTACAATAGCACTAAGTAGGTTGTTTGTTTTCAGACAGTCTTGTAGTATAGAGAGATGTGTGAACATTACTACAATAGCACTAAGTAGGTTGTTTGTTTTCAGACAGTCTTGTAGTATAGAGAGATGTGTGAACATTACTACAATAGCACTAAGTTGGTTGTTTGTTTTCACACAGTCTTGTAGTACAGAGAGATGTGTGAACATTACTACAATAGCACTAAGCAGGTTGTTTGTTTTCACACAGTCTTGTAGTACAGAGAGATGTGTGAACATTACTACAATAGCACTAAGCAGGTTGTTTGTTTTCACACAGTCTTGTATTACAGAGAGATGTGTGAACATTACTACAATAGCACTAAGCAGGTTGCTTGTTTTCACACAGTCTTGTAGTACAGAGAGATGTGTGAACATTACTATTGCAGGTTGTTTGTTTTCACACAGTCTTATAGTACAGAGAGATGTGTGAACAACGCTTGAGGAACAAAATAACACCAGAAACATTATAATAAGTTAATCATTGTAGAACAAAAAGGAAAACAGAAACCAGTTGAAGAACTCTAACGGTATAGAACACAAACCTACTCTGAATACAGAAAGATACACAGAATCAAAACCAAAATTTAAACGTTTCTGGATTTATTTTTTCTTTCATAAGGTGAATACTCAGAGAGATTAGATTTCTACTGCCTTGCTACAATAATACGAAAATAACTTATGACACATTGTTTTAAAACAATGGTAAACTTGTATTATTTCCTCGGGCTCTGATCGAGTAAAAACAGTTGAATATTATTGTAGATAAATATAATTGTTATTACCTCGGTTAAAACGACGATTGGTTGTGTCAAAGTTGAGTACAAACACTGAAACCAGACGTGTTTACAGTCGATCTGGCAAACAAAAAGTAAATTACTTCTGGTTCATTTTTAAAAGACTTTGAAAAAGTTATTTGTAAACATTTGAAGACACAGTTACGTAAGTAATGGATTTTTACTACCTGATAAACACGAAGTCGTCACTAGAGGGCGCAATAGGCATAGACTTAAACACGTGTATACACACACTGTATAAATCTATTAATAAAAAATAATTAACTGAATTTCATGAAAAGTAAAAATTCATGATTTTTAAGCTTAATTTTGTGGCTGTACTTTACGCATGCGCCCCATTACTACATGTTTGTCATTTAGCACAAAAACTACAGAATGTTTACAAGGGTTCAAAAGCAAAGGGTCGCTGACTTGAATAACGTGTCTGTTAACGAGTTGAGTCATGCGTTTTCAAAATAACGGGACTTTCACTTTGGTCAGAGAGAAAACAGACACCTGCTTTCTGACCAGCGAGATGTGTTGATAATACGAGAGAAAACAGACGCCTGCTTTCTGACCAGCGAGAGGTGTTGATAATACACGAGAAATGTTTTGGTTTTGAGGTATCTTCAAATGACATATCTTGTGGAATCGAACACGAAATTTGTAGAATTTGAAAACAACATTGAGAATGTAAATTTGAACAACAAATGTTAGTTCGTAGTGTGTTCATTTAGACATGAGCATGATGAAGATATTATGTGGCAATCATCCAAATATTCCTGAATAAAACGTGTGTTGAGTTTAACATATAATCACTTTAAATATGGGGTTTCTTCATAATCATTCCACCAGTTCACTAAGTGTAAGACCTTTCATACAAACAACGTTTCGCCACTTCCTGCTTTACTAAGGAAAGTTCCATACAAACGACGTTTCGCCACTTCTTGCTTAATTAAAGAAGCTGATATGTTAAAACGTTTTTATTTCTTAATCAATTAATGAAAACTTTTATCAACCAATCAGTTGTAGACGTAACAAAGTGGGCTGTGTTTCAGTACAAAATTATAACACCAGGAAGTGCCACTTATTTTAACACGTGCAAGCTTCAACTAAACACAAAACAGATTTTTAGCACGTGTTAAGGTCGTGTTTCACGTGGTGCTAATTAAATAAACAACAGTGTCCATTGTTACGTTGTAGAAACAACTCAGTTATCTATACAATATTCCTTTCAAATCTATCATAGTGGTTCATAATAAGGGTCGCAAAGAAGCGCACAAAACCCTAAGAGAACGTTCGGACAAAAAACATCTTAAAAATAAAGATTCAGTCCATGCAGCAAATACACTTTAAAGCTTTTACTATTGACAGCAAAAGCTGTAAACATATAAAAATGCATAAAAAGACTTGTTAGATTTACAAGGAAAACAAAATCACTCAAAACGGCCCCGTTTGTAATTATTGTTATTTTGGCAACCTATAACAAAAATATTGTACCCAAACCTTTTGTAGATTGTTTAATAAGGTACTGTAATGTTCGTAGCGCTATTGAAAAGTTAATTTGTTTTTACATCTCGAACTAATGTGGTCAAATAGTCAATAGGTACAGTAAATCATCACGAACCACATGTTTATTATGATTACAACGTATAAATTTTGCTACCATATCAAGTAATCTTTTGTCCACAGTTTAATGGACTTTTTTGTTTAAAAAGTAAGCAAATAAGATAAATAAAAAATTAAAAAACCTACAAATAGTGATCGTATAAAAATAAGGAACAACAATGGACGTGGTATGAACATTAAATAATAAAACTACGAATCCATATACAACAATGGACTGGCTGTAAACATTAAATAATAAAACTACGAGTCCATATACAGCAATGGACGTGCTGTAAACATTAAATAATAGAACTACGAATCCATATACAACAATGGACATGCTATAAACATTAAATAATAAAACTACGAGTCCATATACAACAACGAACGTGCTGTAAACATTAAATAATAAAACTACGAGTCCATATACAGCAATGAACGTGCTGTAAACATTAAATAATAAAACTACGAGTCCATATACAACAATGGACTGGCTGTAAACATTAAATATTAAAACTACGAGTCCATATACAGCAATGGACGTGCTGTAAACATTAAATAATAAAACTACGAATCCATATACAACAATGGACATGCTATAAACATTAAATAATAAAACTACGAATCCATATACAACAATGGACATGCTATAAACATTAAATAATAAAACTACGAGTCCATATACAACAATAAACGTGCTGTAAACATTAAATAATAAAACTACGAGTCCATATACAACAATGAACGTGCTGTAAACATTAAATAATAAAACTACGAGTCCATATACAACAATGAACGTACTGTAAACATTAAATAATAAAACTACGAGTCCATATTTTCACGCAAATGTAATGCTTGGTAACAGCATGGAACCAGAATAGGACTTTATAGCTTAAGTAAACAACGCATCTCCAGGACTTTATAGCTTAAGTAAACAACGCATCTCCAGGACTTTATGGCTTAAATAAACAACGCATCTCCAGGACTTTATAGCTTAAGTAAACAACGCATCTCCAGGACTTTATAGCTTAAGTAAACAACGCATCTCCAGGACTTTATAGCTTAAGTAAACAACGCATCTCCAGGTCTTTATAGCTTAAGTAAACAACGCATCTCCAGGACTTTATAGCTTAAGTAAACAACGCATCTCCAGAACTTTATGGCTTAAGTAAACAACGCATCTCCAGGACTTTATAGCTTAAGTAAACAACGCATCTCCAGGACTTTATAGCTTAAGTAAACAACGCATCTCCAGGACTTTATAGCTTAAGTAAACAACGCACCTCCAGGACTTTATATCTTAAATAAACAACGCATCTCCAGGACTTTATAGCTTAAGTAAACAACGCATCTCCAGGTCTTTATAGCTTAAGTAAACAACGCATCTCCAGGACTTTATAGCTTAAGTAAACAACGCATCTCCAGGACTTTATGGCTTAAGTAAACAACGCATCTCCAGGGCTTTATAGCTTAAGTAAACAACGCATCTCCAGGACTTTATAACTTAAGTAAACAACGCATCTCCAGGACTTTATAGCTTAAGTAAACAACGCATCTCCAGGACTTTATGGCTTAAGTAAACAACGCATCTCCAGGACTTTATAGCTTAAGTAAACAACGCATCTCCAGGACTTTATAGCTTAAGTAAACAACGCATCTCCAGGACTTTATAGCTTAAGTAAACAACGCATCTCCAGGACTTTATAGCTTAAGTAAACAACGCATCTCCAGGACTTTGTAGCTTAAGTAAACAACGCATCTCCAGGTCTTTATGGCTTAAGTAAACAACGCATCTCCAGGACTTTATAGCTTAAGTAAACAACGCATCTCCAGGACGTTATGGCTTAAGTAAACAACGCATCTCCAGGACTTTATAACTTAAGTAAACAACGCATCTCCAGGACTTTATAGCTTAAGTAAACAACGCATCTCCAGGACTTTATAGCTTAAGTAAACAACGCATCTCCAGGTCTTTATAGCTTAAGTAAACAACGCATGACATTATTCTGAAGCTCATACCATATAAATCTATATAAATTCGTTTAGCCTTACTGTTGGGTTCTACATGACATTATTCTGAATTACAACATTCAGTGATGTCAACCAGTGTTATTCAAGTTAGGTGTTATTAGCAGCACAACACGGGGTTACTCTAAAATTCTAATAATGTCAACCAGTGTTTTACTGTACACGTTGAAGTATTGTTGGTTTTACTGTACTTACTGTATTTCCCTTAACGTAGAAAATCAACTCATGTTTTATGTTATTGTACAAGTTGAACGTTTTACAACAAACTTATGCTGTACTCAATACAGCCACTAATAATAACATATTAAAACTATTTAATGTTAACTCATTAGTTGTTTGGAAATTATTAACTACATCATAAAAACAGTAAAATAATATACGAGTAGATCTTTAAAACGTTTGCCGTGAGTGCAAATCTAAAAGGATATTAAAAAATCGCCCTCTACGGGGCTGTGAGGGCACGCTACGCAGAGGGCAAGCCTCAGAGTGAAATTCATGAACACGGAGCAGCAATCAGCTCAACACACCTGGATACCCTTCAAGAAATAGTTGTACGTATTCTCTCCACAAATGTGTACTGAACAATTACCATAGCTACCTGATACAACACCGAACAATTACCATAGCTACCTGATACAACACCGAACAATTACCATAGTTACCTAATACAACACCGAACAATTACCATAGTTACCTAATACAATACCGAACAATTACCATAGTTACCTAATACAATACCGAACAATTACCATAGTTACCCAATACAACACCGAACAATTACCATAGTTACCCAATACAATACCGAACAATTACCATAGTAACCCAATACAATACCGAACAATTACCATAGTTACCCAATACAATACCGAACAATTACCATAGTTACCTAATACAATACCGAACAATTACCATAGTTACCCAATACAACACCGAACAATTACCATAGTTACCCAATACAACACCGAACAATTACCATAGTTACCTAATACAATACCGAACAATTACCATAGTTACCCAATACAATACCGAAGAATTACCATAGTTACCCAATACAATACCGAACAATTACCATAGTTACCTAATACAATACCGAACAATTACCATAGTTACCTAATACAATACCGAACAATTACCATAGTTACCCAATACAATACCGAACAATTACCATAGTTACCCAATACAATACCGAACAATTACCATAGTTACCTAATACAATACCAAACAATTACCATAGTTACCTAATATAATGCTGAACAATTACCACAGTTACCTAATATATAACACATTTATTCAGAACAATTTATTTTGATGATAATATGTGTATGTGTGTTTTTCTTATAGCAAAGCCACACTGGGCTCTATGCTGAGTCCACTGAGGGGAAACAAACCCCTGATTTAACGTTATAAAATCGTAGACTTATCGCTGTACAAGCGGTGGACCTTATGACGGTATGGAAGAAATCATGAAGAAGATATATCTTGATAATACCACACACCCTATACTTATAGAACCCCTGTAATGGCAGACACCCTATACTTATAGAACCCCTGTAATGGCAGACACCCTACACTAATAGACACCCTGTAATGGCAGACACCCTATACTAATAGAAACCCTGTGATGGCAGACACCCTATACTTATAGAACCCCTGTAATGGCAGACACCCTATACTAATAGAAACCCTGTAATGGCAGACACCCTATCCTTATAGAACCCCTGTAATGGCAGACACCCTACACTAATAGACACCCTGTAATGGCAGACACCCTATACTAATAGAAACCCTGTAATGGCAGACACCGTATACTTATAGAACCCCTGTAATGGCAGACACCCTATAATTATAGAACCCCTGTAATGGCAGACACCCTATACCTCCGTGGAATGTTAAGTAGGAACTTGAAGTTTTGGCTATTAAGGCAGTCTATGTTAATAGTTTGTAACAAGGACTTCAATTACCCTTTGGTTAAAAACCATTTTATTATACTGTTTACGTAATTTGTTTTTTGTCATCAAAGTTAATATATTTTTATTACTTAATTACTCGTAATTAGCAAAACGATTTGTGTATGATTAATTAAAAACCAAATATTTACTGTTGGGACACACAACAATCAATATTCACTGGTTTCATCAGTTACTGAGAAACTAAACCAAACCATGAACATGTGGCACAGAACAGTCAATATTCACTGGTTTCATCAGTTACTGAGAAACTAAACCAAACCATGAACATGTGGCACAGAACAGTCAATATTCACTGGTTTCATCAGTTACTGAGAAACTAAACCAAACCATGAACATGTGGCACAGAACAGTCAATATTCACTGGTTTCATCAGTTACTGAGAAACTAAACCAAACCATGAACATGTGGCACAGAACAGTCAATATTCACTGGTTTCATCAGTTACTGAGAAACTAAACCAAACCATGAACATGTGGCACAGAACAGTCAATATTCACTGGTTTCATCAGTTACTGAGAAACTAAAATAAACCATGAACATGTGGCACAGAACAGTCAATATTCACTGGTTTCATCAGTTACTGAGAAACTAAACCAAACCATGAACATGTGGCACAGAACATTCAATATTCACTGGTTTCATCAGTTACTGAGAAACTAAAATAAACCATGAACATGTGGCACACAACAGTCAATATTGAACTAAAAGACACAAGAAACGATTATTGACTAGATAATGTAGGCTGCAGTCTTTGAATAGCATGTTACTACTTACCTTAAAACTGTGATTATCTTGAAAGGGTTTAAGCTATGTTACATTGGTCCTTTCAAACAGATGTTACTACCGTACTGATGATATGTAACGCACTAACACATTAAACAGAAATTACTACCGTATTAATGATGTGTAAAATGCTAACTCATCGAACCGATGTTACTACCGTACTGATGATGTGTAACCCACTAACACATTAAACAGAAATTACTACCGTATTAATGATGTGTGAAATGCTAACTCATCGAACCGATGTTACTACCGTACTGATGATATGTAACACATTGAAACACCCACCTTCTTCCTGTACAAAGGTTAAAACCAGTGACATTTTTGTACCTACAGTCCACTGGACTTGAATCACCAGGAAGTTGATTTCTTCCCAGAATTCCTTTCTGACGTTATGACGATGGTTAAAAAGACATCTTTTGATAAATAAGGCATTCGACTCGCAATCTGAGGGTCACGGGTTCGAATTCCCGTCACACCAGCCATGTTCGCCCTTTCAGCCGTGTGGGCATTATAATGTGACGATCAATTCCACTATTCGTTGGTAAAAGAGTAGCTCAAAAGTTGGCAGTTGGTAGAGATGACTAGGTGCCTTCCCTCTAGTCTGACACTGCTGAATTAGAGACAACTAGCGCAGATAGCCCATGTGTAGCTTTGCGCGAAATACAAACAAAGCAACATCTTGGTAGGTAGAGTGTCTAAATGTTGATTGAATTAACAGGAACATACAGAGATAGGAAGACGCGTGTTGGTGAGGCGTTTCATGCGGAAAATGAAAATCAAAGCCCTTACTGTTTCGCCTAATTTACCTAAAACGTCGTGCTATATTTTCATGTGGTCAGTGAACCGACAGCGATATTGCTCGTTCTTTCCAGCACGTGAAAGCTGTATGATGAACGGACATCTGTTGTTTAATAACATGAAGTTGTTGTTTTCAAACTGTTAAAGACATACAGTATGTTGCTGAGAGAATTATGGCTTAAGTTCATACTGTTTTACAAGCGCAGAAGTTTCCAGATGGTTTTATTTGTATTTTGTTTCTCCAGAAGAAAAATTACAATTTATGTGTTTTTTATTTATTTATTTTAGAGATGGCCGCCGTCACCTCAGCAATATTTATGAGCGTCCTTTCGGGCCCGACACTGTGAATGTATCACTCCGCAACTGTCTTAGAACAAGATGGCCGACCTTACATCACAACAACTAAGAAGGTACTCGGTTCAAAAAAAAGTGAAACCTAAACCTAAAGAAACTAGATAAACTAAAGCGTGACTTGTCGGACAAGCCACTGTTTCTATTTCCACAAATACAAAGTACCACTGAAAGTCTAGATATAACAGTTAGGGTATGTCCAGAACAATAATAAATTATTGTAGTAACTAAATGTCTCATACGGATTTATGTTTCACTTCTCTCCTTTCTTCTGTATAGTGAATAAAGGAAGGTTCTCGAGAACACTGAACGTTATAGGATTCCGTATTCTGAACGTAAGTTGTCTTTTGATTTTACTGACCGCTTCACATTATTGACACCAGGTAACGGACAGCAAAGCACCTTTCACAAATTAGGTCATGTGTTAGAACTTTGATAAAACATACCGGCTAAGTTATCTTAATGTCTTTATTTTGATATGTCATAAAGTAACCTAAAGAATTGAACTACATCCAATACCACTAACAAGATATCCAAATATGTTCTAATAAATTATGGTACTGTTAGGTATCTGTCTACAGTGTGTGTTTAGATATCCAAATATGTACTAATAAATTATGATACTGTTAGGTATCAGTCTACAGTGTGTGTTTAGATATCCAAATATGTACTAATACATTATGGTACTGTTAGGTATCAGTCTACAGTGTGTGTTTAGATATCCAAATATGTACTAATAAATTATGATACTGTTAGGTATCTGTCTACAGTGTGTGTTTATATATCAGATGGAACTGTTATTTTTGTAAATAACCGAAGTTAATGTGGCTCAACACGAATTTTTTAAATGAAAGCGAAGTTTTAGTGTTAAGCTATGCTGCTAAACAAAAGAGACCTGATTATTTAAGCTAGAAAACGTATGCCTTGATTTCACACATCACCAAGTGCTGGTTCTACAAATAAGTTTTAGATTTCACACATCACCAAGTGCTGGTTCTACAGATAAGTTTTTGATTTCACACATCACCAAGTCCTGGTTCTACAGATAAGTTTTTGATTTCACACATCACCAAGTGCTGGTTCTACAAATAAGTTTTTGATCTCACACATCACCAAGTGCTGGTTCTACAGATAAGTTTTTGATTTCACACATCACCAAGTGCTGGTTCTACAAATAAGTTTTTGATCTCACACATCACCAAGTGCTGGTTCTACAGATAAGTTTTGATTTCACACATCCCAAGTGCTGGTTCTACAAATAAGTTTTTGATCTCACACATCACCAAGTGCTGGTTCTACAGATAAGTTTTTGATTTCACACATCACCAAGTGCTGGTTCTACAAATAAGTTTTTGATTTCACACATCACCAAGTGCTGGTTCTACAAATAAGTTTTTGATTTCACACATCACCAAGTGCTGGTTCTACAAATAAGTTTTTGATTTCACACATCACCAAGTGCTGGTTCTACAGATAAGTTTTTGATTTCACACATCACCAAGTGCTGGTTCTACAGATATGTTTTTGATTTCACACATCACCAAGTGCTGGTTCTACAGATACGTTTTTGATTTCACACATCACTAAGTCAATTATACCTCAGCTCTTGACCTGTATTTAAATATTTGGTTTTAATTGCAGTGTATTATGTTGATAAATTATTGTATTGTTACGACAGAACTGTTTTACCTAATTAATTGTAAGAACACAATGGCGAAACGTTTTGGAATGCCCCGAAATCGAAAATATGATACAAGTATCACAGACAAGTAAGTAGTGCGGTCTAAACCAAACTGAAAACTAGAAAATAAAGTTAGTTTTCATTTTTGAGTGTGAGTTTTATCTGTTAGTAAACAATACAATTATTGTTATATAATATTTTTATTCTACACGTTGTACTGTTTGCTAGTCGAGTGTTATGATGCTTTCCGTATAATCTAGATATACGTGTAACTTCGATTGTGATAAACGCGTTTCCTCCATCGAAGTGTTTTGTTTGGGCGTTTTTTTTTCACCGTCAGTTCGTTCTTGACAAGAAACGTGAGTCTAAAAGTCAATACGGCTAGCTCTGCCGTAAAATGTCGACAACCCAAAGAGTACACCGAAGTACAGACGGGATGAATGTACGAAACAGTACGGCGAATAATCGTGAGTGAATTAGAAACTTCACGGGGAAGTAATACGATTTCCCTCGTACATAATCGCGGTTGGCTTCTCGGGTTGCACGAACTCTGCTATAAAATCTTGTATGTTTGTTGTAGGTAAGTAACGTTCCTCTTATCTACTTCACTTCTACACCTGTGACTGACACAAAACACTTTCCAATTAAACTTTACGATTCAACCTCCAATCGGAGCTGAGTGGCAGCGAGCGACGAGGTAGCGGCTCCTAACGGCCGACTGTCGGAAGAAATTTATCGGCATTTTATCGAAAGTAAACTTCAAATAAAAGTCAAAAGTAAACTGGAAGGAGATAATATTTGTTAAGACTAAATATATGTGAAAACAAACAGCCGACTAAAGCACGACTCGCGACGCACACGATATACATTTATCTAGAGATCTGTTATAGTTAATGAAGAAATAACCATCTGATCGTCTTCCATTGTTTGGAAGAAACACAACCATCCGATCGTCTTCTATTGTTTGTTTATTGTATTTACCGATGTTAACGTGTGTTGATGTTAGTTGTGTTTACCGATGTTAACGTGTGTTGATGTTAGTTGTGTTTACCGATGTTAACGTGTGTTGATGTTAGTTGTGTTTACCGATGTTAACGTGTGTTGATGTTAGTTGTATTTACCGATGTTAACGTGTGTTGATGTTTATTGTATTTACCGATGTTAACGTGTGTTGATGTTAGTTGTATTTACCGATGTTAACATGTGTTGATGTTTATTGTATTTACCGATGTTAACGTGTGTTGATGTTAGTTGTGTTTACCGATGTTAACGTGTGTTGATGTTAGTTGTGTTTACCGATGTTAACGTGTGTTGATGTTAGTTGTGTTTACCGATGTTATCGTGTGTTGATGTTTATTGTATTTACCGATGTTAACGTGTGTTGATGTTTATTGTATTTACCGATGTTAACGTGTGTTTA
The DNA here is from genome assembly GCF_004210375.1 of Tachypleus tridentatus. Taxonomy (NCBI): domain Eukaryota; kingdom Metazoa; phylum Arthropoda; class Merostomata; order Xiphosura; family Limulidae; genus Tachypleus; species Tachypleus tridentatus. Next base: position 52,905,854 of record NW_027467782.1, read on the forward strand.
TGTTTATTGTATTTACCGATGTTAACGTGTGTTGATGTTTATTGTATTTACCGATGTTAACGTGTGTTGATGTTTATTGTATTTACCGATGTTAACGTGTGTTGATGTTAGTTGTGTTTACCGATGTTAACGTGTGTTGATGTTAGTTGTATTTAACGATGTTAACGTGTGTTGATGTTAGTTGTAGTTACCGATGTTAACGTGTGTTGATGTTTATTGTATTTACCGATGTTAACGTGTGTTGATGTTAGTTGTGTTTACCGATGTTAACGTGTGTTAATGTTAGTTGTGTTTACCGATGTTATCGTGTGTTGATGTTTATTGTATTTACCGATGTTAACGTGTGTTGATGTTTATTGTATTTACCGATGTTAACGTGTGTTGATGTTAGTTGTGTTTACCGATGTCAACGTGTGTTGATGCTAGTTAAGTTTACCAATGTTATCGTGTGTTGATGTTTATTGTATTTACCGATGTTAACGTGTGTTGATGTTAGTTGTGTTTACCGATGTTAACGTGTGTTGATGTTTATTGTATTTACCGATGTTAACGTGTGTTGATGTTAGTTGTGTTTACCGGTGTTAACGTGTGTTGATGTTAGTTGTGTTTACCGATGTTAACGTGTGTTGATGTTAGTTGTGTTTACCGATGTTAACGTGTGTTGATGCTAGTTGTGTTTACCGATGTTAACGCGTGATGTTTGTTAATTAACAAAACTTTAACTGAAACAAAGTACAAAACGTTTCGCCCTTTTTTAATCTGAAGATGACCTAAGAAGGTCGAAACGTTGTTCTGTACTTTACTTTAATTAAAGTTGTAATACCTGCACCAGCCGTCCTGAGAATACATTTTTACTTCAAGTGGGTTTCTTGTTATGAGTTGGTTATTTTTACGTCTAACAATATTTGACAGACACTGGGTTGTTGGGTTACAAACTCGGGTTATTTTTTACGTCTGTCTTTCCACTCGTTTTGTCATAATTAAACTCACAAATACATGATAAAGTCCTCTTTAGAATAACTCACTGGTTTAACAAAAGATCAAACAGCCACGTCGATAAATACAAGAAAAGAAATTGATTAAAGTCTTACGAGGTTTATTTAAACACGTGGATTTGATACGAATAAAAATGAAACATATGATGGAAACCCATTCTTCTACACAAGGGTCAAAGGTAAAAAATACGGTGTATGTTTCTTCTCTTGGATCAAATACCCATGAGAGTATCTTCTCCAAAACACGATCCTAGTTAAAACGACACACAATTCTGTTTGTTGTACAATAAACTCGCAGAACTGGCTTTAAGACCTTGTATTCATTGTATGGATTGGAAACTTTAGGACGTGTGTCTGATCACTGTTTCTTTTCTCACGTAATCATTAGCATTCTAATTTTCTTTATTTAAATTGTGTGAATTTTATCTGGATTGATTTAACAGTTATTTTCAAACACTTGGCAATAGGTAAATCTTAGAGGCCCAGAGAGCTGAAATCACGGCTACATGTACGGATAGTTCGAGTCCAACATCCTCTATCTACACTCACCACTAACTATATAACCCGCTACTTATATCTACACTCACCACTAACTATATAACCCGCTACTTATATCTACACTCACCACTAACTATATAACCCGCTACTTATATCTACACTCACCACTAACTATATAACCCGCTACTTATATCTACACTCACCACTAACTATATAACCCGCTACTTATATCTACACTCACCACTAACTATATAACCCGCTACTTATATCTACACTCACCACTAACTATATAACCCGCTACTTATATCTACACTCACCACTAACTATATAACCCGCTACTTATATCTACACTCACCACTAACTATATAACCCGTTACTTATATCTACACTCACCACTAACTATATAACCCGCTACTTATATCTACACTCACCACTAACTATATAACCCGCTACTTATATCTACACTCACCACTAACTATATAACCCGCTACTTATATCTACACTCACCACTAACTATATAACCCGCTACTTATATCTACACTCACCACTAACTATATAACCCGCTACTTATTCTATTGTTAAATAACTACTTACATGAATAGGACGAACAGACGTGTATGATCTTGTGACGAGAGGATTTATTTCGTTAGTCCAACATCCTCTATCTACACTCACCACTAACTATATAACCCGCTACTTATATCTACACTCACCACTAACTATATAACCCGCTACTTATTCTATTGTTAAATAACTACTTACGTGAATAGGACGAACAGACGTGTATGATCTTGTGACGAGAGGATTTATTTCGTTACTGGAGACGATGTATTCTGTTTACAATCAGAAATGATCAATCATATCACGAAGAGATGACATACAAAACAAATATGGTACACATCCTGACGCTTGTATTCAATACACGTGTTACTTTACCGAAACGTATTCAATAATACTTTACGTGACATCCTGTGTCAAAATACGGTTATTTTGTTTTTATTTTCCTTGATGTAATGTGGATGAATATTCTAAGTGCTTTGGACAGTTGTAGTTACTGTTGAAAATGAATCGATATCAGAAGTGTATGTAACTGTAATTACTGTTTCCTACAAACCTGTTGTATCGTGAAATAATAAGTTGTTTGTGTGCATATGTGATAAAGATATTATATATTCCTCTAATGTCTACTTGTAACATCAAGACTCCAAGAGGAGCTATGTACAAGTGTCAGTCGTTCACTATGTTACGTTATAGACCGCATCGTATCACGCATTATGAAGTATACCGTAGGGAAAGCAATTCATGTCTCTTATAAAATATATAATATCTGAACTAGGACTGGGTTATCGGTGAATTCGCACATCAGAATTGTCAGTAGGATGTCATATTTTCAAATGTCATCAATTATCGTTGAGATTCAGTGTTTTATGTGTTAGAAATTGTCGATAAAAATCAGTGTTTCAAATGTTAAAATTAATCAGTAGAAATTAGCATGTTTATATGTTAGGACCTATACGTAGGGGCCAATCATTCTTTAATGTTAAAACTGATCAATAGAATTGTTGTGAACTTTGGTAGCTCATTGTCAAACGTAAACATGATGTAACTCAGCTGGGTTGACGAGAGGTCCTCATTTGCTTTCGGTTCGTCATTATTACTTGTGTCAAGCTTCGAATGTTCTGATACTGTTTGTCCTAAAATAACGCCATGTGCCGTGTCAAGTATTTGGTACAAACATGCTAAGACTTACTACGTTTAAAATGTATCTTCTTTTTTTTTTTCAAAGATGAAACAGAAAATATCCTAAGGGAAGTCGTGGTCGTTTCTCTCACGTAATATCAGAACTACAAACATGCGCTTTAATAAAGGAGGCACGTGACAACTTCTGGTCTAGTTCAACTTTCTTTTTCCTAATTACCACTAAAAACCTTCCGCCTTTCTTCAGAGATTTTCGGCCACCCAGCGAGTTGAAAGAAAGAAAACATTCTACTAAATAGACGTTAATTATTCCCGCCTGACTTGGAAAAGAATGTCATTGGTTGTTATCAAATCTGATCATTCTGATTGACTCTGAAAGCTCTAATCAAAGAAACAGACAATATGACTGTACCAAGTGTCACTTTCACTCGCAGATCAATGTAATACTTTCCAAAATAAGACATTCACTTTAAGTACAGTCCCACCCTTCTATCTGTCTATCTATTTAACCAACTAGCTATTTATCTAACTATTTATCTATCCCACTAACTAGAAATGAAATAAAAACCCGATAACCCAAGCTCTTTCGAAATATAGACTTTTTTTCTTCAAGAGCAAACTAAAGATAAATATTTCACCCCTTGAATGCGCTCTGGTTATAAGGTTTTATTTCTTGTCTATCAAGAATTCGCTAAACTACGTGTTCGTTTAAAATCAGGCATCTATCTGGCTATTTATCATTTTAACTGTCTGTCTATCTGTATTTATCTATCGATCTATCTAACTAAATATCTGTCTCTCTATCTATTTATCTACCTAACTAGTTATTTATCTAACTATCATTTTTGTCTGTCGATCTATCTAACAGTGAGTTGAACGGTCTTTCTCTTGACCAATGGTCGGCATGTCAGTTGAAACATTCTTATTACAACTAAAATATTCTGTTTTTGTAATATTTGAAATAAGTTATTTATAGGGTTCAGTTTTGCACCTTCCTTCCAAACTTTTTGTCTTTCAAAACGTTCCTTACGATGGTTTCAGTTCTTATTAAGTGAACACATAATGTCTTACCAGTTTAACTTAACGTCCTATACTATTAAAAGAAGATAGCATGAAGAAATAAGTGTTACTCTTACTGTGGGCGTGTTTCAACGAAAACACAAACCTCAACATGAAACATCACGATTCTGTGTTGAACCTTTAGAGTTTGTCGTAGATTAATTGATGTAATAAATTTGTATAACTAATTAGTAATTATGTCTTGGAAAAAATTATAAAAATTTGACATTCGAAGGTTCTTCTATCCACCACTAGGGATTATCTCTGTCACTTGACAGTTGGATTTCCTTTTAGGTGGTTGGCCAATAGTAGTACAGCTATCGTCTTCGGTTATACGTTATTTTTTGTCATTCGTGGATCAGAATTCAAACAGTATTATGTAGAGAGAAAGTTGTAATTAGATTAAAATTAATTAATTGTAATTAAATTACATTTACTTTTCGTAAACGACTTTTTGTCAAAGTTTTTCACTAATACCCAGAAGTTCTCAGAAATTTAATTTTAAAAATTTCATCAATGTTTTCATTGTCTCAGTCAGAACTAATAACAATGTATAAATTAGATCGTGAATGTTGAATATATATAGATCAGAAAGACAGGTGGACTTTTCACTAGCTCTAAACAAGACACAACTGGTATTATTTAACTATAGTATCTTATAACATGAAACAGAACACAACTGGTATTATTTAACTATAGTATCTTATAACACGAAACAGGACAGAAGTGGTATTATTTAACTATAGTATTGTATAACATGAAACAGGACACAACTGGTATTATTTAACTATAGTATTGTATAACATCAAACAGGACACAACTGGTATTATTTAACTATAGTATCTTATAACATGAAACAGGACACAACTGGTATTATTTAACAATAGTATCTTATAACATGAAACAGGACACAACTGGTATTATTTAACAATAGTATCTTATAACATGAAACAGGACAGAAGTGGTATTATTTAACTATAGTATCTTATAACACGAAACAGAACACAACTGGTATTATTTAACTATAGTATCTTATAACACGAAACAAGGCACAACTGGTATTATTTAACTATAGTATCTTATAACACGAAACAAGGCACAACTGGTATTATTTAACTATAGTATCTTATAACATGAAACAGGACAGAAGTGGTATTATTTAACTATAGTATCTTATAACATGAAACAGGACAGAAGTGGTATTATTTAACTATAGTATCTTATAACATGAAACAGGACAGAAGTGGTGTTATTTAACTATAGTATCTTATAACATGAAACAGGACAGAAGTGGTATTATTTAACTATAGTATCTTATAACATGAAACAGGACAGAAGTGGTATTATTTAACTATAGTATCATATAACATGAAACAGAACACAACTGGTATTATTTAACAATAGTATCTTATAACAAGAAACAAGGCACAACTGGTATTATTTAACTATAGTATCTAAAAACACGAAACAAGGCACAACTGGTATTATTTAACTATAGTATCTTATAACATGAAACAAGGCACAACTGGTATTATTTAACTATAGTATCTTATAACACGAAACAAGGCGCAACTGGTATTATTTAACTATAGTATCTTATAACACGAAACAAGGCACAACTGGTATTATTTAACTATAGTATCTTATAACATGAAACAGGACAGAAGTGGTATTATTTAACTATAGTATCTTATAACATGAAACAGGACAGAAGTGGTATTATTTAACTATAGTATCTGATAACATGAAACAGGACAGAAGTGGTATTATTTAACTATAGTATCTTATAACATGAAACAGGACAGAAGTGGTGTTATTTAACTATAGTATCTTATAACATGAAACAGGACAGAAGTGGTATTATTTAACTATAGTATCTTATAACATGAAACAGGACAGAAGTGGTATTATTTAACTATAGTATCATATAACATGAAACAGAACACAACTGGTATTATTTAACAATAGTATCTTATAACATGAAACAAGGCACAACTGGTATTATTTAACTATAGTATCTAAAAACACGAAACAAGGCACAACTGGTATTATTTAACTATAGTATCTTATAACATGAAACAAGGCGCAACTGGTATTATTTAACTATAGTATCTTATAACATGAAACAGGACAGAAGTGGTATTATTTAACTATAGTATCTTATAACATGAAACAGGACAGAAGTGGTATTATTTAACTATAGTATCTTATAACATGAAACAGGACAGAAGTGGTATTATTTAACTATAGTATCATATAACATGAAATAGAACACAACTGGTATTATTTAACAATAGTATCTTATAACATGAAACAGGACAAAACTGGTATTATTTAACTATAGTATCTTATAACATGAAACAGAACAGAAGTGGTATTATTTAACTATAGTATCGTATAACATGAAACAGAACACAACTGGTATTATTTAACTATAGTATCTTATAACATGAAACAGGACAGAAGTGGTATTATTTAACTATAGTATCTTATAACATGAAACAGGACACAACTGGTATTATTTAACAATAGTATCTTATAACATGAAACAGGACACAACTGGTATTATTTAACAATTGTATCGTATAACATGAAACAGGACACAACTGGTATCATTTAATTATAGTATCTTACAACATGAAACAGAACACAACTGGTATTGTTTAACTCTTGTTTCTTATAACATGAAACAGAACACAACTGGTATTATTTAACTCTTGTATCTTATGACATGAAACAGAACACAACTGGTATTATTTAACTATAGTATCTTATAACATGAAACAGAACACAACTGGTGTTAGTTAACTATAGTATCTTATAACATGAAACAGGACAGAAGAGGTATTATTTAACTATAGTATCTTATATCATGAAACAGAACACAACTGGTATTATTTAACAATAGTATCTTATAACATGAAACAGGACACAACTGGTTTTATTTAACTATAGTATCTTATAACATGAAACAGGACACAACTGGTATTATTTAACAATAGTATCTTATAACATGAAACAAGACAGAAGTGGTATTATTTAACTATAGTATCTTATAACATGAAACAGGACACAACTGGTATTATTTAACAATAGTATCTTATAACATGAAACAAGACAGAAGTGGTATTATTTAACTATAGTATCTTATAACATGAAACAGAACACAACTGGTATTATTTAACTATAGTATCTTATAACATGAAACAGGACACAACTGGTATTATTTAACTATAGTATCGTATAACATGAAACAGAACACAACTGGTATTATTTAACTATAGTATCTTATAACATGAAACAGGACAGAAGTGGTATTATTTAACCATAGTATCTTATAACATGAAACAGAACACAACTGGTATTGTTTAACTCTTGTATCTTATAACATGAAACAGAACACAACTGGTATTATTTAACTCTTGTATCTTATAACATGAAACAGAACACAACTGGTATTATTTAACAATAGTATCTTATAACATGAAACAGGACAAAACTGGTATTATTTAACTATAGTATCTTATAACATGAAACAGAACAGAAGTGGTATTATTTAACTATAGTATCGTATAACATGAAACAGAACACAACTGGTATTATTTAACTATAGTATCTTATAACATGAAACAGGACAGAAGTGGTATTATTTAACTATAGTATCTTATAACATGAAACAGGACAGAAGTGGTATTATTTAACTATAGTATCTTATAACATGAAACAGAACACAACTGGTATTATTTAACAATAGTATCTTATAACATGAAACAGGACAAAACTGGTATTATTTAACTATAGTATCTTATAACATGAAACAGGACACAACTGGTATTATTTAACTATAGTATCTTATAACATGAAACAGGACAAAACTGGTATTATTTAACTATAGTATCTTATAACATGAAACAAGACAGAAGGGGTATTATTTAACTATAGTATCGTATAACATGAAACAGAACACAACTGGTATTATTTAACTATAGTATCGTATAACATGAAACAAGACACAACTGGTATTATTTAACTATAGTATCGTATAACATGAAACAGAACACAACTGGTATTATTTAACTATAGTATCTTATAACATGAAACAGGACACAACTGGTATTATTTAACTATAGTATCTTATAACATGAAACAGGACACAACTGGTATTATTTAACAATAGTATCGTATAACATGAAACAGGACACAACTGGTATCATTTAATTATAGTATCTTACAACATGAAACAGAACACAACTGGTATTATTTAACTATAGTATCTTATAACATGAAACAGGACACAACTGGTATTATTTAACTATAGTATCGTATAACATGAAACAGAACACAACTGGTATTATTTAACTATAGTATCTTATAACATGAAACAGGACAGAAGTGGTATTATTTAACCATAGTATCTTATAACATGAAACAGAACACAACTGGTATTGTTTAACTCTTGTATCTTATAACATGAAACAGAACACAACTGGTATTATTTAACTATAGTATCTTATAACATGAAACAGAACACAACTGGTGTTAGTTAACTATAGTATCTTATAACATGAAACAGGACAGAAGAGGTATTATTTAACTATAGTATCTTATAACATGAAACAGAACACAACTGGTATTATTTAACAATAGTATCTTATAACATGAAACAGGACACAACTGGTATTATTTAACTATAGTATCTTATAACATGAAACAGGACACAACTGGTGTTATTTAACAATAGTATCTTATAACATGAAACAAGACAGAAGTGGTATTATTTAACTATAGTATCTTATAACATGAAACAGGACACAACTGGTATTATTTAACAATAGTATCTTATAACATGAAACAAGACAGAAGTGGTATTATTTAACTATAGTATCTTATAACATGAAACAGAACACAACTGGTATTATTTAACTATAGTATCTTATAACATGAAACAGGACACAACTGGTATTATTTAACTATAGTATCGTATAACATGAAACAGAACACAACTGGTATTATTTAACTATAGTATCTTATAACATGAAACAGGACAGAAGTGGTATTATTTAACCATAGTATCTTATAACATGAAACAGAACACAACTGGTATTGTTTAACTCTTGTATCTTATAACATGAAACAGAACACAACTGGTATTATTTAACTCTTGTATCTTATAACATGAAACAGAACACAACTGGTATTATTTAACTATAGTATCTTATAACATGAAACAGAACACAACTGGTGTTATTTAACTATAGTATCTTATAACATGAAACAGGACAGAAGAGGTATTATTTAACTATAGTATCTTATAACATGAAACAGAACACAACTGGTATTATTTAACAATAGTATCTTATAACATGAAACAGGACACAACTGGTATTATTTAACTATAGTATCTTATAACATGAAACAGGACACAACTGGTATTATTTAACAATAGTATCTTATAACATGAAACAAGACAGAAGTTGTATTATTTAACTATAGTATCTTATAACATGAAACAGGACACAACTGGTATTATTTAACAGTGTCGTGTCTGTAACTGCATTCCACCATGTGCAAGAATCATTGAGAATGCTATTTGTCAGTGACAATCAGACAGCAGGCTGCGAGTTTATTTATCAAAATATAACTTTGTAATGTCGCCGGCAATAATGCAAGTGATTATAAACATTACCTGATCCAGACGCACGAGGTAAATGCGTAGAGAGATAAAATACTTTCATTCGCTCAATTTCATTTAAAGTTCTTCGTGATAACTCTGGCAGCTGGGGAAGGTAGCGCGTCTGTCACGGGTCTCGCTTTACGGTCTTATCTGTACAAAAGACATTTTAACGAGGTTTTTCGCGAGGGTTTATGGTGTAAAAATTACCCCTAAAATTACAGGCTTACAGTCATTACAGAATGTACACTTCATCTGATTTGGAATATGTGGTTAAGGAGGTTATTCCATAGCAGACTTTTATTAAACGTAATTGATTTATATCGAGTTTTGTGTTGTTTTAATAAACGTAATAAAGAAAATAAGTCTGCGTGTCCGTGCCTTTTCCTTCCTTAAACATGAATACCCTATTTAAAATGTTAAACGTACCTTGTTTAACTATTATTTGTACTGTACTACTGGGCAAGTTGCATTTTTATCTAGGGTGTACACGAACTACGGAAACAGAGGGGTAATGTTAACAATGGAAGTGTCTTGTAACAATCGACGTGTCACACTCAACCTTTGTTAGAGTTTAAAAGTGTGTTGTGTTAAAAAGATGCAACTTTCTAAGTGGCATAAAAACTGATTTAAAAGTTATTTAAATCGCTGCTAAAAGACAGAATAATATTAAAAATTAACCACACTTGAAATCAAATATCACATAAATTTTTATCGTCACAGAAATCGGTTCACAAACCGACTATAGGCAGGTATAAAGACAACTACAATGTAGCATTATCAGCCGTCAAAACGCGTAAAGATTTATTTTAGTTTGTTTTAGAGCGATACAAATTAACTTTGAGAGATTTTGCACTATCGGCTCATGGGGAAAACACAAAAGTTGTTGTTTTCTATTCTATGAACCAAAACACCCATTCTGAAGGGACAAACAATCCAACAGATCGGTGTTGGAGAGATAAGGTTTGAAGCCATTGGTGACTTCACGACGCTCTATTCTATTCTTGCTATGTGATCGACTCTCTTCACTGATATTTTGAATTTATATTTAGAATAATATTACGTCATAATAAATAGTCTTAAGAAGTACTTTTATTACAGCTGTCCTACATTTAAAGAAACAATTCTTATTTTCGGACGTTTCTAACGTCTATAAAACTACAATTATCCCGTTGTTTTGAACATGTCCGCAACTGCTTCTAGTCACTCTCTTATGTAACCCAGGACAACCATTAACGTTAACAGTGACCACAAAGGCTCTGCTTTAGGGGTGGTTGTGACGTATTAAGTCCTTTAGAATGATACGGTCAGAAATGTTACGTGGCAAGCGATATCAGAGAAAGAGACCGGGTCGGGAAAGATAGCCACATAATAACTTAAAGTGCCCATAAAACCGGTGTTGTTGATTTTTAGGAGCAACCTTACAGTACTTTAACAGCTCTATAAAATAAATTGAAGGCTTCCAAGAGAGGTCCTTACCTGACCAAATCTGCTCGTCCAAATAGCTGTTTTCACGTAATTCTCTTACGTTCAAGATTGGTCAAATGACCCACTGATGACCAACACTTTCTCTTCAGTCACTAAATCAGCCACTGAGAGGCGCGCCACCTGAGAAAGACCACCCAGTCCACGTTAGTTTGTTGAGGACCCGTCCTCCATACAGATAGGGAAGAAGGAATCTTAATGTCTGATGTGTGATAAGAGAAAATATTAGCACTGCGAAGCTAATTTGTTTAATGTGGTATTACTTCTTGTGCACATAATAACAATTTATCTTACACATTTAAAGTTTATGAAAACACATTTTTCGTAACAATAAAAAGTATCAGAATTATAAAAACAGTGAAAACTTTTAGTTTTACTCAAAACTAAGCGTTAAAGAAACTTCTCTTACTGTAATGAAAAATAAACTTACCTATCGAGAAAAGTTTCTGTAAGATACATCGGAAGGAAGTCCCTTTGGACGACCAGTCCTACCAATCTCTGGTTGCTGGGCAAACGTTAGAGGCGGCGCTGTCCCACGGGGCGGGATCATAGACCGTGTGAGTTGTTGTTTTTTTTTTAAACTTCTCCTTGTGTTTTAATTCTCGCTAATTACGTCTAAAACTCTTTACTTTGTCCACGTTGTTTACATTCGTCGGGTATCCAATGTAGCCCGAAGCAAAGCTCTGCGTTCAGTAGGGCTGCTCGACAAACAAGCCCACCACTCAAAGTACGAGGGAATCTCTGAAAGAAAGTGGATTACCGGATCTCACCTGCACCAAGATGTCCGAATGATCAAACGAGAGCATGACCAACCAATACCACCAGGTTTAGGTGATTGGAATTATAATGTTCTTTTGTTCCATGTTATGAGTGTCTCACAAATCACGAGCAGTGTTCCTAAGAACAACTTTTCATTCAGTCGAGTGTCGAATCTTCACATGTGGAAAATCAAAACACCTTCGCACAAAACATCACTCTATGAATTCTCAAGAAAGTAGAAATTTAACAGTAAAATATGTAATAGTTTATCAGAAGAATGAAAGTAGAGATTTACCAGTAAAATACGTAATAGTTTACCAGAAGAATAAAAGTAGAGATTTACCAGTAAAATATGTAATAGTTTATCACAAGAATGAAAGTAGAGATTCAACAGTAAAATACGTAATAGTTTACAGAAGAATGAAAGTAGAGATTTACCAGTAAAATACGTAATAGTTTACCAGAAGAATGAAAGTAGAGATTCAACAGTAAAATACGTAATAGTTTACAGAAGAATGAAAGTAGAGATTTACCAGTAAAATATATAATAGTTTACCAGAAGAATAAAAGTAGAGATTTACCAGTAAAATACGTAATAGTTTACCAGAAGAATAAAAGTAGAGATTTACCAGTAAAATATGTAATAGTTTACCAAAAGAATGAAAGTAGAGATTTACAGGTAAAATACGTAATAGTTTACAGAAGAAGGAAAGTAGAGATTTACAGGTAAAATACGTAATAGCTTACCAGAAGAATAAAAGTCGAGATTTACCAGTAAAATACGTAATAGTTTACCAGAAGAATGAAAGTAGAGATTTACCAATAAAATACGTAATAGTTTACAGAAGAATGAAAGTAGAGATTTACAGGTAAAATACGTAATAGTTTACAGAAGAATCAAAGTAGAGATTTACCAGTAAAATACGTAATAGTTTACCAGAAGAATAAAAGTAGAGATTTACAGGTAAAATACGTAATAGTTTACAGAAGAATCAAAGTAGAGATTTACAGGTAAAATACGTAATAGCTTACCAGAAGAATAAAAGTAGAGATTTACTAGTAAAATACGTAATAGTTTACCAGAAGAATGAAAGTAGAGATTTACCAGTAAAATACGTAATAGTTTACCAGAAGAATGAAAGTAGAGATTTACCAGTAAAATACGTAATAGTTTACCAGAAGAATAAAAGTCGAGATTTACCAGTAAAATACGTAATAGTTTACCAGAAGAATGAAAGTAGAGATTTACCAATAAAATACGTAATAGTTTACAGAAGAATGAAAGTAGAGATTTACCAGTAAAATACGTAATAGTTTACCAGAAGAATAAAAGTAGAGATTTACCAGTAAAATACGTAATAGTTTACCAGAAGAATGAAAGTAGAGATTTACCAGTAAAATACGTAATAGTTTACCAGAAGAATGAAAGTAGAGATTTACCAGTAAAATACATAATAGTTTATCAGAAGAATGAAAGTAGAGATTTACCAGTAAAATACGTAATAGTTTACCAGAAGAATGAAAGTAGAGATTTACCAGTAAAATACGTAATAGTTTACCAGAAGAATGAAAGTAGAGATTTACCAGTAAAATACGTAATAGTTTACCAGAAGAATAAAAGTAGAGATTCACCAGTAAAATATGTAATAGTTTACCAGAAGAATGAAAGTAGAGATTCACCAGTAAAATATGTAATAGTTTACCAGAAGAATAAAAGTAGAGATTTACCAGTAAAATACGTAATAGTTTACCAGAAGAATGAAAGTAGAGATTTACCAGTAAAATACGTAATAGTTTACCAGAAGAATGAAAGTAGAGATTCACCAGTAAAATATGTAATAGTTTACCAGAAGAATGAAAGTAGAGATTCACCAGTAAAATATGTAATAGTTTACCAGAAGAATGAAAGTAGAGATTTACCAGTAAAATACGTAATAGTTTACCAGAAGAATGAAAGTAGAGATTTACCAGTAAAATACGTAATAGTTTACCAGAAGAATGAAAGTAGAGATTCACCAGTAAAATATGTAATAGTTTACCAGAAGAATGAAAGTAAAAATTTACCAGTAAAATACGTAATAGCTTACCAGAAGAATGAAAGTAGAGATTTACAGGTAAAATACGTAATAGTTTACCAGAAGAATGAAAGTAGAGATTTACCAGTAAAATACGTAATAGTTTACCAGAAGAATAAAAGTAGAGATTTACCAGTAAAATACGTAATAGTTTATCAGAAGAATGAAAGTAGAGATTTACCAGTAAAATACGTAATAGTTTACCAGAAGAATAAAAGTAGAGATTTACCAGTAAAATACGTAATAGTTTACCAGAAGAATGAAAGTAGAGATTTACCAGTAAAATACGTAATAGTTTACCAGAAGAATAAAAGTAGAGATTTACCAGTAAAATACGTAATAGTTTACCAGAAGAATAAAAGTAGAGATTTACCAGTAAAATACGTAATAGTTTATCAGAAGAATGAAAGTAGAGATTTACCAGTAAAATACGTAATAGTTTACCAGAAGAATAAAAGTAGAGATTTACCAGTAAAATACGTAATAGTTTACCAGAAGAATGAAAGTAGAGATTTACCAGTAAAATACATAATAGTTTATCAGAAGAATAAAAGTAGAGATTCACCAGTAAAATATGTAATAGTTTACCAGAAGAATAAAAGTAGAGATTTACCAGTAAAATACGTAATAGTTTACCAGAAGAATAAAAGTAGAGATTTACCAGTAAAATACGTAATAGTTTACCAGAAGAATAAAAGTAGAGATTTACCAGTAAAATATGTAATAGTTTACCAGAAGAATAAAAGTAGAGATTTACCAGTAAAATACGTAATAGTTTACCAGAAGAATAAAAGTAGAGATTTACCAGTAAAATACGTAATAGTTTACCAGAAGAATAAAAGTAGAGATTTACCAGTAAAATATGTAATAGTTTACCAGAAGAATGAAAGTAGAGATTTACCAGTAAAATACGTAATAGTTTACCAGAAGAATAAAAGTAGAGATTCACCAGTAAAATACGTAATAGTTTACCAGAAGAATGAAAGTAGAGATTTACCAGTAAAATACGTAATAGTTTACCAGAAGAATGAAAGTAGAGATTTACCAGTAAAATACGTAATAGTTTACCAGAAGAATAAAAGTAGAGATTTACCAGTAAAATACGTAATAGTTTACCAGAAGAATGAAAGTAGAGATTTACCAGTAAAATACATAATAGTTTACCAGAAGAATGAAAGTAGAGATTTACCAGTAAAATACGTAATAGTTTACCAGAAGAATAAAAGTAGAGATTTACCAGTAAAATACGTAATAGTTTACCAGAAGAATGAAAGTAGAGATTTACCAGTAAAATACATAATAGTTTACCAGAAGAATGAAAGTAGAGATTTACCAGTAAAATACGTAATAGTTTACCAGAAGAATGAAAGTAGAGATTTACCAGTAAAATACGTAATAGTTTACCAGAAGAATGAAAGTAGAGATTTACCAGTAAAATACGTAATAGTTTACCAGAAGAATAAAAGTAGAGATTCACCAGTAAAATACGTAATAGTTTACCAGAAGAATGAAAGTAGAGATTCACCAGTAAAATATGTAATAGTTTACCAGAAGAATGAAAGTAGAGATTTACCAGTAAAATACGTAATAGTTTACCAGAAGAATGAAAGTAGAGATTTACCAGTAAAATACGTAATAGTTTACAGAAGAATGAAAGTAGAGATTTACCAGTAAAATACGTAATAGTTTACCAGAAGAATAAAAGTAGAGATTTACCAGTAAAATACGTAATAGTTTACCAGAAGAATGAAAGTAGAGATTTACCAGTAAAATACATAATAGTTTATCAGAAGAATGAAAGTAGAGATTTACCAGTAAAATACGTAATAGTTTACCAGAAGAATAAAAGTAGAGATTTCACCAGTAAAATACGCAATAGTTTACCAGAAGAATGAAAGTAGAGATTTACCAGTAAAATACGTAATAGTTTACCAGAAGAATGAAAGTAGAGATTTCACCAGTAAAATACGTAATAGTTTACCAGAAGAATGAAAGTAGAGATTTCACCAGCAAAATACGTAATAGTTTACCAGAAGAATGAAAGTAGAGATTTACCAGTAAAATACATAATAGTTTACCAGAAGAATAAAAGTAGAGATTTCACCAGTAAAATACGTAATAGTTTACCAGAAGAATGAAAGTAGAGATTTACCAGTAAAATACATAATAGTTTACCAGAAGAATGAAAGTAGAGATTTCACCAGTAAAATACGTAATAGTTTACCAGAAGAATAAAAGTAGAGATTTACCAGTAAAATACGTAATAGTTTACCAGAAGAATGAAAGTAGAGATTTACCAGTAAAATACGTAATAGTTTACCAGAAGAATAAAAGTAGAGATTCACCAGTAAAATATGTAATAGTTTACCAGAAGAATGAAAGTAGAGATTTACCAGTAAAATACGTAATAGTTTACCAGAAGAATGAAAGTAGAGATTTACCAGTAAAATACGTAATAGTTTACCAGAAGAATAAAAGTAGAGATTCACCAGTAAAATATGTAATAGTTTACCAGAAGAATGAAAGTAGAGATTCACCAGTAAAATATGTAATAGTTTACCAGAAGAATGAAAGTAGAGATTTTACCAGTAAAATACATAATAGTTTACCAGAAGAATAAAAGTAGAGATTTCACCAGTAAAATATGTAATAGTTTACCAGAAGAATGAAAGTAGAGATTTTACCAGTAAAATACGTAATAGTTTACCAGAAGAATGAAAGTAGAGATTTTACCAGTAAAATACGTAATAGTTTACCAGAAGAATAAAAGTAGAGATTTACCAGTAAAATACGTAATAGTTTACCAGAAGAATGAAAGTAGAGATTTACCAGTAAAATACGTAATAGTTTACCAGAAGAATAAAAGTAGAGATTTCACCAGTAAAATACGTAATAGTTTACCAGAAGAATAAAAGTAGAGATTCACCAGTAAAATATGTAATAGTTTACCAGAAGAATGAAAGTAGAGATTTACCAGTAAAATATGTAATAGTTTACCAGAAGAATGAAAGTAGAGATTTACCAGTAAAATACGTAATAGTTTACCAGAAGAATGAAAGTAGAGATTTACCAGTAAAATACGTAATAGTTTACCAGAAGAATAAAAGTAGAGATTTACCAGTAAAATACGTAATAGTTTACCAGAAGAATGAAAGTAGAGATTTACCAGTAAAATACATAATAGTTTATCAGAAGAATGAAAGTAGAGATTTACCAGTAAAATACGTAATAGTTTACCAGAAGAATAAAAGTAGAGATTTACCAGTAAAATACGTAATAGTTTACCAGAAGAATGAAAGTAGAGATTTACCAGTAAAATACATAATAGTTTATCAGAAGAATGAAAGTAGAGATTTCACCAGTAAAATATGTAATAGTTTACCAGAAGAATGAAAGTAGAGATTTACCAGTAAAATACGTAATAGTTTACCAGAAGAATAAAAGTAGAGATTCACCAGTAAAATACGTAATAGTTTACCAGAAGAATGAAAGTAGAGATTCACCAGTAAAATACGTAATAGTTTACCAGAAGAATGAAAGTAGAGATTTACCAGTAAAATACATAATAGTTTACCAGAAGAATGAAAGTAGAGATTTACCAGTAAAATACGTAATAGTTTACCAGAAGAATAAAAGTAGAGATTCACCAGTAAAATACGTAATAGTTTACCAGAAGAATGAAAGTAGAGATTTACCAGTAAAATACATAATAGTTTATCAGAAGAATGAAAGTAGAGATTTACCAGTAAAATACGTAATAGTTTACCAGAAGAATGAAAGTAGAGATTTACCAGTAAAATACGTAATAGTTTACCAGAAGAATAAAAGTAGAGATTCACCAGTAAAATATGTAATAGTTTACCAGAAGAATGAAAGTAGAGATTCACCAGCAAAAAATATGTAATAGTTTACCAGAAGAATGAAAGTAGAGATTTACCAGTAAAATACGTAATAGTTTACCAGAAGAATGAAAGTAGAGATTTACCAATAAAATACGTAATAGTTTACAGAAGAATGAAAGTAGAGATTTACCAGTAAAATACGTAATAGTTTACCAGAAGAATAAAAGTAGAGATTTACCAGTAAAATACGTAATAGTTTACCAGAAGAATGAAAGTAGAGATTTACCAGTAAAATACATAATAGTTTATCAGAAGAATGAAAGTAGAGATTTACCAGTAAAATACGTAATAGTTTACCAGAAGAATGAAAGTAGAGATTTACCAGTAAAATACGTAATAGTTTACCAGAAGAATAAAAGTAGAGATTTACCAGTAAAATACGTAATAGTTTACCAGAAGAATGAAAGTAGAGATTTACCAGTAAAATACATAATAGTTTATCAGAAGAATAAAAGTAGAGATTCACCAGTAAAATACGTAATAGTTTACCAGAAGAATGAAAGTAGAGATTTACCAGTAAAATACATAATAGTTTACCAGAAGAATGAAAGTAGAGATTTACCAGTAAAATACGTAATAGTTTACCAGAAGAATAAAAGTAGAGATTTACCAGTAAAATACGTAATAGTTTACCAGAAGAATGAAAGTAGAGATTTACCAGTAAAATACGTAATAGTTTACCAGAAGAATAAAAGTAGAGATTCACCAGTAAAATATGTAATAGTTTACCAGAAGAATGAAAGTAGAGATTTACCAGTAAAATACGTAATAGTTTACCAGAAGAATGAAAGTAGAGATTTACCAGTAAAATACGTAATAGTTTACCAGAAGAATAAAAGTAGAGATTCACCAGTAAAATATGTAATAGTTTACCAGAAGAATGAAAGTAGAGATTCACTAGTAAAATACGTAATAGTTTACCAGAAGAATGAAAGTAGAGATTTACCAGTAAAATACGTAATAGTTTACCAGAAGAATGAAAGTAGAGATTTACCAGTAAAATACGTAATAGTTTACCAGAAGAATGAAAGTAGAGATTTACAGGTAAAATACGTAATAGTTTACCAGAAGAATAAAAGTAGAGATTTACCAGTAAAATACGTAATAGTTTACCAGAAGAATGAAAGTAGAGATTTACCAATAAAATACGTAATAGTTTACAGAAGAATGAAAGTAGAGATTTACCAGTAAAATACGTAATAGTTTACCAGAAGAATAAAAGTAGAGATTTACTAGTAAAATACGTAATAGTTTACCAGAAGAATGAAAGTAGAGATTTCACCAGTAAAATACATAATAGTTTATCAGAAGAATGAAAGTAGAGATTTACCAGTAAAATACGTAATAGTTTACCAGAAGAATAAAAGTAGAGATTTACCAGTAAAATACGTAATAGTTTACCAGAAGAATGAAAGTAGAGATTTCACCAGTAAAATACGTAATAGTTTACCAGAAGAATAAAAGTAGAGATTTACCAGTAAAATACGTAATAGTTTACCAGAAGAATGAAAGTAGAGATTTACCAGTAAAATACGTAATAGTTTACCAGAAGAATAAAAGTAGAGATTTACCAGTAAAATACGTAATAGTTTACCAGAAGAATGAAAGTAGAGATTTCACCAGTAAAATACATAATAGTTTACCAGAAGAATAAAAGTAGAGATTCACCAGTAAAATACGTAATAGTTTACCAGAAGAATGAAAGTAGAGATTTACCAGTAAAATACATAATAGTTTATCAGAAGAATGAAAGTAGAGATTTACCAGTAAAATACGTAATAGTTTACCAGAAGAATAAAAGTAGAGATTCACCAGTAAAATACGTAATAGTTTACCAGAAGAATGAAAGTAGAGATTTACCAGTAAAATACGTAATAGTTTACCAGAAGAATAAAAGTAGAGATTTCACCAGTAAAATACGTAATAGTTTACCAGAAGAATGAAAGTAGAGATTCACCAGTAAAATATGTAATAGTTTACCAGAAGAATGAAATTAGAGATTTACGAGTAAAATACGTAATAGTTTACCAAAAGAATGAAAGTAGAGATTTACAGGTAAAATACGTAATAGTTTACAGAAGAAGGAAAGTAGAGATTTACCAGCAAAATACGTAATAGCCACCAGAAGAATAAAAGTAGAGATTTACCAGTAAAATACGTAATAGTTTACCAGAAGAATGAAAGTAGAGATTTACCAGTAAAATACGTAATAGTTTACAGAAGAATGAAAGTAGAGATTTACCAGTAAAATACGTAATAGTTTACCAGAAGAATAAAAGTAGAGATTTACCAGTAAAATACGTAATAGTTTACCAGAAGAATGAAAGTAGAGATTTACCAGTAAAATACGTAATAGTTTACCAGAAGAATAAAAGTAGAGATTCACCAGTAAAATACGTAATAGTTTACCAGAAGAATGAAAGTAGAGATTCACCAGTAAAATATGTAATAGTTTACCAGAAGAATGAAAGTAGAGATTTACCAGTAAAATACGTAATAGTTTACCAGAAGAATGAAAGTAGAGATTTACCAGCTAAAATACGTAATAGTTTACCAGAAGAATGAAAGTAGAGATTTACAGGTAAAATACGTAATAGTTTACCAGAAGAATAAAAGTAGAGATTTACCAGTAAAATACGTAATAGTTTACCAGAAGAATGAAAGTAGAGATTTACCAATAAAATACGTAATAGTTTACAGAAGAATGAAAGTAGAGATTTACCAGTAAAATACGTAATAGTTTACCAGAAGAATAAAAGTAGAGATTCACCAGTAAAATATGTAATAGTTTACCAGAAGAATGAAAGTAGAGATTCACCAGTAAAATATGTAATAGTTTACCAGAAGAATGAAAGTAGAGATTTACCAGTAAAATACATAATAGTTTACCAGAAGAATAAAAGTAGAGATTCACCAGTAAAATATGTAATAGTTTACCAGAAGAATGAAAGTAGAGATTCACCAGTAAAATATGTAATAGTTTACCAGAAGAATGAAATTAGAGATTTACCAGTAAAATACGTAATAGTTTACCAAAAGAATGAAAGTAGAGATTTACAGGTAAAATACGTAATAGTTTACAGAAGAAGGAAAGTAGAGATTTACAGGTAAAATACGCAATAGCTTACCAGAAGAATAAAAGTAGAGATTTCACCAGTAAAATACGTAATAGTTTACCAGAAGAATGAAAGTAGAGATTTACCAGTAAAATACGTAATAGTTTACAGAAGAATGAAAGTAGAGATTTACCAGTAAAATACGTAATAGTTTACCAGAAGAATAAAAGTAGAGATTTACCAGTAAAAAATACGTAATAGTTTACCAGAAGAATGAAAGTAGAGATTTCACCAGTAAAATACATAATAGTTTACCAGAAGAATGAAAGTAGAGATTCACCAGTAAAAAATACGTAATAGTTTACCAGAAGAATGAAAGTAGAGATTTACCAGTAAAATACGTAATAGTTTACCAGAAGAATGAAAGTAGAGATTTTACAGTAAAAAATACGTAATAGTTTACCAGAAGAATGAAAGTAGAGATTTACCAGTAAAATATATAATAGTTTACCAGAAGAAAGAAAGTAGAGATTTACAGGTAAAATACGCAATAGTTTACCAGAAGAATGAAAGTAGAGATTTCCACCAGTAAAATACGTAATAGTTTACCAGAAGAATGAAAGTAGAGATTTCACCAGCAAAATACATAATAGTTTACCAGAAGAATAAAAGTAGAGATTCACCAGCAAAATATGTAATAGTTTACCAGAAGAATGAAAGTAGAGATTTCACCAGCAAAAATACGTAATAGTTTACCAGAAGAATGAAAGTAGAGATTTACCAGTAAAATACGTAATAGTTTACCAGAAGAATGAAAGTAGAGATTTACCAGTAAAATACGTAATAGTTTACCAGAAGAATGAAAGTAGAGATTCACCAGTAAAATATGTAATAGTTTACCAGAAGAATGAAAGTAGAGATTTACCAGTAAAATACGTAATAGTTTACCAGAAGAATGAAAGTAGAGATTTACAGTAAAATACGTAATAGTTTACCAGAAGAATGAAAGTAGAGATTTACCAGTAAAATATATAATAGTTTACCAGAAGAAAGAAAGTAGAGATTTACAGGTAAAATACGTAATAGTTTACCAGAAGAATGAAAGTAGAGATTTCACCAGTAAAATACATAATAGTTTACAGAAGAATGAAAGTAGATATTTACCAGTAAAATACGTAATAGTTTACCAGAAGAATGAAAGTAGAGATTTACCACCAGTAAAATACGTAATAGTTTACCAGAAGAATGAAAGTAGAGATTCACCAGTAAAATACGTAATAGTTTACCAGAAGAATGAAAGTAGAGATTTCACCAGAAGAATGAAAGTAGAGCAAAATACGTAATAGTTTACCAGAAGAATGAAAGTAGAGATTTACCAGTAAAATATATAATAGTTTACCAGAAGAATGAAAGTAGAGATTTACAGGTAAAATACGTAATAGTTTACCAGAAGAATGAAAGTAGAGATTCACCAGTAAAATATGTAATAGTTTACCAGAAGAATGAAAGTAGAGATTTTACCAGCAAAAATACGTAATAGTTTACCAGAAGAATGAAAGTAGAGATTTACCAGTAAAATATATAATAGTTTACCAGAAGAATGAAATGAAAGAGAAATTTACCAGGTAAAATACGCAATAGTTTACCAGAAGAATGAAAGTAGAGATTTCCACCAGTAAAATACATAATAGTTTACCAGAAGAATGAAAGTAGAGATTTCACCAGTAAAATACGTAATAGTTTACCAGAAGAATGAAAGTAGAGATTTACCAGCAAAAATACGTAATAGTTTACCAGAAGAAGGAAAGTAGAGATTTACCAGTAAAATATGTAATAAAAATGTTGATAATACTGTTGTAATGTATGTTGATGATACTGTTGTGATGTATGTTGATAATACTGTTGTGATGTATGTTGATTGTAACAATTGTGATGTATGTTGATAACTGTTGTGATATTGTGATGTATGTGGTGTATGATACTACTGTGATGTATGTTGATAATTGATGATACTGTTGTGATAATGTATGTTGATGATGGATACCGTTGTGGTGTATGTCCATAATACACCGTTGTGATGATGTATGATTGATGATGTACCGTACTGTTGTGATGTATGTTGATGATACTGTTGTGATGTATGCTGATAATACTGTTGTGATGTATGTGATAATACTATGTTGATGATACACGTTGTAATGTATGTTGATGATACCGTTGTGGTGTGATTGATAACACTGTTGTGATGATAATACTGTTGTGATGTATGTTGATAATAATGCTGTGGTAATGTGATGATGATGTTGTAAATTGATGATACCGTTGTGATGTATGTTGATGATTACTGTTGTGATGTATGTTGATGTTATGTTGTTGATGTTAATAATACTGTGTGAGTGTTGTGATGTATGTATTTGATGTTACTGTTGTGATGTATGTTGATAATAACTGTTGTGATGTATGATTATATGTGTGATATGTTGATGTTACTTTGTTGTTGTGATGTGATGTATGTTGATAATATTGTTGTGATGATGTTGATGATACTGTTGTGATAAATGTTGATAATACTGTTGTGATGTATGTTGATGATACTGTTGTGATGTATGTTGATAATACTGTTGTGATGTATGTTGATGATACTGTTGTGACGTATGTTGATAACACTGTTGTGATGTATGTTGATGATACTGTTGTGATGTATGTTGATGATACTGTTGTGATGTATGTTGATGATACTGTTGTGATGTATGTTGATAATACTGTTGTGATGTATGTTGATGATACTGTTGTGATGTATGTTGATAATACTGTTGTGATGTATGTTGATGTTACTGTTGTGATGTATGTTAATAATACTGTTGTGATGTATGTTGATAATACTGTTGTGATGTATATTGATGTTACTGTTGTGATGTATGTTGATAATACTGTTGTGATGTATGTTGATTATACTGTTGTGATATATGTTGATGTTACTGTTGTGATGTATGTTGATGTTACTGTTGTGATGTATGTTGATAATACTGTTGTGATGTATGTTGATAATACTATTGTGATGTATGTTGATAATACTGTTGTAATGTATGTTGATGATACTGTTGTAATGTATGTTGATGATACTATTTGCTGTAATGTATGTTGATGATACTGTTGCGGATGTGTATGTTGATGTTACTGTTGTGATGTATGTTAATAATACTGTTGTGATGTATGTTGAGAATACTGTTGTGATGTATATTGATGTTACTGTTGTGATGTATGTTGATAATACTGTTGTGATGTATGTTGATAATACTGTTTTGATGTATGTTGATAATACTGTGGTAATGTATGTTGATGATACTGTTGTAATGTATGTTGATGATACTGTTGTAATGTATGTTGATGATACTGTTGTGATGTATGTTGATGTTACTGTTGTGATGTATGTTAATAATACTGTTGTGATGTATGTTGATAATACTGTTGTGATGTATATTGATGTTACTGTTGTGATGTATGTTGATAATACTGTTGTGATGTATGTTGATTATACTGTTGTGATATATGTTGATGTTACTGTTGTGATGTATGCCGATGTTACTGTTGTGATGTATGCCGATAATACTGTTGTGATGTATGTTGATGATACTGTTGTGATGTATGTTGATAATACTGTTGTGATGTATGCTGATGATAACCGCTGTGATGCGTATGCCGATAATACTGTTGTGATGTATGCTTGATGATACTGTTGTGATGTATGTTGATAATACCGTTGTGATGACGTATGCTAATGACGATACCGTTGTGATGTATGTTGATGATACTGTTGCGATGTATGTTGATGATACTGTTGTGATGTATGTTGATAATACTGTTGTGATGTATGTTGATGATACCGTTGTGATGTATGCTGATAATACTGCTTTGTGATGTATGTTGATGATACACCGTTTGTGATGTATGTTGATGATACTGTTTGTGGTGTATGTTGATAATACTGTTATGATGTATGTTGATGATACTGTTGTGATGTGTCTTGATGATACTGTTGTGGTGTATGTTGATAATACTGCTGTGATGTATGTTGATGATATTGTTGTGATGTATGTTGATAATACTGTTGTGGTGTATGTTGATAATACTGTTGTCATGTATGTTGATAATACTATTGTGATGTATGTTGATAATACTGTTGTAATGTATGTTGATGATACTGTTGTAATGTATGTTGATGATACTGTTGTAATGTATGTTGATGATACTGTTGTGATGTATGTTGATGTTACTGTTGTGATGTATGTTAATAACAATTGCTGTGATGTATGTTGAGGAGAATACTGTTGTGATGTATATTGATGTTACTGTTGTGATGTATGTTGATAATACTGTTGTGATGTATGTTGATAATACTGTTTTGATGTATGTTGATAATACTGTTGTGATGTATGTTGATAATACTGTTGTGATGTATGTTGATAATACTGTTGTGATGTATGTTGATGATACTGTTGTGATGTATGTTGATAATACTGTTGTGATGTATGTTGATGTTACTGTTGTGATGTATGTTGATAATACTGTTGTGATGTATGTTGATAATACTGTTGTGATGTATGTTGATAATACTGTTGTGATGTATGTTGATGATACTGTTGTGATATATGTTGATAATACTGTTGTGATGTATGTTGATGATACTGTTGTGATGTATGTTGATAATACTGTTGTGATGTATGTTGATAATACTGTTGTAATGTATGTTGATGATACTGTTGTGATGTATGTTGATCATATTGTTGTGATGTATGTTGATGTTACTGTTGTGATGTATGTTGATAATACTGTTGTGATGTATGTTGATCACAACAGTATTATCAACATACATCACAACAGTATCAACATACACCACAACAGTATTATCAACATACATCACAACAGTATCATCAACATACATCACAACAAAATTATCAACATACATCACAACACTATCATAAACATACATCAGAGTATTATCTTCTATTCAATTAAAACTAAATAATCACTTACAATAAAAAAGTTATCAGACCTGAGATACATCTTTCTAAAATTTTATATTAATTATAACAATTATGCTTGCACTATGAACGTTTACTTTAATAATAATTAATGTATTATTACTTTATAAAATATACTTTAAAAAATTACGGTTGTATTGTTACTTTACAAAAGTCACAATTAATAATTAACGTTATGTTGTTACTTTACAAATGTTACTATTAATAATTCATTTTCTATTGTTACTTTCTAAAAGTTACTATTAAAAATTACGGCTGTATTGTTACTTTATAAAAGTTACTATGAATAATTAACGTTGAGTTATTACTTTATAAAAGTTACTATTAATAATTAAGGTTGTGTTGTTACTTTATAAAAGTTACTATTAATAATTAAGGTAGTGTTGCTACTTTATAAAAGTTACTATTAATAATTAAAATGTGTTCTTACTTCATAAAAGTTACCATTAATAATTAATTTGCTATTGTTACTTTATAAAAGTTACTATTAATAATTAAGGTTCTATTGTTAGTTTATAAAAGTTACTATTAATAATTAACGTTGTGTTATTACTTTATAAATGTTACTATTAATAATTAACGTTGTGTTATTACTTTATAAAAGTTACTATTAATTATTAACGTTGTGTTGTGACTTTATAACATTTACTATTAATAATTATCGTTGTGTTATTACTTTCTAAAAGTTACTATTAATTATTAACGTTTCGTTATTACTTTATAAAAGTTACTATTAATAATTAACGTTGTGTTATTACTTTATAAAAGTTACTATTAATTATCAACGTTGTGTTGTTACTTTATAACAGTTACTATTAATAATTATCGTTGTGTTATTACTTTATTAAAGTTACTATTAATAATTAACGTTGTTTTGTTATTTTATAAAAGTTAATATTAATAATTAACGTTGTGTTATTACTTCATAAAAGTTGCTATTAATAATTCATATTGTTTTGTTACTTTATAAAAGTTACTATTAATAATTCATGTTTGGTTGTTACTTTATAAAAGTTACTATTAATAATTAAGGTTGTGTTGTTACTTTATTAAAGATACTATTAATCATTCATGTTGTGTTGTTGCTTTATAAAAGATGCTATTAATAATTCATGTTGTGTATTACTTTATAAAAGGTTACAATGAATAATTATCGTTGTGTTGTTACTTTATAAAAGTTATTATTAATAATTAACGTTGTGTTATTACTTTATAAAAGTTGCTATTAATAATTCATATTGTTTTGTTACTTTATAAAAGTTACTATTAATAATTAAGGTTGTGTTGTTACTTTATTAAAGTTACTATTAATCATTCATGTTGTGTTGTTGCTTTATAAAAGATGCTATTAATAATTCATGTTGTGTATTACTTTATAAAATGTTACAATGAATAATTAGCATTGTTTTGTTACTTTAAAAAGTTAACATTCATAATTAACGTTGTGTTATTACTTTATAAAAAGTTATATTAATAATTCATGGTGTGTTGTTACTTTATAAAAGTCACAATTAATAATTAACATAGTGTTGTTACTTTATAAAAGTTACTATTAATGATTATCATTGTGTTGTTACTTTACAAAAGTTACTATTAATATTTGATGTTGTGTTGTTACCTTATAAAACTTACTAATGATAATTCATGTTGTCTTATTACTTTATAAAAGTTAATATTAATAATTATCGTTGTGTTGTTACTTTATAAAAGTTACTATTCATAATTAACGTTGTGTTGTTACTTTATAAAAGTTACTATTAATAATTCATGTTGTGTTGTTACTTTACAAAAGTCACAATTAATAATTAAAGTTGTGTTGTTACTTTACAAATGTTACTATTAATAATTCATTTTCTATTGTTACTTTCTAAAAGTTGCTATTAAAAATTACGGTTGTATTGTTACTTTATAAAAGTTACTTTTAATAATTAACGTTGAGTTCTTACTTTATAAAAGTTACTACTCATAATTCATGTTGTGTTATTACTTTATAAAAGTTACTATTAATAATTAAGGTTGTGTTATTACTTTAAAAAAGTTACTATTAATAATTAACGTTGTGTTGTTACTTTATAAAAGTTTCTATTGATAATTAACGTTGTGTTGTTACTTTCTAAAAGTTACTATTAATAATTAGCATTGTGTTGTTACTTTATAAAAAGTTATATTAATAATTCATGGTGTGTTATTACTTTATAAAAGTAACAATTAATAATTAACATAGTGTTGTTACTTTATGAAAGTTACTATTAATAATTAATGTTGTATTGTTACCTTATAAAAGTTACTACTCATAATTCATGTTGTGTTATTACTTTATAAAAGTAACTATTAATAATTAAGGTTGTGTTGTTACTTTATAAAGTTACTATTAATAATTAAGGTTGTGTTGTTACTTTATAACAGTTACTATTAATAATTATAGTTGTGTTATTACTTTATTAAAGTTACTATTAATAATTAACGTTGTTTTGTTATTTTATAAAAGTTACTATTAATAATTAAGGTTGTGTTATTACTTTAAAAAAGTTACTATTAATAATTAACCTTGTGTTGTTACTTTCTAAAAGTTACTTTTAATAATTAGCATTGTTTTGTTACTTTAAAAAGTTAACATTCATTATTAACGTTGTGTTGTTACTTTATAAAAAGTTATATTAATAATTCATGGTGTGTTGTTACTTTATAAAAGTCACAATTAATAATTAACATAGTGTTGTTACTTTATAAAAGTTACTATTAATAGTTAACATTGTGTTGTTACTTGATAAAAGTTACTATTAATAATTAATGTTGTGTTGTTACCTTATAAAAGTTACTAATGATAATTCATGTTGTCTTATTACTTTATAAAAGTTAATATTAATAATTATCGTTGTGTTGTTACTTTACAAAAGTTACTATTCATAATTAACGTTGTGTTGTTACTTTATAAAAGTTACTATTAATAATTCATATTGTGTTGTTACTTTACAAAAGTCACAATTAATAATTAACGTTGTGTTGTTACTTTACAAATGTTACTATTAATAATTCATTTTCTATTGTTACTTTCTAAAAGTTACTATTAAAAATTACGGTTGTATTGTTACTTTATAAAAGTTACTATTAATAATTAACATTGAGTTGTTACTTTATAAAAGTTACTACTCATAATTCATGTTGTGTTATTACTTTATAAAAGTTACTGTTAGTAATTAATTTTCTATTGTTACTTTCTAAAAGTTACTATTAATAATTAAAGTTGTGTTGTTACTTTATAAAAGTTACTATTAATAATTAACGTTGAATTATTACTTTATAAATGTTACTATTAATAATTAACGTTGTGTAATTACTTTATAAAAGTTACTATTAATTATTAACGTTGTGTTGTTACTTCATAAGAATTACTATTAATAATTATCGTTGTGTTATTACTTTCTAAAAGTTACTATTAATTATTAACGTTTCGTTATTACTTTATAAAAGTTACTAATAATAATTAACGTTGTGTTATTACTTTATAAAAGTTACTATTCATTATCAAGGTTGTGTTGTTACTTTATAACAGTTACTATTAATAATTATCGTTGTGTTGTTACTTTATTAAAGTTACTATTAATCATTCATGTTGTGTTGTTGCTTTATAAAAGACGCTATTAATAATTAACATAGTGTTATTACTTTATAAAAGTTACTATTAATAATTAAGGTTGTGTATTACTTTATAAAATGTTACAATGAATAATTATCGTTGTGTTGTTACTTTATAAAAGTTACTATTCATAATTTACGTTGTGTTGTTACTTTATAAAAGTTAACATTCATAATTAACGTTCTGTTCTTACTTTATAAAAGTTACTATTCATAATTAACGTTGTGTTGTTACTTTCCAAAAGTTACTTTTAATAATTAGCATTGTTTTGTTACTTTAAAATGTTAACATTCATGATTAACGTTGTGTTATTACTTTATTGAAGTTAATATTAATAATTAGCATTGTGTTGTTACTTTATAAAAAGTTATATTAATAATTCATGGTGTGTTATTACTTTATGAAAGTCACAATTAATAATTAACATAGTGTTGTTACTTTATAAAAGATACTATTAATAATTATCGTTGTGTTATTACTTTATTAAAGTTACTATTAATAATTAACGTTGTTTTGTTATTTTATAAAAGTTAATATTAATAATTAACGTTGTGTTATTACTTCATAAAAGTTGCTATTAATAATTCATATTGTTTTGTTACTTTATAAAAGTTACTATTAATAATTCATGTTTGGTTGTTACTTTATAAAAGTTACTATTAATAATTAAGGTTGTGTTGTTACTTTATTAAAGTTACTATTAATCATTCATGTTGTGTTGTTGCTTTATAAAAGATGCTGTTAATAATTCATGTTGTGTATTACTTTATAAAATGTTACAATGAATAATTATAGTTGTGTTGTTACTTTATAAAAGTTATTGTTAATAATTAACGTTGTGTTATTACTTTATAAAAGTTGCTATTAATAATTCATATTGTTTTGTTACTTTATAAAAGTTACTATTAATAATTAACGTTGTGTTGTTACTTTATTAAAGTTACTATTAATAATTCATGTTGTGTTGTTGCTTTATAAAAGATGCTATTAATAATTCATGTTGTGTATTACTTTATAAAATGTTACAATGAATAATTAGCATTGTTTTGTTACTTTAAAAAGTTAACATTCATAATTAACGTTGTGTTATTACTTTATTAAAAGTTATATTAATAATTCATGGTGTGTTGTTACTTTATAAAAGTCACAATTAATAATTAACATAGTGTTGTTACTTTATAAAAGTTACTATTAATGATTATCATTGTGTTGTTACTTTACAAAAGTTACTATTAATAATTAATGTTGTGTTGTTACCTTATAAAAGTTACTAATGATAATTCATGTTGTCTTATTACTTTATAAAAGTTAATATTAATAATTATCGTTGTGTTGTTACTTTATAAAAGTTACTATTCATAATTAACGTTGTGTTGTTACTTTATATAAGTTACTATTAATAATTCATGTTGTGTTGTTACTTTTCAAAAGTCACAATTAATAATTAACGTTGTGTTGTTACTTTACAAATGTTACTATTAATAATTCATTTTCTATTGTTACTTTCTAAAAGTTACTATTAAAAATTACGGTTGTATTGTTACTTTATAAAAGTTACTATTAATAATTAACGTTGAGTTGTTACTTTATAAAAGTTACTACTCATAATTCATGTTGTGTTATTACTTTATAAAAGTTACTATTAATAATTAAGGTTGTGTTATTACTTTAAAAAAAGTTACTATTAATAATTAACGTTGTGTTGTTACTTTCTAAAAGTTACTTTTAATAATTAGCATTGTTTTGTTACTTTAAAAAATTAACATTCATTATTAACGTTGTGTTTTTACTTTATAAAAAGTTATATTAATAATTCATGGTGTGATGTTACTTTATAAAAGTCACAATTAATAATTAACATAGCGTTGTTACTTTATAAAAGTTACTATTAATAATTACCATTGTGTTGTTACTTTATAAAAGTTACTATTAATAATTAACGTTGTGTTGTTACTTTATAAAAGTTACTATTAATAATTATCATTGTGTTCTTACTTTACAAAAGTTCTATTAATAATTCATGTTGTGTTGTTACTTTACAAAAGTCACAATTAACAATTAACGTTGTGTTGTTACTTTACAAATAATACTATTCATAATTCAATTTCTATTGTTACTTTCTAAAAGTTACTATTAAAAATTTACGTTGACTTGTTACTTTATAAAATTTACTACTCATAATTTATGTTGTGTTATTACTTCATAAAAGTTACTTTTAATAATTAAGGTTGTGTTATTACTTTAAAAAAGTTACTATTAATAATTAACCTTGTGTTGTTACTTTCTAAAAGTTACTTTTAATAATTAGCATTGTTTTGTTACTTTAAAAAGTTAACATTCATTATTAACGTTGTGTTGTTACTTTATAAAAGTTACTATTAATAATTATCGTTGTGTTATTACTTTATTAAAGTTACTATTAATAATTAACGTTGTTTTGTTATTTTATAAAAGTTAATATTAATAATTAACGTTGTGTTATTACTTCATAAAAGTTACTATTAATAATTCCTATTGTTTTCTTACTTTATAAAAGTTACTATTAATAATTCATGTTTGGTTGTTACTTTATAAAAGTTACTATTAATAATTAAGGTTGTGTTGTTACTTTATTAAAGTTACTATTAATCATTCATGTTGTGTTGTTGCTTTATAAAAGATGCTGTTAATAATTCATGTTGTGTATTACTTTATAAAATGTTACAATGAATAATTATAGTTGTGTTGTTACTTTATAAAAGTTATTGTTAATAATTAACGTTGTGTTATTATTTTATAAAAGTTGCTATTAATAATTCATATTGTTTTGTTACTTTATAAAAGTTACTATTAATAATTAAGGTTGTGTTGTTACTTTATTAAAGTTACTATTAATCATTCATGTTGTGTTGTTGCTTTATAAAAGATGCTATTAATAATTCATGTTGTGTATTACTTTATAAAATGTTACAATGAATAATTAGCATTGTTTTGTTACTTTAAAAAGTTAACATTCATAATTAACGTTGTGTTATTACTTTATAAAAAGTTATATTAATAATTCATTGTGTGTTGTTACTTTATAAAAGTCACAATTAATAATTAACATAGTGTTGTTACTTTATAAAAGTTACTATTAATGATTATCATTGTGTTGTAACTTTACAAAAGTTACTATTAATAATCAATGTTGTGTTGTTACCTTATAAAACTTACTAATGATAATTCATGTTGTCTTATTACTTTATAAAAGTTAATATTAATAATTATCGTTGTGTTGTTACTTTATAAAAGTTACTATTCATAATTAACGTTGTGTTGTTACTTTATATAAGTTACTATTAATAATTCATGTTGTGTTGTTACTTTTCAAAAGTCACAATTAATAATTATCGTTGTGTTGTTACTTTACAAATGTTACTATTAATAATTCATTTTCTATTGTTACTTTCTAAAAGTTACTATTAAAAATTACGGTTGTATTGTTACTTTATAAAAGTTACTATTAATAATTAACGTTGAGTTGTTACTTTATAAAAGTTACTACTCATAATTCATGTTGTGTTATTACTTTATAAAAGTTACTATTAATAATTAAGGTTGTGTTATTACTTTAAAAAAGTTACTATTAATAATTAACGTTGTGTTGTTACTTTCTAAAAGTTACTTTTAAAAATTTACGTTGAGTTGTTACTTTATAAAATTTACTACTCATAATTTATGTTGTGTTATTACTTTATAAAAGTTACTTTTAATAATTAAGGTTGTGTTATTACTTTAAAAAAGTTACTATTAATAATTAACCTTGTGTTGTTACTTTCTAAAAGTTACTTTTAATAATTAGCATTGTTTTGTTACTTTGAAAAGTTAACATTCATTATTAACGTTGTGTTGTTACTTTATAAAAAGTTATATTAATAATTCATGGTGTGTTGTTACTTTATAAAAGTCACAATTAATAATTAACATAGTGTTGTTACTTTATAAAAGTTACTATTAATAGTTAACATTGTGTTGTTACTTTATAAAAGTTACTATTAATAATTAATGTTGTGTTGTTACCTTATAAAAGTTACTAATGATAATTCATGTTGTCTTATTACTTTATAAAAGTTAATATTAATAATTATCGTTGTGTTGTTACTTTATAAAAGTTACTATTCATAATTAACGTTGTGTTGTTACTTTATAAAAGTTAACATTCATAATTAACGTTCTGTTCTTACTTTATAAAAGTTACTATTCATAATTAACGTTGTGTTGTTACTTTCCAAAAGTTACTTTTAATAATTAGCATTGTTTTGTTACTTTAAAATGTTAACATTCATGATTAACGTTGTGTTATTACTTTATTGAAGTTACTATTAATCATTAGCATTGAGTTGTTACTTTATAAAAAGTTATATTAATAATTCATGGTGTGTTATTACTTTATAAAAGTCACAATTAATAATTAACATAGTGTTGTTACTTTATAAAAGTTACTATTAATAATTAATGTTGTATTGTTACCTTATAAAAATTACTAATGATAATTCATGTTGTCTTATTACTTTATAAAAGTTACTATTAATAATTAACGTTGTGTTATTACTTTATAAAAGTTACTATTAATTATCAACGTTGTGTTGTTACTTTATTAAAGTTACTATTAATAATTAACGTTGTTTTGTTATTTTATAAAAGTTAATATTAATAATTAACGTTGTGTTATTACTTCAAAAAGTTGCTATTAATAATTCATATTGTTTTGTTACTTTATAAAAGTTACTATTAATAATTAAGGTTGTGTTGTTACTTTATTAAAGTTACTATTAATCATTCATGTTGTGTTATTGCTTTATAAAAGATGCTATTAATAATTCATGTTGTGTATTACTTTATAAAATGTTACAATGAATAATTATAGTTGTGTTGTTACTTTATAAAAGTTATTATTAATAATTAACGTTGTGTTATTACTTTATAAAAGTTGCTATTAATAATTCATATTGTTTTGTTACTTTCTAAAAGTTACTATTAATAATTAAGGTTGTGTTGTTACTTTATTAAAGTCACTATTAATCATTCATGTTTATTGTTGCTTTATAAAAGATGCTATTAATAATTCATGTTGTGTATTACTTTATAAAATGTTACAATGAATAATTAGCATTGTTTTGTTACTTTAAAAAGTTAACGTTCATAATTAACGTTGTGTTTTTACTTTATAAAAAGTTATATTAATAATTCATGGTGTGATGTTACTTTATAAAAGTCACAATTAATAATTAACATAGTGTTGTTACTTTATAAAAGTTACTATTAATAATTACCATTGTGTTGTTACTTTATAAAAGTTATTATTAATGATTAATTTTGCGTTGTTACCTTATAAAACTTACTAATGATAATTCATGTTGTCTTATTACTTTATAAAAGTTAATATTAATAATTATTGTTATGTTGTTACTTTATAAAAGTTACTATTCATAATTAACGTTGTGTTGTTACTTTATAAAAGTTACTATTAATAATTAACATTGTGTTCTTACTTTATAAAACTTCTATTAATAATTCATGTTGTGTTGTTACTTTACAAAAGTCACAATTAATAATTAACATTGTGTTCTTACTTTATAAAAGTTCTATTAATAATTCATGTTGTGTTGTTACTTTACAAAAGTCACAATTAACAATTAACGTTGTGTTGTTACTTTACAAATGTTACTATTCATAATTCAATTTCTATTGTTACTTTCTAAAAGTTACTGTTAAAAATTTACGTTGAGTTGTTACTTTATAAAATTTACTACTCATAATTCATGTTGTGTTATTACTTTATAAAAGTTACTTTTAATAATTAAGGTTGTGTTATTACTTTAAAAAAGTTACTATTAATAATTAACCTTGTGTTGTTACTTTCTAAAAGTTACTTTTAATAATTAGCATTGTTTTGTTACTTTAAAAAGTTAACATTCATTATTAACGTTGTGTTTTTACTTTATAAAAAGTTATATTAATAATTCATGGTGTGATGTTACTTTATAAAAGTCACAATTAATAATTAACATAGTGTTGTTACTTTATAAAAGTTACTATTAATAATTACCATTGTGTTGTTACTTTATAAAAGTTACTATTAATAATTAATTTTGGGTTGTTACCTTATAAAACTTATTAATGATAATTCATGTTGTCTTATTACTTTATAAAAGTTAATATTAATAATTATCGTTGTGTTGTTACTTTATAAAAGTTACTATTCATAATTAAAGTTGTGTTGTTACTTTATAAAAGTTACTATTAATAATTAACGTTGTGTTATTACTTTATAAAAGTTACTATTAATTATTAACGTTGTGTTGTTACTTCATAAGAGTTACTATTAATAATTATCGTTGTGTTATTACTTTCTAAAAGTTACTATTAATTATTAACGTTTCGTTATTACTTTATAAAAGTTACTATTAATAATTAACGTTGTGTTATTACTTTATAAAAGTTACTATTCATTATCAAGGTTGTGTTGTTTCTTTATAACAGTTACTATTAATAATTATCGTTGTGTTATTACTTTATTAATGTTACTATTAATAAATAACGTTGTTTTATTATTTTATAAAAGTTACTATAAATAATTAACGTTGTGTTGTTACTTTATTAAAGTTACTATTAATCATTCATGTTGTGTTGTTTCTTTATAAAAGATGCTATTAATAATTCATATTGTGTATTACTTTATAAAATGTTACAATGAATAATTATCGTTGTGTTGTTACTTTATAAAAGTTACTATTCATAATTTACGTTGTGTTGTTACTTTATAAAAGTTAACATTCATAATTAAAGTTCTGTTCTTACTTTATAAAAGTTACTATTCATAATTAACGTTGTGTTGTTACTTTCCAAAAGTTACTTTTAATAATTAGCATTGTTTTGTTACTTTAAAATGTTAACATTCATGATTAACGTTGTGTTATTACTTTATTGAAGTTACTATTAATAATTAGCATTGAGTTGTTACTTTATAAAAAGTTATATTAATAATTCATGGTGTGTTATTACTTAATAAAAGTCTCAATTAATAATTAACATAGTGTTGTTACTTTATAAAAGTTACTATTAATAATTAATGTTGTATTGTTACCTTATAAAAATTACTAATGATAATTCATGTTGTCTTATTACTTTATAAAAGTTACTATTAATAATTAACGTTGTGTTATTACTTTATTAAAGTTACTATTAATCATTCATGTTGTGTTGTTTCTTTATAAAAGATGCTATTAATAATTCATGTTGTGTATTACTTTATAAAATGTTACAATGAATAATTATAGTTGTGTTGTTACTTTATAAAATTTATTATTAATAATTAACGTTGTGTTATTACTTTATAAAAGTTGCTATTAATAATTCATATTGTTTTGTTACTTTATAAAAGTTACTATTAATAATTAAGGTTGTGTTGTTACTTTATTAAAGTTACTATTAATCATTCATGTTGTGTTGTTGCTTTATAAAAGATGCTATTAATAATTCATGTTGTGTATTACTTTATAAAATGTTACAATGAATAATTAGCATTGTTTTGTTACTTTAAAAAGTTAACATTCATAATTAACGTTGTGTTATTACTTTATAAAAAGTTATATTAATAATTCATGGTGTGTTGTTACTTTATAAAAGTCACAATTAATAATTAACATAGTGTTGTTACTTTATAAAAGTTACTATTAATGATTATCATTGTGTTGTTACTTTACAAAAGTTACTATTAATAATTAATGTTGTGTTGTTACCTTATAAAACTTACTAATGATAATTCATGTTGTCTTATTACTTTATAAAAGTTAATATTAATAATTATCGTTGTGTTGTTACTTTATAAAAGTTACTATTCATAATTAACGTTGTGTTGTTACTTTATATAAGTTACTATTAATAATTCATGTTGTGTTGTTACTTTTCAAAAGTCACAATTAATAATTAACGTTGTGTTGTTACTTTACAAATGTTACTATTAATAATTCATTTTCTATTGTTACTTTCTAATAGTTACTATTAAAAATTACGGTTGTATTGTTACTTTATAAAAGTTACTATTAATAATTAACGTTGAGTTGTTACTTTAAAAAAGTTACTACTCATAATTCATGTTGTGTTATTACTTTATAAAAGTTACTATTAATAATTAAGGTTGTGTTATTACTTTAAAAAAGTTACTATTAATAATTAACGTTGTGTTGTTACTTTCTAGAAGTTACTTTTAATAATTAGCATTGTTTTGTTACTTTAAAAAATTAACATTCATTATTAACGTTGTGTTTTTACTTTATAAAAAGTTATATTAATAATTCATGGTGTGATGTTACTTTATAAAAGTCACAATTAATAATTAACATAGTGTTGTTACTTTATAAAAGTTACTATCAATAATTACCATTGTGTTGTTACTTTATAAAAGTTATTATTAATGATTAATTTTGGGTTGTTACCTTATAAAACTTACTAATGATAATTCATGTTGTCTTATTACTTTATAAAAGTTAATATTAATAATTATTGTTATGTTGTTACTTTATAAAAGTTACTATTCATAATTAACGTTGTGTTGTTACTTTATAAAAGTTACTATTAATAATTAACATTGTGTTCTTACTTTATAAAAGTTCTATTAATAATTCATGTTGTGTTGTTACTTTACAAAAGTCACAATTAACAATTAACGTTGTGTTGTTACTTTACAAATGTTACTATTCATAATTCAATTTCTATTGTTACTTTCTAAAAGTTACTATTAAAAATTTACGTTGAGTTGTTACTTTATAAAATTTACTACTCATAATTCATGTTGTGTTATTACTTTATAAAAGTTACTTTTAATAATTAAGGTTGTGTTATTACTTTAAAAAAGTTACTATTAATAATTAACCTTGTGTTGTTACTTCTAAAAGTTACTTTAATAATTAGCATTGTTTTGTTACTTTAAAAAGTTAACATTCATTATTAACGTTGTGTTGTTACTTTATAAAAAGTTTTTTTAATAATTCATGGTGTGTTGTTACTTTATAAAAGTCACAATTAATAATTAACATAGTGTTGTTACTTTATAAAAGTTACTATTAATAGTTAACATTGTGTTGTTACTTTATAAAAGTTACTATTAATAATTAATGTTGTGTTGTTACCTTATAAAAGTTACTAATGATAATTCATGTTGTCTTATTACTTTATAAAAGTTAATATTAATAATTATCGTTGTGTTGTTACTTTACAAAAGTTACTATTCATAATTAACGTTGTGTTGTTACTTTATAACAGTTACTATTAATAATTATCGTTGTGTTGTTACTTTATAACAGTTACTATTAATAATTATCGTTGTGTTATTACTTTATTAAAGTTACTATTAATAATTAACGTTGTTTTGTTATTTTATAAAAGTTACTATTAATAATTAATGTTGTGTTATTACTTTATAAAAGTTGCTATTAATAATTCATTTTGTTTTGTTACTTTATAAAAGTTACTATTAATAATTCATTTTTGGTTGTTACTTTATAAAAGTTACTATTAATAATTAACGTTGTGTTGTTACTTTATTAAAGTTACTATTCATAATTAACGTTGTGTTGTTACTTTATTAAAGTTACTATTCATAATTAACGTTGTGTTGTTACTTTACAAATGTTACTATTAATAATTAACTTTGTGTTGCTCCTTTATAAAAGTTTCTATTGATAAATAACGTTGTGTTGTTACTTTCTAAAAGTTACTATTAATAATTAGCATTGTGTTGTTACTTTATAAAAAGTTATATTAATAATTCATGGTGTGTTATTACTTTATAAAAGTCACAATTAATAATTAACATAGTGTTGTTACTTTATAAAAGTTACTATTAATAATTAACGTTGAGTTGTTACTTTATAAAAGTTACTACTCATAATTCATGTTGTGTTAATACTTTATAAAATTTACTATTAATAATTAAGGTTGTGTTGTTACTTTATAACAGTTACTATTAATAATTAACGTTGTGTTATTACTTTATAAAAGTTGCTATTAATAATTCATATTGTATTGTTACTTTATAAAAGTTACTATTAATAATTCATGTTTGATTGTTACTTTATAAAAGTTACTATTAATAATTAACGTTGTGTTGTTACTTTATTAAAGTTACTATTAATCATTCATGTTGTGTGGTTGCTTTATAAAAGATGCTATTAATAATTCATGTTGTGTTATTACTTTATAAAATGTTACAATGAATAATTATCGTTGTGTTGTTACTTTATAAATGTTACTTTTCATAATTTACGTTGTGTTGTTACTTTATAAAAGTTAACATTCATAATTAACGTTCTGTTCTTACTTTATAAAAGTTACTATTCATAATTAACGTTGTGTTGTTACTTTATAAAAGTTACTATTAATAGTTCATGTTGTGTTATTACTTTATAAAAGCAAATATTTATGATTCATGTTGTCTTGTTACTTTATAAAAGTTACTATTAATAATTAAGGTTGTGTTATTACTTTAAAAAAGTTACTAATAATAATTAACGTTGTGTTGTTACTTTATAAAAGTTTCTATTGATAATTAACGTTGTGTTGTTACTTTCTAAAAGTTACTTTTAATAATTAGCATTGTTTTGTTACTTTATAAAAAGTTATATTAATAATTCACGTTGTGTTGTTACTTTATAAATGTTACTATTAATAAATCATGTTGTGTTGTTTATTTACAAAAGTTACTTTTAATAATTAACGTTGTGTTGCTCCTTTATAGAAATTACTATTAATAATTCATGTTGTATTGTTACCTTATAAAAGTTACTAATGATAATTCATGTTGTCTTATTACTTTATAAAAGTTAATATTAATAATTATCGTTGTGTTGTTTCTTTATAAAAGTTACTATTAATAATTATCGTTGTGTTGTACTTTATAAAAGTTACTGTTATTAATTAACTTTGTGTTATTACTTTACAAAGATTACTATTAATAATTAACATTGTGTTGTTACTTTATAAAAGTTACTATTAATAATTCATGTTGTGTTGTTACTTTACAAATGTTACTATTAATAATTCATGTTGTGTTGTTACTTTATAAAAGTTACTCTTAATAATTAACGTTGTGTTGTTATTTTATAAAAGATACTATTAATTATTAACGTTGCGTTATTACTTTATAAAAATTACTATTAACAATTAACATTGTGTTGTTACATTATAACAGTTACTATTAATAATTTACGTTCGGTTGTTGCTTTATAAAAGTTACTATTAATAATTAACGTTGTGTTGTTATTTTATAAATGTTATTATTAATAATTCATGTTGTGTTATTACTTCATAAAAGTTACTATTAATAATTAACGTTGTGTTATTACTTTATACAAGTTACTATTAATAATTTACGTTCTGTTGTTACTTTATAAAAGTTACTATTAATAATTAACGTTGTGTTGTTATTTTATAAAAGTTACTATTAATAATTAACGTTTTGTTATTACTTTATAAAAGTTACTGCTAATAATTTACGTTGTGTTGTTACTTTCTAAAAGTTACTTTTAATAATTAGCATTGTCTTGTTACTTTAAAAAAGTTAACATTCATAATTAACGTTGTGTTATTACTTTATTAAAGTTACTATTAATAATTAGCATTGTTTTGTTACTTTATAAAAGTTACTATTAATAATTCATGTTGTGTTGTTACTTTATAAAGTTACCTTAATAATTAACGTTGTGTTGTTATTTTATAAAGATACTATTAATTATTAACGTTGCGTTATTACTTTATAAAAATTACTATTAATAATTAACATTGTGTTGTTACATTATAACAGTTACTATTAATAATTATCGTTGTGATATTACTTTATTAAAGTTACTATTAATAATTAAAGTTGTGTAGTTACTTTATATAAGTTACTATGCATAACTAACGTTGTGTTGTTATTTTATAAAAGTTACTATTAAGAGTTAACGTTGTGTTGTTACTTCATAAAAGTTACTATTAATACTTAACGTTGTGTTGTTACTTTATAAAAGTTACTATTAATAATTAACTTTGTGTTGTTACTTTATAGAAGTTACTATTAATAATTAACGTTGTGTTATTATTTTATAAAACTTGCTATTAATAATTCATGTTGTGTTGTTTCTTTATAAAAGTTACTATTAATAATTCATCTTGTGTTATTTCTTTATAATAGTTACTATTCATAATTAACGTTGTGTTGTTACATTATAAAAGTTAACATTCATAATTATCGTTGTGTTATTACTTTATTAAAGTTACTAATGATAATGCATGTTGTGCTGTTTCTTTATAAAAATTGCTATTAATAATTAACGTTGTTTTATTACTTGATAAAAGTAAATATTAATGATTCATGTTGTGTTGTTACTTTTTAAAAGTTACTATTAATAATTAACTTCGTGTTGTTACTTTATAAAAGTTACTATTAATAATTAACGTTGTGTTGTTACTTTATAAAAGTTACTATTGATAATTAACGTTGTATTGTTATTTTATAAAAGTTTACTAATGATAATGCATGTTGTGTTGTTATTTTATAAAAGTTACGATTAATATTTATCGTTGTGTTGTTACTTTATAAAAGTTACTATTCATAATTAACGTTGTGTTGTTACATTATAAAAGTTAACATTCATAATTATCGTTGTGTTATTACTTTATTAAAGTTACTAATGATAATGCATGTTGTGTTGTTACTTTATAAAAGTTACTATTAATATTTATCTTTGTGTTGTTACTTTATAAAAGTTACTATTCATAATTAACGTTGTGTTGTTACATTATAAAAGTTAACATTCATAATTAACATTGTGTTGTTACTTTATAAAAGTTACTATTAATTATTAACGTTGTGTTGTTACTTTATAACAGTTACTATTAATAATTATCGTTGTGTTATTACTTTATAAAAGCTACTATTAATAATTAACGTTGTGTTATTACATTATACAAGTTACTATTAATAATTACGTTTTGTTGTTACTTTATAAAAGTTACTATTAATAATTAACGTTGTGTTGTTATTTTATAAAAGTTACTATTAATAATTACCGTTGTGCTATTGTTTTATAAAAGTTACTATTAATAATTCATGTTGTGTTGTTACTTTATAAAAGTTACTATTAATAATGCATGTTGTGTTGTTACTTTATAAAAGTTACTATTAATAATTATCATTGTGTAATTACTTTATAAAAGTTAGTATTAATACTTATTTCTTTACTATTACTTGATAAGCGTTACTGTTAATGATCAGTGCCCTGTTGTGTTTTTCTGAAATTTTTTATGTTAAAAATGTAGCTGTAGTAAATATATTCCGTCTGGTTCTTATTTTCGTTGTTGATAAAATATTGTATTAAAGCATGAATGTTTTTATCACGAAAACAAAAGCATTTAAATGATTAAAACATCATTAAAATTGAGATAGACCTGTTGTCTCGTCTAATATGCCAATTATAGAACACGTTGCTTTAGTTATAGAGCACGTTGCTCAGTTACAGAACATGTTGATAGAGTTATAGAACACGTTGATATAGTTATAGAACACGTTGATATATTTATAGAACACGTTGATATATTTATATAACACGTTGATATAGTTATAGAACACGTTGATATAGTTATAGAACACGTTGATATAGTTAT
This sequence comes from Tachypleus tridentatus, assembly GCF_004210375.1. NCBI lineage: Eukaryota > Metazoa > Arthropoda > Merostomata > Xiphosura > Limulidae > Tachypleus > Tachypleus tridentatus. The sequence goes on from NW_027467782.1 coordinate 52,949,396, forward strand.
AGAACATGTTGATATAGTTATAGAACACGTTGATATAGTTATAGAACACGTTGATATATAGTTATAGAACACGTTGATATAGTTATAGAACACGTTGATATAGTTATAGAACACGTTGATATATAGTTATAGAACACGTTGATATAGTTATAGAACACGTTGATATAGTTATAGAACATGTTGATATAGTTATAGAACACGTTGATATATAGTTATAAAACACGTTGATATATAGTTATAGAACACGTTGATATAGTTATAGAACACGTTGATATAGTTATAGAGCACGTTGATATAGTTATAGAACACGTTGATACATTTATAGAACACGTTGATATAGTTATAGAACACGTTGATATAGTTATAGAACACATTGCTGTAGTTATAGAACACGTTGATATATAGTTATAGAACACGTTGATATAGTTATAGAACACGTTGATATATTTATAGAACACGTTGATATAGTTATAGAACACATTACTATACTTATAGAACACGTTCATATAGTTATAGAACACATTGCTGTAGTTATAGAACATGTTGTTATAGTTATAGAACACGTTGATATAGTTATAGAACACATTGCTGTAGTTATAGAACACATTACTATACTTATAGAACACGTTGATATAGTTATAGAACACATTGCTGTAGTTATAGAACATGTTGTTATAGTTATAGAACACGTTGATATAGTTATAGAACACGTTGATATAGTTATAGAACACGTTGATATATTTATAGAACACGTTGATATAGTTATAGAACACGTTCATATATAGTTATAGAACACGTTGATATATAGTTATAGAGCACATTGCTGTAGTTATAGAACATGTTGTTATAGTTATAGAACACGTTGATATAGTTATAGAACACATTGCTGTAGTTATAGAACACATTACTATACTTATAGAACACGTTGATATAGTTATAGAACACATTGCTGTAGTTATAGAACATGTTGTTATAGTTATAGAACACGTTGATATAGTTATAGAACACGTTGATATAGTTATAGAACACGTTGATATGTTTATAGAACACGTTGATATAGTTATAGAACACGTTGATATATAGTTATAGAACACGTTGATATATAGTTATAGAGCACGTTGATATAGTTATAGAACACGTTGATATATAGTTGTAGAACATGTTGTTATAGTTATAGAACACGTTGATATCCCTTCTTTTTATACTATAACGTTTTCGTTCCTGATGTTACAGGTGGATTTTTACTACATTAGAAACTAGGGTAAGTAACATATGTGTTTTTAATTACTACCTGTGGTGTTGATTGTTGTCTTTGTGTGTCTCCTAATAAGCCTATCATGTCTCTCGGTAAAAACTCTACTAAAAATGTATACGTGTTATATTGGACTTTTCCATACGTTCATTACTCTGAAGTTATTAACTCTTAACAAAAACAGTGTCAGTTTCTTTCAGCTGACAGCGGTTCTCGTCTGTCACTACACACGTGGCTTTGTCAACCTGCTGCTACTGTTTAAAGTAATATTTATAAACTGGTGGTAGCCTTTCATGTTGTTATCATAAAACGGCAGGAGTGGGATACGAAATGGTCGTAAAAGTCCGCTAAAGAATTTACTGCTGACGAACTCCAAACCGCCAGTCACATTTCTCCAGCAGTGAGTGGGTTACGCAAGCAGTCTGAATCACATGTGAAATCACGTGGAAATGGTAGAGAACCGCCACAATGAAACGTGTTAAACTGCATTTAAATTTGGTTACATTGATTTAACACGTTAACGACTTTTGTTCTCTGTACTTTCTATAACATAAACTCACTTGTTCTATAGTTTATCCAAAAATCTATATCTTCATTCTTCGATTACATAAAGTACAGAGAAAAATGGATCACAGTGAGGAAATATCTGTCCATAAAATAATTTTAAAAACCACATAAACTTTTATTGGTGTTAGGTAACGTAAATTGGTGTTACGTAACGTAAAACTCACAGCGTTTTCCCATTTCTACAAACTTTGTGATTTCCTATGGAGATCAGGTCACATATGAAAGATTTAAAATTGTCTCACTGTCTTTAAATGATATATTTACCAAAAGGACCATTTATGTAAAGACAGTGATTTTAAACAGCCAGTAAATGTATTGATTGATGTCCTCTTTCGATGCAGTAGTTTTATAGTTTCACAACTGTTTTGTAAAAATACTCTTTCCGGTGACAGACACAGTTGTGTCTTCCAATATTAAAATATAAGAATCAATCTATTAAAAACACTACCTAGAAAAAGAAAACGTTCTGTTGAAATTTTTAAAATCACACTCGAGAATCAGCCTGTCTTTTTAGACAACGTGATTCCGGCCTTCTTAATTCTGACCAATCACCGTTTAGTTTTCACGCGCTGGTTACCGTCATTGCTGGATCGTAACAAACGTCAACCCTCAAAACAAATTCGTTTAGTATGTCGTTTGGGAGCGACAGTTATGGTTGTGGCGATGATTATAAACTGGATTAGTGAGCACTCCAGTGGGAAGAATACTGTCCTGTCGAACAAATAATGTGATTCACTTGAAAGATCAAATAGACAGGGCTCGACTACTGATTACCAAACATTGTATTATCGATGTTTAAACTACTGACTTAATGTAATACTTTAATATCCATGTTAAACCACTGACTTAATGTAATACTTTAATACCCATATTAAACTACTGACTTAATGTAATACTTTAATATCCACATTAAACTACTGACATAATGTATTATATTTTAATATCCACATTAAACTACTGACTTAATGTAATACTTTAATATCCACATTAAACTACTGACTTAATGTAATACTTTAACATCCACATTAAACTACTGACTTAATGTAATACTTTAATATTCACATTAAACTACTGACTTAATGTAATACTTTAATATCCATATTAAACTACTGACTTAATGTAATACTTTAATATCCACATTAAACTACTGACTTAATGTAATACTTTAATATCCACATTAAACTACTGACTTAATGTATTATATTTTAATATCCACATTAAACTACTGACTTAATGTAATATTTTAATATCCATATTAAACTACTGACTTAATGTAATACTTTAATATCCATATTAAACTACTGACTTAATGTATTATATTTTAATATCCACATTAAACTACTAACTTAATGTAATATTTTAATACCCATATTAAACTACTAACTTTATGTAATACTTTAATATCCACATTAAACTACTAACTTAATGTACTACTTTAATATCCATATTAAACTACTGACTTAATGTATTATATTTTAATATCCATATTAAACTACTGACTTAATGTAATACTTTAATATCCTTATTAAACTACTGACTTAATGTAATACTTTAATATTCATGTTAAGCTACTGACTTAATGAGTGTCTTATTTTACACTAATGAGAATATTTTATTTTACACTAATGTGATTCTTTTATTTTACACTGATGAGACTGTCTTATTTTTTACTAAGGAGACTGTCTTACTTTGTACTAAGGAGACTGTCTTATTTTGTACTAATGTGATTCTTTTCTTTGACGCTAATATATTGCTTTATTTTACACTAATAAGAGTGTTTTATTTTACACTAATGATACTGTACTAATGATGTGGTCATCTCATCTTCAGTTTCTACTCATGTTTATCAAGGAATTATAGATAACAGAAACACAAGACACCAGTTAGAGAATAAATACAGACTGTGATTGCAGGAATATTCACTGGACAGATTACACGTGCGTGTATTCTTCATGCACAGTAGCAATCTAAGTTCTAAGACGTGAGAATGTCAAATAAAATAGTTTTGTATATACGTATATGTACATCTGGTTAAAACTGGTTACCAGTTTATTAAACTTTGGTAATTATTCTGGATAACCTCATATTAACAGCAACATAAAAAATACGTTATTATCGTCTGCACTTTTGATAAGAAACTGAAACAGGTAAAAATGTAATTTAATAAAATATTTATATACTAATTAGTGTTTTAAATATTATACCGACTGCTTTAGAAAAGAAGTCAGATTCTGACACAGACAAATCATGAGTCAATCTGGTACAGGCTTAAAATATTTATTGTTCCACAGCTGACTCGGAGACATTTGTGTGACCCGTTTTCATGCCTTACTGGTGGCCTAGTGAGAAAATTGTCTCTAAGCCTCCGTAGAGACATGTTTCAACACGTTTTTTATTTCCAACCCTATAAAGTTGTCTTCTTTTTGACCCAGATACATCTTGTATTATTTTAAGAACTAAAATCTTGTCTCTCAGTTGTTCTAGAATTTATTACGTATGTTAAACCTATAAACTTGTCATTCAAATGACTAATTGATGTCTTGAATCATGTATCGTTGTTTCAATTTTGTTTGAAATATCCATCATAGGATTTCTGTGATGATGCCGACATACTGAATAAAGATGGACTGAAGATGGACGACTCAAGCACAAAACCAACAGATGTCTTTCATTTAAGAAAAGGATGGTAGAGAAAAACGGACAACATTTTTATGTACGTTGTTCAACTTGGCTTAAGAGAAATTAACTATATTAATTAACTGTATTAATTAAAATAATTTATTTGATGGTAAATAAGATTAAAACAATGGTATGTACTCTAATATGGTAACCTAACAGTGTGGGGACTATGATACCTCTAACATGGTAACTTTACAGTGTGGGTACCATGATACCTCTAACATGGTAACTTTACAGTATGGGTACTATGACGATTCTAACATGGTAACTTTACAGTATGGGTACTATGTTGATTCTAACATGGTAACTTTACAGTATGGGTACTATGATGATTCTAACATGGTAACTTTACAGTATGGGTACCATGTTGATTCTAACATGGTAACTTTACAGTATGGGTACTATGATGACTCTAACATGGTAACTTTACAGTATGGGTACTATGTTGATTCTAACATGGTAACTTTACAGTATGGGTACTATGATGATTCTAACATGGTAACTTTACAGTGTGTGTACTATGATACCTCTAACATGGTAACCTTACAGTATGGGTACCATGATGATTCTAACATGGTAACCTTACAGTATGGGTACCATGATGATTCTAACATGGTAACCTTACAGTATGGGTACCATGATGATTCTAACATGGTAACTTTACAGTATGGGTACCATGATGATTCTAACATGGTAACTTTACAGTATGGGTACTATGATGATTCTAACATGGTAACTTTACAGTATGGGTACTATGATGATTCTAACATGGTAACCTTACAGTATGGGTACCATGATACCTCTAACATGGTAACCTTACAGTATGGGTACCATGATGATTCTAACATGGTAACCTTACAGTATGGGTACTATGATGATTCTAACATGGTAACTTTACAGTATGGGTACCATGATGATTCTAACATGGTAACTTTACAGTATGGGTACTATGATGATTCTAACATGGTAACCTTACAGTATGGGTACCATGATGATTCTAACATGGTAACCTTACAGTATGGGTACTATGATGATTCTAACATGGTAACCTTACAGTATGGGTACCATGATGATTCTAACATGGTAACTTTACAGTATGGGTACCATGATGATTCTAACATGGTAACTTTACAGTATGGGTACTATGATGATTCTAACATGGTAACTTTACAGTGTGTGTACTATGATACCTCTAAGATGGTAACTTTACAGTATGGATACTATGATGATTCTAACATGGTAACTTTACAGTATGGGTACCATGATGATTCTAACATGGTAACTTTACAGCATGGGTACTATGATGACTCTAACATGGTAACTTTACAGTGTGTGTACTATGATACCTCTAACATGGTAACCTTACAGTATGGGTACCATGATGATTCTAACATGGTAACTTTACAGTATGGGTACTATGATGATTCTAACATGGTAACTTTACAGTGTGTGTACTATGATACCTCTAACATGGTAACTTTACAGTATGGGTACTATGACGATTCTAACATGGTAACTTTACAGTATGGGTACCATGATGATTCTAACATGGTAACTTTACAGTATGGATACTATGATGATTCTAACATGATAACCTTACAGTATAGTTACTATGATGATTCTAACATGGTAACTTTACAGTGTGTGTACTATGATACCTCTAACATGGTAACCTTACAGTATGGGTACCATGATGATTCTAACATGGTAACCTTACAGTATGGGTACCATGATGATTCTAACATGGTAACCTTACAGTATGGGTACTATGATGATTCTAACATGGTAACCTTACAGTATGGGTACTATGATGATTCTAACATAGTAACCTTACAGTATGGGTACAATGATGATTCTAACATGGTAATTTTACAGTATGGGTACTATGATGACTCTAACATGGTAACCTTACAGTATGGGTACTATGATGATTCTAACATGGTAACCTTACAGTATGGGTACTATGATGATTCTAACATGGTAACCTTACAGTATGAGTACCATGATGATTCTAACATGGTAGCTTTACAGTATGGGTACCATGATGATTCTAACATGGTAACTTTACAGTATGGGTACTATGATGATTCTAACATGGTAGCTTTACAGTATGGGTACCATGATGATTCTAACATGGTAACTTTACAGTATGGGTACCATGATGATTCTAACATGGTAACTTTACAGTATGGGTACTATGGTGATTCTAACATGGTAACCTTACAGTATGGGTACTATGATGATTCTAACATGGTAACCTTACAGTATGGGTACTATGATGACTCTAACATGGTAGCTTTACAGTATGGGTACCATGATGATTCTAACATGGTAACTTTACAGTATGGGTACTATGATGATTCTAACATGGTAACTTTACAGTATGGGTACTCTGATGATTCTAACATGGTAACCTTACAGTATGGGTACTATGATGATTCTAACATGGTAACCTTACAGTATGAATACTATAATAACTATCATATGGTAACTTACAGCATCGATGCTATAATGACTCTAATATGGTAACTTCACAGTATGGGTACTATTATAACTCTGTTATGATAACTTTACAGAACGGATATTATAATACCCTGAACATGGTAACTTTAGAGTGTGAATACTATAATACTTCTAACATGGTAACTTTACAGTATGGATAGTATAATACATCTAATATGGTAACTTTTCAGTATGGATACTATAATACATCTAATATGGTAACTTTACAGTATGGATACTATAATACATCTAATATGGTAACTTTACATGGTAACTTTATGAATATTGTAGTCACTGTTTTATTGAATTATTAAAATAGGTTCAAAGTGTTTCTTCGTTTGTTTTATTATTTGTTTTGTAAAACTTCTCAAATGTTACTTGTTGAACTGTTGTTTCTTTCTATTCACCACAGAACTTATAAAACTATATTTTTGTATATCTCTCGATGGTTTTATTACTAAACTCATGGTAGAGTTTATTTCCATATGTATATTTTGACCTGTTTTTACTAAATTATTCAAATGAATTAATTTGCTATATAGCTGTTGTTATTTGTCTTTTGTTGTTGTTGTTTGTTTTGAATTTCGCCCAAAGCTACTCGAGGGCTATCTGTGCTAGCCGTCCCTAATTTAGCAGTGTAAGACTAGAGGGACGGCAGCTAGTCATCACCAACCACCGCCAACTCTTGGGCTACTCTTTTACCGTCGAATAGTGGGATTGACCGTCACTTTATAACGCCCCCACGGGTGAAAGGGCGAGCATGTCTGGTGCGACCGGGATGCGAACCCGCAACCCTCGGATTATGAGTCACACGCCTTAACACGCTTGGCCATGCCAGGCCTTATTTGTCTTTTATTTATTTAGTTTGATCATTTCAAAATTATTTTAAACTAATTTTTATTGGTTTTTAAAATGTTCAAACATTTATTGGATTATCTATTTTAAATAAATATAAATAACTAAATCGTTACTATTTGCTCTATTTTTAAATAGATTATCTTTCTTTACTCTATGAAAGTGTTTAAAGTCCATCAAAACCATAAAGACAATTAAAATAGAAAGATAATAGGTTTAAGAGCAATTGTAAGTTTCATCCAGTAAATATTAAAAGCCTTTTACTAATGAAGTTAAATTTATTCTCATAAATTTAAATATTCTAGATCTGAATAAACCACCTGGATCGTGTACAGATGTCATGCATGGAACAACGTCTTAATACTAAAAACGATAGTTTGTCTCTATTGGCTTCTCTCCTGATAATAATGCTCTGTCATCCAATCATTCTTTATCTTCAATTACCTTTCTACTGACTTGATTAATAACCCTTTTTGTAATGAGAAACTATTTGAAACAAAAGATATATTGGATATCAAATATGAGACACAGTTCTGAAGATTATTGTGTGAAATATCCTTTGTTATGGCTTTCCATAACGTAAGATATTGTTAACCATAGATTTCTTTCTTTCATAGTGTACGTAAATAACGTTAAAACAAACAATTTTCCTGCTGTTATGAAGCTTACAGTTCTGAGTGAGATAAACTCGTGCAGGATTCCATTAGGGTTCAGTGTTGTCGGTTTCTTTCACATGTATTTGAATACGTCAAACTAATTATTAAATACAAGTTATAACAACGATATATTCGTGTATAACTCGTGAAGTATTATTATTTTCGACGTTGTTTTTTCTCACTACAGTTGAATGTCATCCATGATACCGTCCGCTGTTGTGTAAAGTCAACTTTCTGACGTCATACGCAAAGCTTTATCAAACACTCGAGTGATAGATTGTTCGTGAGCACGTGAGAACTGCATCGGTCACGAGGACGTGTCAAGAAAAACGACACCTGTTGAAACACGAAATGTGAGTTCTTCATAATTTGATGTAATTATTCAATAAAAAAGTCAGGAATTGAAATTGAAACCACTTTTAAAGAATGTTCCATTTACATTTGTCACAAACTAAAGTATTATAACCAACTGAAAATCGATATACCTTACAATATTAAAAAAAAACAAATTTTCATGTAGAACGAAGTTGATTTTGTGAGGAATTCTCACTTTATCGAACTTAACAAATCTCCAGATATTTGTTTACAGTTAAACCTAAACAGGAAAGTAGTATGAACTTTCCTTCCAGTTTTAGAATATTGACAATCGCGCATTTTAAAAGAAACAACATTCTGTGTCTCCCAAACGTTTATAGTTTCTATATTCATTCTTAGACACGTGGCCCTTAATATTAATTTATATTTATATAGTGGTGATATTATGGAACATTTTCCTTGTATTTCACGTATTATAAAACACTTTCCTTGTGTCTCACGTATTACAAAGCATTTTTCTAGTATCTCATGCATTATAGCACATTTTATCTCTGTATAATGTATTATAAAACATTTTCATTGTATCTCATGTATTACAAAACATTTTCATTGTATTTCACGTATTATAAAAACATTCCTTGTATCTCACGTGTAATAAAATATTTACATTCTATTTAATGTATTATAGAACATCTTTCTTGTATCTCACGCATTTCAAACCATCTTCCTTGTATCTCATGTATTATAAAAAAAATTTTCTTCTATTTATTGTATTATAAAACATTTTCCTTATATCTCACGTGTTATAAAATATTTAGCTTCTATTTAATGTATTATAGAAAATTTATTTGCATCTGAAGCATTTCAAAACATTTTCCTTTTATCTCACGTAATATCAAATACTTTCATTCTGTCTAATGTATTATAACACTTTTATTAGTATCTTACGCATTTCAAAACATTTTCCTTGTATCTCATAACATTTTCCTCGTGTCTCTTATATTGTAGAATATACATGTGTAAAATATACATGTGTAAAATATATATGTGTAAAATATACATGTGTAAAATATACATGTGTAAAATATATGTGTAAAATATACATGTGTAAAATATACATGTGTAAAATATATATGTGTAAAAACGGCTGGTTTTGGTTGAGAAAATTTTTTATCCAGAAGAGCGAACAACGTTTCGACCTTCTTCGGTCATCGTCAGGTTCACAAAGAAAGAAAGAGGTAACTGACCGATAGCTGTCCATATGTTTGAAGGGTGTTGTGTAACTGAGTGTAGAAATGTAGAAATGTGTAGAAATGTAGAAAAATAACCAACATTTGGCAAAAACTAGTAACAAAATATGACATTCCAGTTAATACCAAATTTATTCAAAAACCCGGCACAAAACTGAGGTCTATACTATGTAAAAACTACACTGACAAACACCACACCAACATTATTTATAAAATACAATGTGATAACTGCCACGACTTCTATATTGGAGAAACAAGTAGAAAAATGGAAACCAGATTTAAAGAACACAAAAAGTCACCTTCACATGTTTTCGAACACTGCAAATCAAATAAACACAACATAACCATAGAAAACACTCAAATACTAAATAAAGAAACAAACATAAACAAACGCAAAATTAAAGAAGCCTTACTTATACAACAACTTAAAATAAACCAATACAAAGGAACACCTTTCTACATATATTAATAAGTATATCCAATGTCTAAGCACGCCCTCTACATTCCTACACTCCGTTACACAACACCCTTCAAACATGTGGACAGCTATCGGTCAGCTACCTGTTTCTTTCTTTGTGAACCTGAAGGTCGAAACGTTGTTCGCTCCTCTGGATAAAAAATTTTCTCAACCAAAACGAGCCATTTTTACACATAATATTTTCCTTGCATCTCACGTACTATAAAACACTTTCCTTGTATCTCATGTATTATAGAACATTTTCCTTGCATCTCACGTACTATAAAACACTTTCCTTGTGTCTCACGTGTAATAAAACATTCTCTTTTTATCTTATTTATTATAGGTTATTTTTTGTATCTCATGTATTACATAATATTTTCCCTGTATCTCATGTATTACATAATATTTTCCCTGTATCTCATGTATTATAGAATATTTTCCTTGTATCTCACGTATTATAGAACATTTTCCTTGTATCTCCTGTATTATAGAATATTTTCCTTGTATCTCATGATTATAAAACATTTTCCTTGTATCTCACGTGTTATAAAACACTTTCCTTGTATCTCATGTATTATAAAACATTTTCCTTGTATCTCCTGTATTATAGAATATTTCCCTTGTATCTCATGATTATAAAACATTTTCCTTGTATCTCACGTGTTATAAACCACTTTCCTTGTATCTCACGTGTTATAAAACACTTTCCTTGTATCTCATGTATTATAGAACATTTTCCTTGTATCTCATGTATTATAGAACATTTTCCTTGCATCTCACGTACTATAAAACACTTTCCTTGTATCTCCTGTATTATAGAACATTTTCCTTGCATCTCACGTACTATAAAACACTTTCCTTGTGTCTCACGTGTAATGAAACATTCTCTTTTTATCTTATTTATTATAGGTTATTTTTTGTATCTCATGTATTACATAATATTTTCCCTGTATCTCATGTATTACATAATATTTTCCCTGTATCTCATGTATTATAGAACATTTTCCTTGCATCTCACGTACTATAAAACACTTTCCTTGTATCTCATGTATTATAGAACATTTTCCTTGCATCTCACGTACTATAAAACACTTTCCTTGTGTCTCACGTGTAATAAAACATTCTCTTTTTATCTTATTTATTATAGGTTATTTTTTGTATCTCATGTATTACATAATATTTTCCCTGTATCTCATGTATTACATAATATTTTCCTTGTATCTCATGTATTATAAAACACTTTCCTTGTATCTCATGTATTATCGAACATTTTCCTTGTATCTCAAGTATTATAGAACATTTTCCTTGCATCTCACGTACTATAAAACACTTTCCTTGTATCTCATGTATTATAGAACATTTTCCTTGCATCTCACGTACTATAAAACACTTTCCTTGTGTCTCACGTGTAATAAAACATTCTCTTTTTATCTTATTTATTATAGGTTATTTTTTGTATCTCATGTATTACATAATATTTTCCCTGTATCTCATGCATTACATAATATTTTTCCTGTATCTCATGTATTATAGAACATTTTCCTTGCATCTCACGTACTATAAAACACTTTCCTTGTATCTCATGATTATAAAACATTTTCCTTGTATATCATGATTATAAAACATTTTCCTTGTATCTCCTGTATTATAGAATATTTTCCTTGTATCTCACGCATTATATGACATTTTCCCTGTATCTTATGTATTATCGAACTCTCCCTGTATGTTGTTCATTATATATGTGTGAATTGTTTTTGTTTTCAAATTTTTTATTAGTATTTAGAGCACACATTGAAGTAAGAAACAAACGTTAGACCAAACATCATTATTTTCAACAAAGTGTTTTGAAAGTTTTCACTGTTTACATATTTAAACACTTTTGTTCTAGGCACTTCAAGTGACGGTACTGGAAGACTTGAACCAGACGAGTTCCTCAGTTCTTCTTATCTGATCTTTAATTACACGTTTCATGGTAACATCCGTCCATTTTGTTCACTTCCTTGTGCCTCACTCATTGTTTGGAAAACAATAAAAAACACGTACTCTTGAACTTTGGCCATTCTGACCTAACAGCGACCAGTCTGTTGTGTAAACCTCCTGACCCCACCCTAACTGAGAAGTAAAATAAGCCATCAAGTCACTGAACCCTAAATTGTTATTACCGTCTTAGGTGTGGCTTGGTCAGGAACATCAGAAAGTGGAGAACGATGAAAGAGATAAGATATTTCGAAAATTGGAAACGGTGTTTGAAGGCAGAGACACTGGTTTTACTGTCATGTTTATCTTACAGTTTTCAAGTTGTTCGGATCACGAGAGTACTCGCGCATGCTCTGATCTCGGATAACGATCTAGTATTAAACTTACCAAAATAGTCCTAGTGAGCCTATAACTTTTGAACAGTTTTACGATGAAGAAATGTTATTGTAAGTAAGGACATTCTTTATCGAAGATTAAAATAAGAAACTGACTTTGATTTTTGATTAATATAAACCAACAGAGTAGAAGTTAATAAATATGTTACCTGAATAAAATGTCAGCCTTACAGAATACAGCTCTAAATACGTAATATCAGACAAATACACAAAATCAGGTAGAATTACTAAAAAAAAATTAATTTATGACAACCGAACGATACCAAATTTACATAGATTATAATTACGAGAGTTAAACGCTTCATATTTCAGGCCAACGTATATTTCTTTGAAGGGTATATCTAAAATAATCGAAATCAGTATCTATACAATTTTGGTTTTGATCTGTTATTATGAAGTTAAACTTTCAAAATCAACAATAACCCAGCACCACTAAAACATCTAATTTCTGGTGTTAATTACCAATTGTTTGTAAATGAATTTTGATTAAATAGGATTCTGTTATGATTCAACACTGTATTGTTATTAATACTGAATATTTTAAACTGACTTACTTTATAAAGGTTATTTATCTAACTGTTCTGTGATGATTCAACACTGTATTGTTATAATTACTGAACATTTTAAACTGTCTCACTTTTATAAAGGTTATTTATCTAACTGTTCTGTCATGATTCAACACTGTATTGTTATAACTACTGAACATTTTAAACTGTCTCACTTTTATAAAGGTTATTTATCTAACTGTTCTGTCATGATTCAACAATGTATTGTTATAACTACTGAATATTTTAACCTGTCTCACTTTTATAAAGGTTATTTATCTAACTGTTCTGTCATGATTCAACACTGTATTGTTATAACTACTGAATATTTCAAACTGTCTCACTTTTATAAAGGTTATTTATCTAACTGTTCTGTCATGATTCAACACTGTATTGTTATAACTACTGAATATTTTAAACTGTCTTACTTTTATAAAGGTTATTTATCTAACTGTTCTGTCATGATTCAACACTGTATTGTTATAACTACTGAATATTTTAAACTGTCTCACTTTTATAAAGGTTATTTATCTAACTGTTCTGTCATGATTCAACACTGTATTGTTATAACTACTGAATATTTTAAACTGTCTCACTTTTATAAAGGTTATTTATCTAACTGTTCTGTGATGATTCAACACTGTATTGTTATAACTACTGAATGTTTTAAACTGTCTCACTTTTATAAAGGTTATTTATCTAACTGTTCTCTCATGATTCAACACTGTATTGTTATAACTACTGAATATTTTAAACTGTCTCACTTTTATAAAGGTTATTTATCTAACTGTTCTGTCATGATTCAACACTGTATTGTTATAACTACTGAATATTTTAAACTGTCTCACTTTTATAAAGGTTATTTATCTAACTGTTCTGTCATGATTCAACACTGTATTGTTATAACTACTGAATATTTTAAACTGTCTCACTTTTATAAAGGTTATTTATCTAACTGTCCTGTCATGATTCAACACTGTATTGTTATTAATACTGAATATTTTAAACTGTCTTACTTTTATAAAGGTTATTTATCTAACTGTTCTGTGATGATTCAACACTGTATTGTTATAACTACTGAATATTTTAAACTGTCTCACTTTTATAAAGGTTATTTATCTAACTGTTCTGTGATGTTTCAACACTGTATTGTTATAACTACTGAATATTTTAAATTGTCTCACTTTTATAAAGGTTATTTATCTAACTGTTCTGTCATGATTCAACACTGTATTGTTATAACTACTGAATATTTTAAACTGTCTCACTTTTATAAAGGTTATTTATCTAACTGTTCTGTGATGATTCAACACTGTATTGTTATAACTACTGAATGTTTTAAACTGTCTCACTTTTATAAAGGTTATTTATCTAACTGTTCTCTCATGATTCAACACTGTATTGTTATAACTACTGAATATTTTAAACTGTCTCACTTTTATAAAGGTTATTTATCTAACTGTTCTGTCATGATTCAACACTGTATTGTTATAACTACTGAATATTTTAAACTGTCTCACTTTTATAAAGGTTATTTATCTAACTGTTCTGTCATGATTCAACACTGTATTGTTATAACTACTGAATATTTTAAACTGTCTCACTTTTATAAAGGTTATTTATCTAACTGTCCTGTCATGATTCAACACTGTATTGTTATTAATACTGAATATTTTAAACTGTCTTACTTTTATAAAGGTTATTTATCTAACTGTTCTGTGATGATTCAACACTGTATTGTTATAACTACTGAATATTTTAAACTGTCTCACTTTTATAAAGGTTATTTATCTAACTGTTCTGTGATGTTTCAACACTGTATTGTTATAACTACTGAATATTTTAAATTGTCTCACTTTTATAAAGGTTATTTATCTAACTGTTCTGTGATGATTCAACACTGTATTGTTATAACTACTGAATATTTTAAACTGTCTCACTTTTATAAAGGTTATTTATCTAACTGTTCTGTCATGATTCAACACTGTATTGTTATAACTACTGAATATTTTAAACTGTCTTACTTTTATAAAGGTTATTTATCTAACTGTTCTGTTATGATTCAACACTATATTGTTATTAATACTGAATATTTTAAACTGTCTTACTTTTATAAAGGTTATTTATCTAACTGTTCTGTCATGATTCTACACTGTATTATTGCCAGTATCTCATGTTTGGTGTTTTCTTCTGAGAATCAACTGAATTATAATCAGTTTTATTTATTTTGAGGAACTGAGTTACAAACCTGAAGTAATTGTTGTAAAGTGTGGGAAACTAACACTAAGAATTATGAATCAAAACATAAATCTAAACCTGATTATTGTAGCTGTTTAAATATCAGTTAATGTACTGAACAATGAAGATGAAACATAACTTTCAATGTTATTCAGTTTGTTTAATAAGAGAAATGTTTCTTAGAGACTTAGTGGTAAACCTTGACATACATCTTAAAATAACAGATAATGAAGTAAGGACAGAGGGAAAATTCTGGTAAACTGGTATTTTGTATATACGTGTATTTATATATAGTAAACTCGTATTTTGTATATACGTGTATTTATATATAGTAAACTCGTATGTTGTATATGATTGTATTTATATATAGTAAACTCGTATTTTGTATATACGTGTATTTATATATAGTAAAGTGGTATTTTGTATACACGTGTATTTATATATAGTAAACTCGTATTTTGTATATACGTGTATTTATATATAGTAAACTCGTATTTTGTATATACGTGTATTTATATATAGTAAACTCGTATTTTGTATATACGTGTATTTATATATAGTAAACTCGTATGTTGTATATAATTGTATTTATATATAGTAAACTCGTATTTTGTATATACGTGTATTTATATATAGTAAAGTGGTATTTTGTATACACGTGTATTTATATATAGTAAACTCGTATTTTGTATATATGTATTTATATATAGTAAACCTCGTATTTTGTATATACGTGTATTTATATATAGTAAACTGGTATTTTGTATACACGTGTATTTATATATAGTAAACTCGTATTTTGTATATACGTGTATTTATATATAGTAAACTCGTATTTTGTATATACTTGTATTTATATATAGTAAACTCGTATGTTGTATATAGGTGTATTTATATATAGTAAAGTGGTATTTTGTATATACGTGTATTTATATATAGTAAACTTTTTTTTTATACACGTGTATTTATATATAGTAAACTCGTATTTTGTATATACGTGTATTTATATATAGTAAACTCGTATTTTGTATACACGTGTATTTATATATAGTAAACTCGTATTTTGTATACACGTGTATTTATATATAGTAAACTCGTATGTTGTATATAGGTGTATTTATATATAGTAAACTGGTATTTTGTATATAGGTGTATTTATATGTAATAAACTGGTATTTTGTATACACGTGTATTTATATATAGTAAACTCGTATTTTGTATATACGTGTATTTATATATAGTAAACTCGTATGTTGTATATAGGTGTATTTATATATAGTAAACTCGTATTTTGTATATACGTGTATTTATATATAGTAAACTCGTATGTTGTATATAATTGTATTTATATATAGTAAACTCGTATTTTGTATATACGTGTATTTATATATATTAAACTGGTATTTTGTATACACATGTATTTATATATAGTAAACTGGTATTTTGTATATACGTGTATTTATACATAGTAAACTGGTATTTTGTATATAGGTGTATTTATATATAGTAAACTGGTATTTTGTATATACGTGTATTTATATATAGTAAACTCGTATTTTGTATATACGTGTATTTATATATAGTAAACTGGTATTTTGTATACACGTGTATTTATATATAGTAAACTCGTATGTTGTATATACGTGTATTTATATATAGTAAACTCGTATTTTGTATATACGTGTATTTATATATAGTAAACTCGTATTTTGTATATACGTGTATTTATATATAGTAAACCCGTATGTTGTATATAGGTGTATTTATATATATATATATACACGTTTGGTTGTACATATTTTTTATCTTCTGTTCTATTAGATGTAACATTGAAATATCGAATAAAATTTCAAACTAAACAACCAATGCTTCCATACAGATCCTCACTAAACGAGGTTTCAGTAGCTCCATACTGAATACTGTAGCATAGAGACATCAGAAAAAAGTGTGATAAAGTCTACGATAAAGTATGTGACTTTTATAAAGAAATCTTCTACGATAAAGTATGTGATTTTTATAAAGAAATCTTTTACGATAAAGTATGTGATTTTTATAAAGAAATCTTCCACGATAAAGTATGTGATTTTTATAAAGAAATCTTCTACGATAAAGTATGCGATTTTTATAAAGAAATCTTCTACGATAAAGTATGTGATTTTTATAAAGAAATCTTCTACGATAAAGTATGTGATTTTTATAAAGAAATCTTCTACGATAAAGTATGTGATTTTTTATAAAGAAATCTTCTAAGATAAAGTATGTGATTTTTATATAAAGAAATCTTCTATGATAAAGTATGTGATTTTTATAAAGAAATCTTCTACGATAAAGTATGTGATTTTTATAAAGAAATCTTCTGAGATAAAGTATGTGATTTTTATATAAAGAAATCTTCCACGATAAAGTATGTGATTTTTATATAAAGAAATCTTCTATGATAAAGTATGTGATTTTTATAAAGAAATCTTCTACGATAAAGTATGTGATTTTTATAAAGAAATCTTCTACGATAAAGTATGTGATTTTTATAAAGAAATCTTCTATGATAAAGTATGTGATTTTTTTATAAAGAAATCTTCTATGATAAAGTATGTAATTTTTATAAAGAAATCTTCTACGATAAAGTATGTGATTTTTATAAAGAAATCTTCTACGATAAAGTATGTGATTTTTATAAAGAAATCTTCTACGATAAAGTATGTGCTTTTTTTTATGAAGAAATCTTCTATGATATAGTATGTAATTTTTATAAAGAAATCTTCTACGATAAAGTATATGATTTTTTATGAAGAAATCTTCTATGATAAAGTATGTAATTTTTATAAAGAAATCTTCTACGATAAAGTATGTGATTTTTATAAAGAAATCTTCTAAGATAAAGTATGTGATTTTTATAAAGAAATCTTCTACGATAAAGTATGTGATTTTTATAAAGAAATCTTCTACGATAAAGTATGTGA
Organism: Tachypleus tridentatus; assembly: GCF_004210375.1. Classification (NCBI taxonomy): domain Eukaryota; kingdom Metazoa; phylum Arthropoda; class Merostomata; order Xiphosura; family Limulidae; genus Tachypleus; species Tachypleus tridentatus. Next base: position 52,968,047 of record NW_027467782.1, read on the forward strand.
TTTTTTATGAAGAAATCTTCTATGATAAAGTATGTGATTTTTATAAAGAAATCTTCTATGATAAAGTATGTGATTTTTTTATGAAGAAATCTTCTATGATAAAGTATGTGATTTTTATAAAGAAATCTTCTATGATAAAGTATGTGATTTTTATAAAGAAATCTTCTATGATAAAGTATGTGATTTTTATAAAGAAATCTTCTATGATAAAGTATGTGATTTTTATAAAGAAATCTTCTACGATAAGGTATGTGATTTTTTTATAAAGAAATCTTCTATGATAAAGTATGTAATTTTTATAAAGAAATCTTCTACGATAAAGTATATGATTTTTTTATGAAGAAATCTTCTATGATAAAGTATGTAATTTTTATAAAGAAATCTTCTACGATAAAGTATGTGATTTTTATAAAGAAATCTTCTATGATAAAGTATGTGATTTTTATAAAGAAATCTTCTATGATAAAGTATGTGATTTTTATGAAGAAATCTTCTATGATAAAGTATGTGATTTTTATAAAGAAATCTTCTATGATAAAGTATGTGATTTTTATAAAGAAATCTTCTATGATAAAGTATGTGATTTTTATAAAGAAATCTTCTACGATAAAGTATGTGATTTTTTTATAAAGAAATCTTCTATGATAAAGTATGTGATTTTTATAAAGAAATCTTCTATGATAAAGTATCTGATTTTTATAAAGAAATCTTCTATGATAAAGTATGTGATTTTTATAAAGAAATCTTCTATGATAAAGTATGTGATTTTTTTATAAAGAAATCTTCTACGATAAAGTATGTGATTTTTATAAAGAAATCTTCTACAATAAAGTATGTGATTTTTATAAAGAAATCTTCTATGATAAAGTATGTGATTTTTATAAAGAAATCTTCTACGATAAAGTATGTGATTTTTATAAAGAAATCTTCTACAATAAAGTATGTGATTTTTATAAATAAATCTTCTACGATAAAGTATGTGATTTTTATAAAGAAATCTTCTACAATAAAGTATGTGATTTTTATAAAGAAATCTTCTACAATAAAGTATGTAATTTTTATAAAGAAATCTTCTACGATAAAGTATGTGATTTTTTTATAAAGAAATCTTCTACGATAAAGTATGTGATTTTTTTATAAAGAAATCTTCTACGATAAAGTATGTGATTTTTTTATAAAGAAATCTTCTATGATAAAGTATGTGATTGTTTTTAATGTTTTAGGAATTACTACATAGATTAGAGGGACAGTTTTGTTCTCCTGTTAAGTCCACCCGCCTGCTGGCGTAACTTAGACTCGGTATATTTCTACCAACGTCCAGAACAATCAGTGAGTGTATCATAATTCCAGTAAAGAAAACTTGATTGTTTTGCGCCATGCTGTTCTAGTGAAATGTCTGCTTGCTTACAAGACTCATCACATTTATTTGTCCTTTTAGATTAATATTAAAATGTAAGTTCTTCCAAAACCCCAGCATAACGAAACTCTTAACGTGTTTCACAGAATCATGGCCGCTACACAAAAGAAGTTTATTATGTTAGAAGGCTTTCAAATCACTAGCTGTGTTAGGAATAAAGTATAGAAGTAGCACAACAAGCTAACATTTCTCAGTCGATTCCGGTGTTAAAATGACCGGTGGGAAATGGCTTAAAAAAAAAACCCACCAATAAAACATTAACTGTCAACAGCAGAGGAAAACAACTTCAATATATCTAGGTTCTGTAGGTAGTTCTGGGGTTTTTATAAAATTAGTATAGAAACCCCTAAATATTCATTTTATTCTGTGTTGGTTTGTGTTCCGTGAGGGGTGTTTAAATAACCCACAGCTGTCTATGTGGCACGTGTTTATTTAGTTTCTATCTATTCATCACATCAACGGTTTTTATAAGTTATCTCAAACAATTTTATTTCTTGCCCAAATATTAGTGTTTCTCTTGGAATTTCATGTTTATATTTAGAATTTTATTACATTCTAATACTAAGAGGTATTTCTGACATCGGAGGACTCGAGCTGCTAATTTCATTGTTGTAGAATAACATTTAAATACAACCTTAACAAGTCGTCTCAGTTCTGATTCTTCTGTTTTCGTTCCATGATGAACTCACTTTAAACAAGTAACAAACTTGTTATTTATATTATTATATTCCACTTTAATGTAAGATCGTAAGTTTTTATCACTCACTTAGTTCTCTTGAGTTTTCCATGTTTTATTTTTACATAAACGTAGTTTTGTTTACATTAAACTATCCAGTTTTAGCCACATCGTTTCGCAGTTTCACTTGCAGAGAGAAAAACTTTTAAATACCTATCTACGTCGGCTCAGACGTAAAGACGATGTTACAAACAGAGACCCTTCATATTAAACTTTCCTTCTAGTTGCGGTTTGTTTTCTTTTCAAAACACGAAGTCTTAACGGCAGAGTTAAACAGAAAACCAAACGTGTGGTTAATCGAAGTCTATCTTTTACATTCTCTGTACTAATTACACGAAACGTCATAAATTTACGAAACGAGAAGTCCAGAATCCGGCAGGTTTTCGTTAATGTTCTCTCAAGATGATTTTACTGACAAACACGGAGTGCAGAGTAATGCAAACTTTATCACAATAATCCACGTTTAAAATATTTCACTTGTTTCACGTGGGATACGTAATAAGCGTGAAATCCACTTTAACAACAACGCTTATGTTAACGAAGGACATTAATGGTTTCATAATACCAGCGGAAACGTTGTAACTTAGGCTTAACATTGATAGATTACATCCTTTAAATGCACAAGTACATTATGTTAGGACTAGCAGATGTTTAATGGCACCAGCCAGCGGTTTCAAAACTAGTGAATTCTTGTAGTGTCCTTCAGTCGAGAGGTTCGTTGAAACCGGTGAAATTGCAGAAAAAGTAAGATAAAAATAAGTGTATGGTCAGGATTTCTTTTAAATATGGGCTAACCTTAACGTCTAACAACATCACGTGGTATATTGTATTATTGTACTATAATCGTATATTCTAAACTTAACGTCTAACAACATCACGTGGTATATTGTATTATTGTAGTTTAATCGTATATTCTAACCTTAACGTCTAACAACATCACGTGGTATATTGTATTATTGTACTATAATCGTATATTCTAAACTTAACGTCTAACAACATCACGTCGTATATTGTATCATTGTGCTAAAATCGTATCTTCTAAACAACATCACGTGGTACATTGTACTAAAATCGTATATTCTAAACGTAACGTCCAACAACATCACGTGGTATATCGTATTATTGTACTATAATCGTATATTCTACCCTTAACGTCTAACAACATCACGTGGTATATTGTATTATTGTACTATAATCGTATATTCTAAACGTAACGTCCAACAACATCACGTGGTATATTGTATTATTGTACTAAAATCGTATATTCTAACCTTAACGCCTATCAACATCACGTGGTATATTGTATTATTGTACTATAATCGTATATTCTAAACTTAACGTCTAACAGCATCACATGATATATTGTATCATTGTACTAAAATCGTATATTCTAAACGTAACGTCCAACAACATCACGTGGTATATTGTATTATTGTACTATAATCGTATATTCTAAACTTAACGTCTAACAACATCAAGTGGTATATTGTATTATTGTACTATAATCGTATATTCTAAACTTAACGTCCTACAACATCACGTGGTATATTGTATTATTGTACTATAATCGTATATTCTAAACTTAACGTCTAACAACATCACGTGGTATATTGTATTATTGTACTGTAATCGTATATCCTAACCTTAACGCCTATCAACATCACGTGGCATATTGTATTATTGTACTGTAATCGTATATTCTAAACGTAACGTCCAACAACATCACGTGGTATATTGTATTATTGTACTATAATCGTATATTCTAAACTTAACGTCTAACAACATCACGTGGTATATTGTATTATTGTACTATAATCGTATATTCTAACCTTAACGTCTAACAACATCACGTGGTATATTGTATTATTGTACTATAATCGTATATTCTAAACATAACGTCTAACAACATCACGTGGTATATCGTATTATTGTACTATAATCGTATATTCTACCCTTAACGTCTAACAACATCACGTGGTATATTGTATTATTGTACTATAATCGTATATTCTAAACGTAACGTCCAACAACATCACGTGGTATATTGTATTATTGTACTAAAATCGTATATTCTAACCTTAACGCCTATCAACATCACGTGGTATATTGTATTATTGTACTATAATCGTATATTCTAAACTTAACGTCTAACAGCATCACATGATATATTGTATCATTGTACTAAAATCGTATATTCTAAACGTAACGTCCACCAACATCACGTGGTATATTGTATTATTGTACTATAATCGTATATTCTAAACTTAACGTCTAACAACATCAAGTGGTATATTGTATTATTGTACTATAATCGTATATTCTAAACTTAACGTCCTACAACATCACGTGGTATATTGTATTATTGTACTATAATCGTATATTCTAAACTTAACGTCTAACAACATCACGTGGTATATTGTATTATTGTACTGTAATCGTATATTCTAACCTTAACGCCTATCAACATCACGTGGCATATTGTATTATTGTACTGTAATCGTATATTCTAAACGTAACGTCCAACAACATCACGTGGTATATTGTATTATTGTACTATAATCGTATATTCTAAACTTAACGTCTAACAACATCACGTGGTATATTGTATTATTGTACTATAATCGTATATTCTAACCTTAACGTCTAACAACATCACGTGGTATATTGTATTATTGTACTATAATCGTATATTCTAAACGTAACGTCCAACAACATCACGTGGTATATTGTATTATTGTATTATAATCGTATATTCTAAACTTAACGTCTAACAACATCACGTGGTATATTGTATTATTGTACTATAATCATATATTCTAAACTTAACGTCTAACAACATCACGTGGTATATTGTATTATTGTACTATAATCATATATTCTAAACGTAACGTCTAACAACATCACGTGGTATATTGTATTATTGTACTATAATCGTATATTCTAAACGTAACGTCTAACAACATCACGTGGTATATTGTATTATTGTAGTTTAATCGTATATTCTAACCTTAACGTCTATCAACATCACAACATTACTAATGTTTTTTATCACGTAATGTATTAATGGTATCAGTAATGTCTTATCATATGGTGTATTAATGACTTATCATACATTGTTAAGGCACGGTATGACCAGGATGTCAGTGTGTTTGACTCGGAATCTGCGTGTCGAGGGTTCGAAACCCTCGTCCTTTCAGTTGCGAGGACGTTATTGTGTGACGGTTAATTCTACTATTAATTGGTAAAAAAGTGTCCCAAGAGATGGATTCTCTCTAGTTGTTCACTAATATATTAGAAACGACTGGAGCAAATAGCTTTCGTGTAGCTTTGAGTGAATTGTACTAAACAAATAAAAATTAGTACATTACTGATGTCTTATCACGTAGTGTATTGGTGACTAGTGATACATCATTAAAGTCTTATCACGTAGTGTATTAGTAACTAGTGATACATCGCTAAAGTCTTATCACGTAGTGTATTAGTAACTAGTGATACATCGCTAAAGTCTTATGACGTAGTGTATTAGTAACTAGTGATACATCGCTAAAGTCTTATCACGTAGTGTATTAGTGACTAGTGATACATCGCTAAAGTCTTATCACGTAGTGTATTAGTGACTAGTGATACATCGCTAAAGTCTTATCACGTAGTGTTTTAGTGACTAGTGATACATCGCTAAAGTCTTATCACGTAGTGTATTGATGACTAGTGATACATCATTAAAGTCTTATCACGTAGTGTATTGGTGACTAGTGATACATCATTAAAGTCTTATCACGTAGTGTATTAGTAACTAGTGATACATCGCTAGTCTTATCACGTAGTGTATTGGTGACTAGTGATACATCATTAAAGTCTTATCACGTAGTGTATTACTGACTAGTGATACATCATTAAAGTCTTATCACGTAGTGTATTAGTAACTAGTGATACATCGCTAAAGTCTTATCACGTAGTGTATTAGTAACTAGTGATACATCATTAAAGTCTTATCACGTAGTTTATTAGTGATTAGTGATACATCATTAAAGTCTTATCACGTAGTGTGTTAGTCAATAGTCATATATCACTAATGTCACATCAGATAACGTATTCATTAGTATTATTTCTAAGTCCTAGCTCTGCACATCGCTTTATATACAAACTGTCTATGGATTAATAAATACATGACATTACAGCTCAACATATTTCTGTTTTTTTTTATTAAGTATGAAATTCAGAGTTCATGTCATTAGTTTGTTTACACTTAACTGACGTATTGTTGTGTCAAGTTGTAAACATTAAGACGTTACTTATTACATTGAGTTTCACAAGAATAAATTGGTTGTTTCAGTATGACGTCTAATCTTACTAGCACCCCCTGTGGGAAGTTTATGAACTATATTTCAGGTGCACATTTATACAGCCTTCACCTGGGTGTGTGACTACAAGACTATTTTTTAGCGTTCTTGGGGGTAAATTGAGAAATGTTTCACTTTTTCTGTTTGACAACAATTTTATCTAACATTCCCAGATTATACTGGTAAGAAAATTAAATATTTATTTCTAAATATCTGTTGTGATTTCTTTAGAGTTAACACCAACAAAGTTTTATCTCCTAGCGGTATTAAAAGAAAATTATTTGCAGTTGGTAATTTTGTTAATGTTATATTATAGCTCAAGTCGCTATTGTTAAAGAGTTGGGTATATTTACAGTCAGTATTGTCAAATAGTTGGGTATATTTACAGTCTGTATTGTCAAATAGTTGGGTATATTTACAGTCAGTATTGTCAAAGAGTTGGGTATATTTACAGTCAGTATTGTCAAAGAGTTGGGTATATTCACAATCAGTATTGTCAAAGATTTGGATATATTTACAGTCAGTATTGTCAAAGAGTTGGGTATATTTACAGTCTGTATTCTCAAATAGTTGGGTATATTTACAATCAGTATTGTCAAAGAATTGGGTATATTTACAGTCAGTATTGTCAAAGAGTTTGGTATATTTACAGTCAGTATTGTCAAAGAATTGGGTATATTTACAGTCAGTATTGTCAAAGAGTTGGGTATATTTACAGTCAGTATTGTCAAAGAGTTTGGTATATTTACAGTCAGTATTGTCAAAGAATTGGGTATATTTACAGTCAGTATTGTCAAATAGTTGGGTATATTTACAGTCAGTATTGTCAAAGAGTTTGGTATATTTACAGTAAGTATCGTCAAAGAGTTGGGTATATTTACAGTCAGTATTGTCAAAGAGTTGGGTATATTTACAGTCAGTATTGTCAAAGGATTGGGTATATTTACAGTCAGTATTGTCAAAGAGTTGAGTATATTTACAGTCTGTATTCTCAAATAGTTGGGTATATTTACAATCAGTATTGTCAAAGAATTGGGTATATTTACAGTCAGTATTGTCAAAGAGTTGGGTATATTTACAGTCAGTATTGTCAAAGAGTTTGGTATATTTACAGTCAGTATTGTCAAAGAGTTGGGTATATTTACAGTCAGTATTGTCAAATAGTTGGGTATATTTACAGTCAGTATTGTCAAAGAGTTGGGTATATTTACAGTCAGTATTGTCAAAGAGTTGGGTATATTTACAGTCAGTATTGTCAAAGAGTTGGGTATATTTACAATCAGTATTGTCAAATAGTTGGGTATATTTACAGTCAGTATTGTCAAATAGTTGGGTATATTTACAGTCAGTATTGTCAAAGAGTTGGGTATATTTGCAGTCAGTATTGTCAAATAGTTGGGTATATTTACAGTCAGTATTGTCAAAGAGTTGGGTATATTTACAGTAAGTATCGTCAAAGAGTTGGGTATATTTACAGTCAGTATTGTCAAAGAGTTGGGTATATTTACAGTCAGTATTGTCAAATAGTTGGGTATATTTACAGTCAGTATTGTCAAAGAGTTGGGTATATTTACAGTCAGTATTTTCAAAGAGTTGGGTATATTTACAGTCAGTATTGTCAAATAGTTGAGTATATTTACAGTCAGTATTGTCAAAGAGTTGGGTATATTTGCAGTCAGTATTGTCAAAGAGTTGGGTATATTTACAGTCAGTATTGTCAAATAGTTGGGTATATTTACAGTCAGTATTGTCAAAGAGTTGGGTATATTTACAGTAAGTATCGTCAAATAGTTGGGTATATTTACAGTCAGTATTGTCAAAGAGTTGGGTATATTTACAGTCAGTATTGTCAAATAGTTGGGTATATTTACAGTCAGTATTGTCAAAGAGTTGGGTATATTTGCAGTCAGTATTGTCAAAGAGTTGGGTATATTTACAATCAGTATTGTCAAAGAGTTGGGTATATTTACAATCAGTATTGTCAAAGAGTTGGGTATATTTACAGTCAGTATTGTCAAAGAGTTGGGTATATTTACAGTCAGTATTGTCAAATAGTTGGGTATATTTACAGTCAGTATTGTCAAATAGTTGGGTATATTTACAGTCAGTATTGTCAAATAGTTGGGTATATTTACAGTCAGTATTGTCAAAGAGTTGGGTATATTTACAATCAGTATTGTCAAAGAGTTGGGTATATTTACAGTCAGTATTGTCAAAGAGTTGGGTATATTTGCAGTCAGTATTGTCAAATAGTTGGGTATATTTACAGTCAGTATTGTCAAAGAGTTGGGTATATTTGCAGTCAGTATTGTCAAAGAGTTGGGTATATTTACAGTCAGTATTGTCAAATAGTTGGGTATATTTACAGTCAGTATTGTCAAAGAGTTGGGTATATTTGCAGTCAGTATTGTCAAAGAGTTGGGTATATTTACAGTCAGTATTTTCAAAGAGTTGGGTATATTTACAGTCAGTATTGTCAAATAGTTGTGTATATTTACAGTCAGTATTGTCAAAGAGTTGGATATATTTGAAGTCAGTATTGTCAAAGAGTTGGGTATATTTACAGTCAGTATTGTCAAATAGTTGGGTATATTTACAGTCAGTATTGTCAAAGAGTTGGGTATATTTACAGTAAGTATTGTCAAATAGTTGGGTATATTTACAGTCAGTATTGTCAAAGAGTTGGGTATATTTACAGTCAGTATTGTCAAAGAGTTGGGTATATTTACAGTCAGTATTGTCAAAGAGTTGGGTATATTTGCAGTCAGTATTGTCAAAGAGTTGGGTATATTTACAATCAGTATTGTCAAATAGTTGGGTATATTTACAATCAGTATTGTCAAAGAATTGGGTATATTTACAGTCAGTATTGTCAAAGAGTTGGGTATATTTACAGTCAGTATTGTCAAATAGTTGGGTATATTTACAGTCAGTATTGTCAAATAGTTGGGTATATTTACAGTCAGTATTGTCAAAGAGTTGGGTATATTCACAATCAGTATTGTCAAAGAGTTGGGTATATTTACAGTCAGTATTGTCAAAGAGTTGGGTATATTTGCAGTCAGTATTGTCAAATAGTTGGGTATATTTACAGTCAGTATTGTCAAAGAGTTGGGTATATTTGCAGTCAGTATTGTCAAAGAGTTGGGTATATTTACAGTCAGTATTGTTAAAGAGTTGGGTATATTTGCAGTCAGTATTGTCAAAGAGTTGGGTATATTTATAGTCAGTATTGTCAAAGGGTTGGGTATGTTTCCAGTACATATACTGTTAAAGACTTAGGTATATCTCAAGTATTATACGTAAGTTATATTACACCTCATTTGATATTGTTGGAGATTTATGTCATACATACTGTTGGTGATGCTAGAGTTATGTATGTTATACATACTATTGCTGTTGTTAGAGTTATGTTATACATACTGTTGTTGATGTTAAAGTTATGTTATACATACTCTTGATTATGTTGTAACTATGTTATTCATGCTGTTATTGTTGTTAGAGTTATGTTATAAATTACAAGTTTCTTGCTTAACAAATGAGAGATCATATGAACAGTAACGTCATCTGTTGTTTGTATATTTGGCATCAGTCGTTGGTTCCATAGGTGAATCACAGTTTTGTTTTGACGTGTGACCAGCTAAGTCAGCTAAGCCTGTCTAGTGGGAAGTGTGGAAATATTGGCTAAGTCAGCTAAGCCTACCTAATGGGAAGTGTGGAAATAGAAATGATTCATTTATTTCCACTTAAGTAAACCTGTCGTAAAAAAAAATAAACAAACAAGACACCAGTCACCCCAGGAGCCACTGTGTATTAAGTATCGAGTCTGTCGTGTTGCGATACAATATCGAGTGTGTTTTTAATGTATGTAAGTTTACACTGCGAGGTAAAACGATGCTCTTACCAACACTAAATCAGCACAACTTCAGATAAAATGTGAAAGGTTTTTATTCGAATAACTACTTCGTATGATGTAATCGACAAGACAATTTCAACAACAAATTAAAATACACAACTTCAATATAAGAAGTAACAACCACAAAACGAAATATCTTATAAGGACTGGATATCAGAGTTTACAGGAGACTGATTAGAGTTGGTAAACATGGTAGAAGGTATATTAACACCACGGTTTACAGGGGACTGATTACAGTTGATAAACACGGTAGATGTTATATTAACACCACGGTTTACAGGGGACTGATTACAGTTGATAAACACGGTAGATGTTATATTAACACCACGGTTTACAGGGGACTGATTACAGTTGGTAAACATGGTAGATGTTACATTAACACCACAGTTTACAGGGGACTGATTACAGTTGGTAAACATGGTAGATGTTATATTAACACCAGGCTTTACTTATGTTTCACCTATATATTTTCAACAATTTTCTGTCAATACTTATGTTTCACCTATATATTTTAACTATTTTCTATCAATACTTATGTTTCACCTATATATTTTAACTATTTTCTATCAGTACTTATGTTTCACCTATATATTTTAAACTATTTTCTATCAGTGCTTATGTTTCACCTATGTATTTTAAACTATTTTCTGTCAGTACTTATGTTTCACCTATATATTTTAAACTATTTTCTATCAGTACTTATGTTTCACCTATATATTTTAAACTATTTTCTATCAGTACTTATGTTTCACCTATATATTTTAAACTATTTTCTGTCAATACTTATGTTTCACCTATATATTTTCAACAATTTTCTGTCAATACTTATGTTTCACCTATATATTTTAACTATTTTCTATCAATACTTATGTTTCACCTATATATTTTAACTATTTTCTATCAGTACTTATGTTTCACCTATATATTTTAAACTATTTTCTATCAGTACTTATGTTTCACCTATATATTTTAAACTATTTTCTATCAGTACTTATGTTTCACCTATATATTTTAAACTATTTTCTATCAGTACTTATGTTTCACCTATATATTTTAAACTATTTTCTGTCAATACTTATGTTTCACCTATATATTTTCAACAATTTTCTGTCAATACTTATGTTTCACCTATATATTTTCAACAATTTTCTGTCAATACTTATGTTTCACCTATATATTTTAAACTATTTTCTATCAGTACTTATGTTTCACCTATATATTTTAAACTATTTTCTGTCAGTACTTATGTTTCACCTATATATTTTAAACTATTTTCTATCAGTACTTATGTTTCACCTATATATTTTAAACTATTTTCTATCAGTACTTATGTTTCACCTATATATTTTAAACTATTTTCTGTCAATACTTATGTTTCACCTATATATTTTCAACAATTTTCTGTCAATACTGATGTTTCACCTATATATTTTAACTATTTTCTATTAGTACTTATGTTTCACCTATATATTTTAAACTATTTTCTATCAGTACTTATGTTTCACCTATATATTTTAAACTATTTTCTGTGAATACTTATGTTTCACCTATATATTTTCAACAATTTTCTATCAGTACTTATGTTTCACCTATATATTTTAAACTATTTTCTGTCAATACTTATGTTTCACCTATATATTTTCAACAATTTTCTGTCAATACTTATGTTTCACCTATATATTTTAACTATTTTCTATCAGTACTTATGTTTCACCTATATATTTTAACTATTTTCTATCAGTACTTATGTTTCACTTATATATTTTAAACTATTTTCTATCAGTACTTATGTTTCACCTATATATTTTAAACTATTTTCTGTCAGTACTTATGTTTCACCTTTATATTTTAAACTATGTTCTATCAATACTTATGTTTCACCTTTATATTTTAAACTATGTTCTATCAATACTTATGTTTAACCGATGTATTATTAGTTTGACTGAATTAGTAATAACTTAACTACAGTTGGTTGGAGCTAGTTTGTACAAACTTACATACAGTTTATTTGTGTCATTTTATAAGAGCTTACGTACATTCAGTTTGAATGTGTTTGTTATAAATTATATATAAATATTTAGGGTTAATTTCTTAGAATTTATACAGAGTCGATTTCGGTTCATTTTCTCTGGCAGAAGCTTGTCGCGTATTGTTTGTGTTTTTCATTGTAAAGTTATTCTGTTCTTATTTTGTACAGAACGTTTTGATTTATGTCCAATTTTAGAAATAATGCTCGATCAGAGAAGACAGGTGTGTTATGTAGAAGGGAAGGTGTGATCCCACTTTTGTAAATAAAAACGTGCAGGTTTTGAATGGATAAAATTATAATTAATTAATATACTAATGTTCCTTTTATAGGTTTTGGTTTAAAATTTTCTGTAATTTGTCTCGAATTCAGGTTGTGTCCTTCATGTAATATTTGGAAACATTTCTCATAGAATTTGCGTATGGTTTGGCCAGATGGTTAGGGCGCTTGACTCGCAGTCTGGGGGTTGTGGGTTCAAATCCCTGTTCCACTAAGCATGCTCGTCCTTTCAGCCGTGGGCTGTTAGAGTGTGATAGTTAATTCAATGGTAAAAGAGTAGCTCAAGAGTTGGCGGTGGGTGATGATGACTAGCTGTCTTCCCTCTAGTCTGTCACTGCTAAGTTAAGAATGGCTAACGCAGATAGTCTTCGCGTAGCTTTTGCGCGAAATTAAAAATGAAACAAATTTGTGTTCTTAGTTGAAGAATAAAAATACGTTAGATAGTTTGTTTTCAACATGCCACGTTGAGCGCTTGACATTACTGACAGATGTATCGGTGTATTGTTATACTGAGCAATTGTATAAAAACTGAGATAAATACCGAATTTTACATTTAAAAATGTAATTGTAAGAATAGTGACTACACGTCACCAAGTTTATATGAATCCAGTTCTACGGCTTTCAATAGAGAGAGAGACTTGTTCTAAAACAGACAGAAATATATTATTGATAAAAACATGTAAGTGTATTTATTTTAAAAAAGTGTGTCGGATCCTTGTAACATACACACAGTTATTCCACAGACACACACAATAAAACTGAGCTAATGTGACGTCACACAAGAAATAATATAAACATCTGAAGTAATTACGTAGTTACTTGATATCTGACGATTTGATATAACCCCTAAACTTAGCATTATTCCAAGCGAATGGAAACAGTCTCTTTACTTGGTCGTAGAAATACCAAATACCTAACGCTCCCCACAGGGTATTCATCCGTTATGTACGTTTTACCTGGCAAAAGATATCACACTTTAACCCTGGGAATGTTTTTACCGAATGATTTGTATTACTCCAGTCAAATTTTGTTTCGAGCTGTACTCCAGCTGCGATGGAATATAAACACACCAGGTGGCTTTAAATCCATGCATGTCTATTGGTCATCTAAAAAACAAAAACAAAACTATAGCATCTTTAAACTGTACTCGCTGGCCTCAGCTCGGTAAATAAAGACAGAACATTTCCTTTAGTGAGAGTAGACAAGGATTGTGATTGTTACACCTCTGATAGCTTATAATCATGAGAAAAACATTTTGTTTATTTATTAAGAAAAACAAACCTCTATTTATATAGCTCTACGTTTGGCCAGCAGGTGTCAATGTCAGAATATATCGAAAATAAATATATATTGTTAAATAATCAGCTAACCTCCACATTGTAAAGAGTTATAGTAGAAATTCGTTATGTAGTAACCTGTGTTTTTATAATGTTTTTTTAATCATTCTGTTTCGTTGATATTAATAAGAATGAACCCTAACTAGGATCCAAACATTCTTTGCACAGTGTTTACAAATCCTCTAAAGTACGTTGTGTTGAAACATTCTAAATATAACAACCCTATGACTGGTCAGACTACGAAACGCTGTACACAGCTTGTTCCCTTCCAAAATATAACATATTCTACAACGTGACAGTAAACTGTATTACTACTGAGACTGAAATCGGATTATTGGACATGAAAGTCTATTGTCTCTTGTTAACATAATCAGCACGCGCACAAAGTAAGATAGCAGAACCAGCATGCGGTTAAACATGCCAGGCGACAGAGTTTGATATCTGTTCTCTTTCGACACGTGGAGCACACCACCATGAGCTATGGTAGTTAATAAAGTGTTTTATGTATCTGCGCCCCATAAAAAGGAAGGACAAGAATAAAATCCCCGCGGGCGTTCCGAGACGTTCCTGTCTATAGGAAAATGATCTCGTGAGAGATTAGTTTCTACCAATTCAACCATGGGGTAGACACATCAACCTCCTTATCCGGGTAACTCAGAAATCCATGGTTTATGTTTCTCATTCATAATAAATATTTCATTGTTTTAATCAACGAACAATAACTATTGATATCAAGCTGATCCAGAAAAACCAAACCAGATTTATACGTTCCTCCATGATCAAACACGTGTTTATCGTTAGCTTATGAATTCCAGCATTGAACTTACATCTTAAATAGTAACTCATTAACCGAGAATTAAGTTACAAGGTTATTATTAGAGAATAAACCCCAGTGTTAAACTTACACGATTATTACAAGATTACAAGCCCTAGTGTTAAACTTATATGATCATTACAAGATTACAAGCCCTAGTGTCAAACTTACACGATCATTACAAGATTACAAGCCCTGGTGTTAAACTTATATGATCATTACAAGATTACAAACCCTGGTGTTAAACTTATATGATCATTACAAGATTATAAGCCCTTGTATTAAAGTTACACGATCATTACCCAATTAAAAGCCAAAGAGGAAAACTTTTATTTGTATCACAAAAATCGTATCCAGTAATTTATTAATACTACAAACATATCTCAAGACTCTAGCTAGCCTTACAAAACAACACTATACATCTCAAGACTCTAGCTCGCCTTACAAAACAACACTATACATCTCAAGAATCTAGCTCGCCTTACAAAACAACACTTTACATCTCAAGACTCTAGCTAGCCTTACCAAACAACACTTTACATCTCAAGACTCTAGCTAGCCTTACAAAACAACACTTTACATCTCAAGACTCCAGCTCGCCTTACAAAACAACACTTTACATCTCAAGACTCTAGCTCGCCTTACAAAACAACACTTTACATCTCAAGACTCTAGCTCGCCTTACAAAACAACACTTTACATCTCAAGACTCTAGCTCGCCTTACAAAACAACACTTTACATCTCAAGACTCTAGCTCGCCTTACAAAACAACACTTTACATCTCAAGACTCTAGCTAGCCTTACCAAACAACACTTTTACATCTCAAGACTCTTGCTAGCCTTACAAAACAACACTTACATCTCAAGACTCTTGCTAGCCTTACAAAACAACACTTTACATCTCAAGACTCTAGCTAGCCTTACAAAACAACACTTTACATCTCAAGACTCTAGCTAGCCTTACGAAACAACACTTTACATCTCAAGACTCTAGCTAGCCTTACAAAACAACACTTTACATCTCAAGACTCTAGCTAGCCTTACAAAACAACAGTTTACATCTCAAGACTCTAGCTAGCCTTACAAAACAACACTTTACATCTCAAGACTCTAGCTAACCTTACCAAACAACACTTTACATCTCAAGACTCTAGCTAGCCTTACAAAACAACACTTTACATCTCAAGACTCTAGCTAGCCTTACGAAACAACACTTTACATCTCAAGACTCTAGCTAGCCTTACAAAACAACACTTTACATCTCAAGACTCTAGCTAGCCTTACCAAACAACACTTTACATCTCAAGACTCTTGCTAGCCTTACAAAACAACACTTCACATCTCAAGACTCTTGCTAGCCTTAAAAAACAACACTTCACATCTCAAGACTCTAGCTAGCCTTACAAAACAACACTTTACATCTCAAGACTCTAGCTAGCCTTACGAAACAACACTTTACATCTAAAGACTCTAGCTAGCCTTACGAAACAACACTTTACATCTCAAGACTCTAGCTAGCCTTACAAAACAATAGTTTACATCTCAAGACTCTAGCTAGCCTTACAAAACAACACTTTACATCTCAAGACTCTAGCTAACCTTACCAAACAACACTTTACATCTCAAGACTCTAGCTAGCCTTACAAAACAACACTTTACATCTCAAGACTCTAGCTAGCCTTACCAAACAACACTTTACATCTCAAGACTCTAGCTAGCCTTACAAAACAACACTTTACATCTCAAGACTCTAGCTAGCCTTACCAAACAACACTTTACATCTTAAGACTCTTGCTAGCCTTACAAAACAACACTTCACTTCTCAAGACTCTAGCTAGACTTACAAAACAACACTTCACATCTCAAGACTCTAGCTAGCCTTACCAAACAACACTTTACATCTCAAGACTCTTGCTAGCCTTACAAACAACACTTTACATCTCAAGACTCTAGCTAGCCTTACGAAACAACACTTTACATCTAAAGACTCTAGCTAGCCTTACGAAACAACACTTTACATCTCAAGACTCTAGCTAGCCTTACAAAACAACAGTTTACATGTCAAGACTCTAGCTAGCCTTACAAAACAACACTTTACATCTCAAGACTCTTGCTAGCCTTACAAAACAACACTCACTTCTCAAGACTCTAGCTAGACTTACAAAACAACACTTCACATCTCAAGACTCTAGCTAGCCTTACCAAACAACACTTTACATCTCAAGACTCTTGCTAGCCTTACAAAACAACACTTTACATCTCAAGACTCTAGCTAGCCTTACGAAACAACACTTTACATCTAAAGACTCTAGCTAGCCTTACGAAACAACACTTTACATCTCAAGACTCTAGCTAGCCTTACAAAACAACAGTTTACATCTCAAGACTCTAGCTAGCCTTACAAAACAACAGTTTACATCTCAAGACTCTAGCTAGCCTTACAAAACAACACTTTACATCTCAAGACTCTAGCTAACCTTACCAAACAACACTTTACATCTCAAGACTCTAGCTAGCCTTACAAAACAACACTTTACATCTCAAGACTCTAGCTAGCCTTACAAAACAACACTTTACATCTCAAGACTCTAGCTAGCCTTACCAAACAACACTTTACATCTCAAGACTCTTGCTAGCCTTACAAAACAACACTTCACATCTCAAGACTCTAGCTAGCCTTACAAAACAACACTTTACATCTCAAGACTCTAGCTAGCCTTACCAAACAACACTTTACATCTCAAGACTCTTGCTAGCCTTACAAAACAACACTTTACATCTCAAGACTCTAGCTAGCCTTACAAAACAACACTTTACATCTCAAGACTCTAGCTAGCCTTACAAACAACACTTTACATCTCAAGACTCTTGCTAGCCTTACAAAACAACACTTCACATCTCAAGACTCTTGCTAGCCTTACAAAACAACACTTCACATCTCAAGACTCTAGCTAGCCTTACAAAACAACACTTTACATCTCAAGACTCTTGCTAGCCTTACAAACAACACTTTACATCTCAAGACTCTAGCTAGCCTTACCAAACAACACTTTACATCTCAAGACTCTTGCTAGCCTTACAAAACAACACTTCACATCTCAAGACTCTTGCTAGCCTTACAAAACAACACTTTACATCTCAAGACTCTAGCTAGCCTTACAAAACAACACTTCACATCTCAAGACTCTAGCTAGCCTTACCAAACAACACTTTACATCTCAAGACTCTTGCTAGCCTTACAAAACAACACTTTACATCTCAAGACTCTAGCTAGCCTTACAAAACAACACTTTACATCTCAAGACTCTAGCTAGCCTTACCAAACAACACTTTACGATATTTAACACGAACTTAAGGAAAGAAATTCCGTTATTTATACCTCGATCATTCGCTAACAAAAAGTTATAACAAAAACGGTTTAGATCAATGAATGAAAAAATGTTACTTCTTTTTGTGATTATAACATCCACGACTAAACACCTGAGTAATTTTGTGATTGGTGGCGTGATGACGTCACCTCCCCGAAATCCTGGAGCTTAACGTAAACCGTCCATTCATCAGGTTTGACATTTCCCCTAAGCTTCAAATTGTAGCCAATCCCGACGAAGCAATATGGCGTCTTTATGTCAAAAATTCGTCTGCTGTGCAAATTATTGAGGCGGCTTATTGAAAGACATGTTTGTTTGTTTTTCGTTTCGTGATATCTGAAGGAAGTGACATCTGCCGTCTGTTATTAGCAGTGAAGTATAAAAAACGTCAATCAACATTCGTGACGCACGTAACTAGTCATTAGCTCATAATAATAACAGGTGTTTCTCTACTAGTCCTGCACAATAAATTATCGGTATGTCTTTGGTAATCTGCAGCTCACTTCGTAACGTTTTTTAAACGCTTCATGTGGCCTTAGTTCAAGGTCAAAGGACAGGTAATCTGAAGGGCTATTGGAAAAAGTACCACAGAATTTTTTTCTTTTCAAACTTTTTCTAACATGACCACCAGATGGCCGTTACAATCAACGTATCGTGTAAGCGAATAGGTAAACACAATAACAATCAGCGATACAATAATCAGTTGTATCACAAAGTGATAACGTGTAAAAACAGATTCGAATAACACAAATTAAACATAACATTACCATAAATCTGACCCAATCTGAAAGATGTCGACCACAACAAGAGCCCAGCGTGAATCAGGGTCAGACGGTTGCCACGGGCGACAACCGACTGGTTTCTCACGCAGAAGAACACGTGAAAACTTCACGTAGCCTTGACAACCACTATCCTGGTCTGAAAACTTACATAAAACAGTCTAGCAAATGGAATAAACTGTTAAATAGTAGTAAAGACACAGAATATTGTGTGTTCCAGTTAGTGAAACTGTAGCAAATGGAATAAACTGTTAAATAGTAGTAAAGACACAGAATATTGTGTGTTCCAGTTAGTGAAACTGTAGCAAATGGAATAAACTGTTAAATAGTAGTAAAGGAACAGAATATTGTGTGTTCCAGTTAGTGAAACTGTAGCAAATGGAATAAACTGTTAAATAGTAGTAAAGGAACAGAATATTGTGTGTTCCAGTTAGTGAAACTGTAGCAAATAGAATAAACTGTTAAATAGTAGTAAAGACACAGAATATTGTGTGTTCCAGTTAGTGAAACTGTAGCAAATGGAATAAACTGTTAAATAGTAGTAAAGGAACAGAATATTGTGTGTTCCAGTTAGTGAAACTGTAGCAAATGGAATAAACTGTTAAATAGTAGTAAAGGAACAGAATATTGTGTGTTCCAGTTAGTGAAACTGTAGCAAATGGAATAAACTGTTAAATAGTAGTAAAGGAACAAAATATTGTGTGTTCCACTTAGTGAAACTGTAGCAAATGGAATAAACTGTTAAATAGTAGTAAAGGAACAGAATATTGCGTGTTCCAGTTAGTGAAACTGTAGCAAATGGAATAAACTGTTAAATAGTAGTAAAGGAACAGAATATTGCGTGTTCCAGTTAGTGAAACTGTAGCAAATGGAATAAACTGTTAAATAGTAGTAAAGGAACACAATATTGAGTGTTCCAGTTAGTGAAACTGTAGTAAATGGAATAAACTGTTAAATAGTAGTAAAGGAACAGAATATTGTGTGTTCCAGTTAGTGAAACTGTAGCAAATGGAATAATTTGTTAAATAGTAGTAAAGGAACACAATATTGTGTGTTCCAGTTAGTGAAACTGTAGCAAATGGAATAATTTGTTAAATAGTAGTAAAGAAACACAATATTGCGTGTTCCAGTTAGTGAAACTGTAGCAAATGGAATAAACGGTTAAATAGTAGTAAAGGAACACAATATTGTGTGTTCCAGTTTGTGAAACTGTAGTAAATGTAATAAACGGTTAAATAGTAGTAAAGGAACAGAATATTGTGTGTTCCAGTTAGTGAAACTGTAGTAAATGTAATAAACGGTTAAATAGTAGTAAAGGAACAGAATATTGTGTGTTCCAGTTAGTGAAACTGTAGCAAATAGAATAAACTGTTAAATAGTAGTAAAGACACAGAATATTGTGTGTTCCAGTTAGTGAAACTGTAGCAAATGGAATAAACTGTTAAATAGTAGTAAAGGAACAGAATATTGTGTGTTCCAGTTAGTGAAACTGTAGCAAATAGAATAAACTGTTAAATAGTAGTAAAGACACAGAATATTGTGTGTTCCAGTTAGTGAAACTGTAGCAAATGGAATAAACTGTTAAATAGTAGTAAAGGAACAGAATATTGTGTGTTCCAGTTAGTGAAACTGTAGCAAATGGAATAAACTGTTAAATAGTAGTAAAGGAACAGAATATTGTGTGTTCCAGTTAGTGAAACTGTAGCAAATGGAATAAACTGTTAAATAGTAGTAAAGGAACAAAATATTGTGTGTTCCACTTAGTGAAACTGTAGCAAATGGAATAAACTGTTAAATAGTAGTAAAGGAACAGAATATTGCGTGTTCCAGTTAGTGAAACTGTAGCAAATGGAATAAACTGTTAAATAGTAGTAAAGGAACAGAATATTGCGTGTTCCAGTTAGTGAAACTGTAGCAAATGGAATAAACTGTTAAATAGTAGTAAAGGAACACAATATTGAGTGTTCCAGTTAGTGAAAACCGTAGTAAATGGAATAAACTGTTAAATAGTAGTAAAGGAACAGAATATTGTGTGTTCCAGTTAGTGAAACTGTAGCAAATGGAATAATTTGTTAAATAGTAGTAAAGGAACACAATATTGTGTGTTCCAGTTAGTGAAACTGTAGCAAATGGAATAATTTGTTAAATAGTAGTAAAGAAACACAATATTGCGTGTTCCAGTTAGTGAAACTGTAGCAAATGGAATAAACGGTTAAATAGTAGTAAAGGAACACAATATTGTGTGTTCCAGTTTGTGAAACTGTAGTAAATGTAATAAACGGTTAAATAGTAGTAAAGGAACAGAATATTGTGTGTTCCAGTTAGTGAAACTGTAGTAAATGTAATAAACGGTTAAATAGTAGTAAAGGAACAGAATATTGTGTGTTCCAGTTAGTGAAACTGTAGCAAATGGAATAAACTGTTAAATAGTAGTAAAGGAACAGAATATTGTGTGTTCCGGTTAGTGAAACTGTAGCAAATGGAATAAACGGTTAAATAGTAGTAAAGGAACAGAATATTGTGTGTTCCGGTTAGTGAAACTGTAGCAAATGGAATAAACTGCTAAATAGTAGTAAAGGAACAGAATATTGTGTGTTCCAGTCAGTGAAACTGTAGCAAATGGAATAAACTGTTAAATAGTAGTAAAGGAACACAATATTGCGTGTTCCAGTTAGTGAAACTGTAGCAAATAGAATAAACTGTTAAATAGTAGTAAAGGAACACAATATTGCGTGTTCCAGTTAGTGAAACTGTAGTAAATGTAATAAACTGTTAAATAGTAGTAAAGGAACACAATATTGTGTGTTCCAGTTAGTGAAACTGTAGCAAATGGAATAATTTCTTAAATAGTAGTAAAGAAACACAATATTGCGTGTTCCAGTTAGTGAAACTGTAGCAAATGGAATAAACGGTTAAATAGTAGTAAAGGAACACAATATTGTGTGTTCCAGTTTGTGAAACTGTAGTAAATGTAATAAACGGTTAAATAGTAGTAAAGGAACAGAATATTGTGTGTTCCAGTTAGTGAAACTGTAGTAAATGTAATAAACGGTTAAATAGTAGTAAAGGAACAGAATATTGTGTGTTCCAGTTAGTGAAACTGTAGCAAATGGAATAAACTGTTAAATAGTAGTAAAGGAACAGAATATTGTGTGTTCCAGTTAGTGAAACTGTAGCAAATGGAATAAACGGTTAAATAGTAGTAAAGGAACAGAATATTGTGTGTTCCGGTTAGTGAAACTGTAGCAAATGGAATAAACTGCTAAATAGTAGTAAAGGAACAGAATATTGTGTGTTCCAGTCAGTGAAACTGTAGCAAATGGAATAAACTGTTAAATAGTAGTAAAGGAACACAATATTGCGTGTTCCAGTTAGTGAAACTGTAGCAAATAGAATAAACTGTTAAATAGTAGTAAAGGAACACAATATTGCGTGTTCCAGTTAGTGAAACTGTAGCAAATGGAATAAACTGTTAAATAGTAGTAAAGGAACACAATATTGTGTGTTCCGGTTAGTGAAACTGTAGCAAATGGAATAAACTGTTAAATAGTAGTAAAGGAACACAATATTGTGTGTTCCAGTTAGTGAAACTGTAGTAAATGGAATAAACTGTTAAATAGTAGTAAAGGAACACAATATTGCGTGTTCCAGTTAGTGAAACTGTAGCAAATGGAATAAACTGTTAAATAGTAGTAAAGGAACACAATATTGTGTGTTCCGGTTAGTGAAACTGTAGCAAATGGAATAAACTGTTAAATAGTAGTAAAGGAACACAATATTGTGTGTTCCAGTTAGTGAAACTGTAGTAAATGGAATAAACTGTTAAATAGTAGTAAAGGAACACAATATTGCGTGTTCCAGTTAGTGAAACTGTAGCAAATAGAATAAACTGTTAAATAGTAGTAAAGGAACAGAATATTGTGTGTTCCAGTTAATGAAACTGTAGCAAATGGAATAAACTGTTAAATAGTAGTAAAGGAACAGAATATTGTGTGTTCCAGTTAGTGAAACTGTAGCAAATGGAATAAACTGTTAAATAGTAGTATAGGAACACAATATTGCGTGTTCCAGTTAGTGAAACTGTAGCAAATGGAATAAACTGTTAAATAGTAGTATAGGAACACAATATTGCGTGTTCCAGTTAGTGAAACTGTAGCAAATGGAATAAACTGTTAAATAGTAGTAAAGGAACAGAATATTGTGTGTTCCAGTTAGTGAAACTGTAGCAAATAGAATAAACTGTTAAATAGTAGTAAAGGAACAGAATATTGTGTGTTCCAGTTAGTGAAACTGTAGCAAATGGAATACACTTTTATTACTCATGTGACCAGCATAAATATTAATAACTGAAACATTAGACTACTGAGTGGGTAACTCAGATATAGGTTACAAAAACACCAGGTCGCTGAGTTAAATACTTCGATATTAGGTTTCACTTCTTACAACCTTTCTGTCTTGAAATTCTGTAAGCCTTATCGGTACGTGGGTTGTGTTAACACGACTTTTTTATTCATATCGATAACAATTTTACAGTAACCATATATCAAAAAATAAGTTTTCATCACCACATCAATCAGCAATAACTATTCCATGACTATTAAATGTTCTTATGAATCGTTCATTGCGTGTGTATAAATGGAACTATTCAGTTCTGTAGTATACCTATTTCAACTATTGTGTATACCTATTTCAGTTTTGTAATGTACCTATTTCAACTATTGTGTATACCTA
Organism: Tachypleus tridentatus; assembly: GCF_004210375.1. NCBI lineage: Eukaryota > Metazoa > Arthropoda > Merostomata > Xiphosura > Limulidae > Tachypleus > Tachypleus tridentatus. Next base: position 52,991,791 of record NW_027467782.1, read on the forward strand.
TTTCAGTCTTGTAATGTACCTATTTCAACTATTGTGTATACCTATTTCAGTTTTGTAATGTACCTATTTCAGTTCTGTAGTATACCTATTTCGGCTATTGTGTATACCTATTTCAGCTGTTGTGTATACCTATTTCAATCCTGGAGTATACCTATTTCGGCTATTGTGTATACCTATTTCAATCCTGGAGTATACCTATTTCAGCTATTGTGTATACCTATTTCAGTCCTGTAATATATCTATTTCAGTTAATGGTCTACACCTTTTTCAATCCTGTTGTACACCTACTTCATAGAACAATAAATACATTCTGTAACGGAATTTCAGTTTGGCAAATTAATTCTTATGTCTTCACAACGTCTATAACTTGACTTATATATATATAAAATCCCATTAACAAATACGCCAGTGTTATCGTGAAACGTCGGGTTTTTATAAATATTTCATTTTATTTTACATTATTATTATTTGAACAGTATACAGGCTTATCACCAACCAAATATCAGTTATAACAAACTGGTAAAACGAACTTAACAGATATTTCTAGAATAAAGTTTCAACTGTCCAGACACTTCTGCAACACTCACGTTCTCACTGTTCGTCATTTGCTACTCAGAAATTTAAAACTTTTAAGTGTTTTGAATGCAACCTGACATGTTTCTGTTCTGTACGACGAACTGCAGGTCGTTACCAACACAACACGATCGTTCATGTAGCTCGAGATGCCCCCGGAGCGCTGAACAAACTCCCGTTGTTTTGACCATGACATCCAACATAAGAATCACATGATATTATATCAACCACAATATATGTTGTATGTTGTAGTGTTACACAATACTGTACTGGTCACAATATATGTTGTATGTTGTAGTGTTATACAATACTGTACTAGTCACAATATATGTTGTATGTTGTAGTGTTACACAATACTGTATTAGTCACAATATATGTTGTATGTTCTAGTGTTACACAATACTGTATAAGCGACAATATATGTTGTATGTTGTAGTGTTATACAATACTATATTAGTCACAATATATGTTGTATGTTGTAGTGTTACACAATACTGTATTAGTCACAATATATGTGTATGTTGTAGTGTTACACAATACTGTATTAGTCACAATATATGTTGTAGTGTTACACAATACTGTACTAGTCACAATATATGTTGTATGTTGTAGTGTTACATGATATCTGTAATAATGATACATTAGGTCAAACTATGTGTACGTGTTATCCAGAATTAGCTGGATTGTTTAATGTAATGTTTTACATGGTAACTGGAAACTTCCCGACTACGTACAGAGATATATTTTAAAAACGTTCGGTTTTGTTTTGCTTGTTGAGTTTAGCGCAAAGTTTCTCGGGTATTATATGTTACAGCCTTTCCTAATCGGGTGTTATATGTTATAATCGTTCCTAATCGGGTGTTATATGTTATAACCGTTCCTAATCGGGTGTTATATATTATAACCGTTCCTAATCGGGTGTTATATATTATAACCGTTCCTAATCGGGTGTTATATGTTATAACCGCTCCTAATCGGGTGTTATATGTTATAACCGTTCCTAATCGGGTGTTATATGTTATAACCGTTCCTAATCGGGTGTTATATGTTATAACCGTTCCTAATCGGGTGTTATATGTTATAGCCGTTCCTAATCGGGTGTTATATGTTATAACCGTTCCTAATCGGGTGTTATATGTTATAACCGTTCCTCATGTAGAACTGATAGAATAAAGGTGAGGTAACTTGTCAACATCACCAGTCTTCAACTCTCAGGTTATTGTTTTACCAATGAAAGGTAGGATTGATTGCCACATTATAATGTGATAGAACAAATTCATTAGCGGGATCTGAGCCCGCAACTCGCAGACTGCGACTTTTGGTTGACTCGATTATCGTTACTTTTGTAGGGTAGATTTTGTTTTTTGTAGGGTAGATGCATTTCCTGTTAAGGTAGATAAAAAAAACCCAGGTAAAAATCACCCCATGTAAAAACACCCCATTTTTCCACATTTTTATTACCTTTTTGGATATAAATTTCACATAAAAGTACTTAATTAATCAGTTGAATGAGCCAATTATTACCACCCACGAAGCACGATATACAACTAACATGTAATGACGTCATTATGGATTTAATAAAGGTGTTATCTAACAATGTCCTTTATACGAGTTTTGGTTCATCAGGTCCTAATAACATCAGGATTACCTAAACGATAAACACCTAGTAAATTTTTTAACTAAAATACCACTTTAGCAACATGGTAACTTACAAGTGCAACCCAGTTTAAATTTGGTTTGGTTTTTGAATTTCGCGCAAGGCTACACGAGAGCTATCTGCGCTAGCCTTCCACACTTTAGCAGCGCAAGACTAGAGGGAAGGCAGCTAGTCATTACCACCTCCCGCCAACTCTTGGGCTATTTTGTTACCAACGAATAATGGGATTGACAGTTACATTACAAAGCCCAATAGCTGAAAGGACGATCATGTTTAGTATGACAGAGATTCGAACCTGCGACCCTCATATTACGAGTCGAGTGCCTCAACCACCTGGCTTTTAAACTTGGAAATTTAATAATGTATTAAACACGAATTTTCAATATACAGTAATATTGTATACTTTAAACTTAATTATGGATATCAACAATTATTTTCACCACAAAACAACTCTTAATAAAACGTAATTCACATAATGTTGTAGCTCTAAATAGATATACTTATTTTTGAAACTGCAGTTTTAATAGACGTTAGAAAAGTGTTCGATACATTGAATGACATTCGATTTGGAAATTATTGTGTTTTTATTTCAGCGAGATATTAGTTTCTTTCTGCCAGACTTACCCCACCTATAAACACAAGTAATCTTCTATATGTTTTTTTATATGTATATTGAATTTTATATTATCAACATTTAATGGAACATGTTAGAAAACATATTTTCAACTTGTATTATACAAAGCAAACTTAGAGTTTCTATTCTGCATACGCAACTAATATGCTGTTAATTTATCCGTCCTATAAACGTACTACAAGTTTATAAGTTGTTTTGGCAGAAATCAATGTAAATTATTTTTATATATTCTTCACTATTATAGAACAGTGAAAAAAGGTTTAACTTGACGCAAGTGAGATAGGCCTAACCTTGCGCAGTTGTAAAATCGTTGTCTGAAAATAAACACTGAACTTTATACACCTGACTCTACACAATCATACAAATAAAGAGTAGTGAACTTTATACACCTGACTCTACACAATCATACAAAACTACACGAGGACTATCTGCGCTAGCCTTCCATACTTTAGACTAGAGGGAAAGCAGCTAATCTTCACCACCCACCGCCAATTCTTGAGTTACTTATTCTACAAACGAATAGGGGGATTAACCGTCATATTTAGCGTCCCCATGGCTGAAAGAACAAGCATGTTTGGTGTGACGGAAATTCCAACCAGTGAAAAAGAGGCTTAACTTTACGCAAGTGAGATAGGCCTAATGTCGCACAGTTCCAAAATAGTTGTATAAAAATAAACACTGAACTTTATACAGCTAACTCGTGAAAAGCTGTTTTAAAATTAAACTACCATACAATGTGTTCGGTAGATTGAAGGATTTTAATACAAGTTGGTTAATATTATTTCTAATTCTTTGTATAAATGTAACAAAATTATTTGGTGCACTAAAAACAAAATGTTGAATGATAATTTAATATTATAATATTCCTTGTTGTAAACGAAGGCATTTATAAGATAACTTAAATTCTCTCATACAAGTATTTATCCAATATACCATTAAAACGTAGTACATGATATATTATTAGTTCGATAAAATGTATTCACTTCTGAATGCAGTCGCTAGATGGCAGTATGACAAATAACAAGCCTCAACGTTTGCGCCCATTGGATGATTCAAATCATACCTAGTCAACTATTCAACCTTTGTCGATGAACCACATGATAAGGGTAGCTTGGTAAAGATACTGTTATAGAACATAAGCATGCACAATATTTGTGAATATTTAGTTTACGTGATGATTCTGTCACGCACGTGCTTATTTATTTAAAACTGATACAATGTTTTCACCAGTTTAACCATGACATCCGTTATTGTTTCATATTGCTTTATAACACTTTAAACAAGATAAAATGTGGCTTACATTATTTACGTTATCATTGTTAACTTATACAATAGCAATGTTTTGTCGAACTAAATATGATATTATTGTTTTATTTCATAACGCCATGTCAGTGAAATACGATATATCTTAATATAGTTTTCATTAATTACTTACGACAACACTTTACAGTCATATTACCAAATTAGTTTTTCCTTTTCGTTTTTTACTGGTTTATTAGTTCTTTATTTGTATTTTTATCGTCAAAACACCGAAAACCAAACTTTCAATTAAAAGGTTCCAATCCCATAACAAAAACTGGTTTGTAAAAAAACACAGTCCACAGTTCTGCTAGTCCGACTTTTCAGTCATTTGAAATCTCAACTCCAGGTTAACCGACTTTCAAAAACAAACAGTAATCTTGCACGTGTTCTTAAGTACAAGTGGGGATTATTTTTTATTCCAAAGTACTCATTCTAAGTCTGATTTCATGTTTTATTTTTCCATCAATACGTGATATTGGCAAAGATAAAATTTATTTTCAAGTTAACGTAACATTTCCTCATAACTCACTAGATGTCTTTAAAATCAAATAATCTCTGAAACTATAATTATAACACTATTATCCTATATAAAACCACCACAAACTAACCACATAACTATTTACTATTATGAAACTACTACAAACTAACCACAGAACTATTTACTATTATGAAACTACTACAAACTAACCACAGGAGTATTTAATATTATGAAACTACTACAAACTAACCACAGGAGTATTTACTATTATGAAACTACTACAAACTAACCACAGTACTATTTACTATTATGAAACTACTACAAACTAACCACAGGAGTATTTACTACTATGAAACTACTACAAACTAACCACAGAACTATTTAATATTATGAAACCACTACAAACTAACCACAGGAGTATTTACTATTATGAAACTATTACAAACTAACCACAGGAGTATTTACTATTATGAAACTACTACAAACTAAGTTAATATAATGAAGAGGGTTAAAAACTTTATTAAGCTGAAGGGAAGTCGTGGTAAAGTTTGGTTATAGTAACGCAGTTTGTGATATTAACCAACACTTACAAAAGGTTTCAAACGGTTGAATCTATAATAAATCATTAATGTTTTGTCTGTATGTGCAACATTTACATAAAATGTGTACACAGTAATCCTTAACAATGTGTGGAAAACATGTACACTCATATTACCAGAATGACTGAGTCATCACAGTAGACAATTGTTCGTATATTTATGAGTATATGTATATATTTATCTATATATTTTTAAGTACATTAGAGCGGTATTTATACGTATACATACTAACTTCTAATTACTTTTGTTATTTTTACTATAACTGTACGTTTCTCACATTATGCTTCGGGCAATATTTATCGTGAATCTTTGTTTTCTGTATTTTCCTCTTACATCGATTTCCTTCATATATTTTTGATTATAACTTAAGTGTTATCATTAATGTATGGTAATCAATCTTGTTAGTTAGAATTTGTGCCATGAGGTGTTTACGTTTTGTATTAATATGTTTGGATTGCTAAAAAAACTAAATTACCCATTAAACAATAATTTCAAATTATCTTTAAATGGTAAAGTTAAGGAAAGACATTCATTGTTTGTACTAAGTTAGTGCTGCCGTTGTTAAAGTTTTTTATATGGATCGAAGTAAAGTTGTTTGTGCATGTTTTATTATAGCTGTTTCACTTCTCATACGAAGTTTAAAAAAAAAGATGAGTTATTCAGTCTATACAAGTAATTAGAATCCTAGGACTACAAGTAATTAGAATCCTAGGACTACAAGTAATTAGAATCCTAGGACTACAAGTAATTACAATTCTAGGACTACAAGTAATTACAATTCTAGGACTACAAGTAATTACAATTCTAGGACTACAAGTAATTACGATCCTAGGATTACAAGTAATTACGATCCTAGGATTACAAGTAATTACGATCCTAGGACTACAAGTGATAACGATCCTACGACTACAAGTAATTACAATCCTAGGACTACAAAATTTGTTTTTATTTATAAAAATGTACTAAACTTGTTCAATGGACATGAACATATATTACAGTCACATTGGTATTATTATGTTTCTATAGGCAACATGATTTGAAACGTAAATAACTCAGTGATTCATTATGAATTCAGTGTTAACTTTAATTTAACAACAAAAGGACGATCAATTGGAATTTTCTATTTTTTTTTTTTTTTTGATAATAAGAGATCTAAGTTCTCTTCGTGTAGAATAAATACATTTAACAATGCAGCTGGTGGTACCGTTAACCAGCTCTTACGAAAAGTTTTAAAGAGAAGAATGACACAGTGTGTGTTACGTCACCCTAGATTTCCGTCCATTTCTTGGTATAGGAGTCATAAACAGAACTGCCGATTCTATTTTTCAACGTAAATCGTTTCTGGAACAAGTTGATTTGTGTTATATCACCAATGTTTTAAACAAAAAAAACGAATCGATTTAATCAACTGAGACTCTAAATAAAAAGAATCAACAAATAATGTTTCAGTTTCGTTTTCATTCTATACTTTCAGTACATAGACCAACAACAATATTAGGTTATACTTTTGTGGCCTTTGTTGTAACATAGTGCATAGTGTTACCAAACAACACTGAATTTGTCTGTATATCAGATTGTTAATTTGGTTTTTATACTGACTATTCTATGAATATGACACGAACTGATCTTCATGAATGACCTTAGTTCTGATTGGCTCCCGAAGTAGTTTAACGACGTTTGACTGGCTAGACTTCACTTTTCTGCTTCTTTGTTGGTCAGACTAGACTTCACTTTTCTGTTTCTTTATTGGTCAGACTACACTTCACTTTTCTGTTTCTTTATTGGTCAGACTAGACTTCACTTTTCTGCTTCTTTATTGGTTAGACTAGACTTCACTGTTCTGCTTCTTTGTTGGTCAGGCTAGATTTCACAAAATTTCAGTTAGCTATAAAATATGAAGTTAGAGCATACTGTTGGGTCGGAGGTTGTGGTACTTACCCTGTCATCTTTGACTGGCTATACGATAGTTACTATCAAAACTTGAGTAAAACGTATAATAATATGTGAATCTCACTGTATGTGTTATATCCAGTGCGGGTGAGGCCTTTCACAAAATACCAGAACTATTCATCTTCAGCCTGGTGGGAATAGATATTTAAATATAGTATTGTGTTATCAGATTAACTGAACAACTGTTACCTAGGTATATTTAATATTGTCACCTGGAGGTAACCAGAAACGTGCACCATTTGTTGGTCAAGCCAGATTGTAGAGAATGGATGCATATTTACAAAATATGAGATTACGGAACACGAGAGGTGGTAACACTTCTCTTACCATATAAACCAGAACCTCTTGTTATTATGAAACTGCTACAAACTAGCTAACGGGTCATCATGAAATTACTACATGTTAACCACGGAACTAATTATCATTATGAAACTACAGCAAGCAAACCAAATAACTATTTATCATTATGAAACTACAGCGAGCAAACCAGATAACTATTTATCATTATGAAACTACAGCGAGCAAACCAGATAACTATTTATCATTATGAAACTACAGCAAGCAAACCAAATAACTATTTATCATTATGAAACTACAGCGAGCAAACCAGATAACTATTTATCATTATGAAACTACAGCGAGCAAACCAGATAACTATTTATCATTATGAAACTACAGCGAGCAAACCAGATAACTATTTATCATTATGAAACTACAGCGAGCAAACCAGATAACTATTTATCATTATGAAACTACAGCGAGCAAACCAGATAACTATTTATCATTATGAAACTACTACAAACAAACCACGGAACTAATTATCATTATAAAACTACTACAAACCAGATAACTATTTATCATTATGAAACTACTACAAACAAACCACGGAACTAATTATCATTATAAAACTACTACAAACCAACTATTGGACTATTTATCATTTTTAAACAACTACAAACCAACTAATGGAACAATTTACCATTATGAAACTACTACAAATTAACCACGGTATTAGTTATCATTATGAAACTACTACAAATTAACCACGGTATTAGTTATCATTATGAAACTACTAGAAACTAACTATGGGAATATTTATCATTATCAAACTGCTGCAAACTAACTATGGGAATATTTATCATTATAAAACTACTAAAAGCTAAATCTAAAAGCTAAAAGGTCATTTTAGTCCAATGGGTAAACTAAAGCAGTTAGTTGTATTTCTAGGTTTTCGAAATTTTAAGACCTGTAATATTCAAAACATCATCTTCTTGGTCAGATTTTTTGTCACAAAACTCGAAATATAAAAGTTAAAATGTTTCTGGTTTTCTTTGTAAAACATGTTGCAACTCAAAAAATAATGTTTTTCCTTGAATTTCGTTAGCAATTAACACTTATTTCAAGTTTTAAATACTTCAGCAAAGTTGAAAAAATGATGCTTTGTGTGTAACGCATGTCACAAAACAAGGCTTAACATAGTTTGGTGTTTTAAGAAATACAGATATCACAATTATAAGATTTAATGCTATTTTTTGTTTTAAAAATAAAGGCGTAAAATAAGGCTTAATTTAATTTATTATTTTAAAGAACAAAATGCCACAAACTCTAGACTTTTGGTTTGTTTCTTTTTTGTCAAAAATTAAGACGTCACAGATATTAGACTCAATGTCATTTCTTCTCTAAAAGAGACATGGAGTGTCAGAATTGTTAGATATTATGTTAATATCTAGATAATATCTAGATATTATTGTTCTGATGAAATTATCTTGTTATTTATAATCTCAAAATCTGAACTAGAAAAATAAGTTTTAAAGACATAAACCTCATTGCTTATCATTAATTAACACAGAAAATGGAAACACTCACTCTTTTTCAGGGTCGAAAAATCCAGGGATTTATGGTTCGCGTCCCGCTGTATGAAAGCTCTCTTCTCACTTTCGAGTGTTAGGTATGCTGTAAGAGGGAGTAGGTAAGTTACATTAATCGATGAGAACAGCCAACAGTTGGCGGTGGGTTCTCTTGTCTAGCGCTTTACTTCTAAGCTATTACTTCAAAATTAAGAACAACTATGAGCAGACAGCCCTTCGAGTTATTAACACACCTATGAAGAGAATGTTGTAATTATACACCTTTGTAGAGAACCTTGTAGTTATTAACACACCTATCAAGAGAATGTTGTAATTATACACCTTTGTAGAGAACCTTGTAGTTATTAACACACCTATGAAGAGAATGTTGTAATTATACACCTTTGTAGAGAACCTTGTAGTTATTAACACACCTATCAAGAGAATGTTGTAATTATACACCTTTGTAGAGAACCTTGTAGTTATTAACACACCTATGAAGAGAACCTTGTAATTATACACCTTTGTAGATAACCTTGTAGTTATTAACACACCTATCAAGAGAATGTTGTAATTATACACCTTTGTAGAGAACCTTGTAGTTATTAACACACCTATGAAGAGAACCTTGTAATTATACACCTTTGTAGAGAACCTTGTAGTTATTAACACACCTATCAAGAGAATGTTGTAATTATACACCTTTGTAGAGAACCTTGTAGTTATTAACACACCTATCAAGAGAATGTTGTAATTATACACCTTTGTAGAGAACCTTGTAGTTATTAACACACCTTTGTAGAGAACCTTGAAGTTATCAACACACCTTTGTAGAGAACCTTGTAGTTATTAACACACCTATCAAGAGAATGTTGTAATTATACACCTTTGTAGAGAACCTTGTAGTTATTAACACACCTTTGTAGAAAACCTTGTAGTTATTAACACACCTATCAAGAGAATGTTGTAATTATACACCTTTGTAGAGAACCTTGTAGTTATTAACACACCTTTGTAGAGAACCTTGTAGTTATTAACACACCTATCAAGAGAATGTTGTAATTATACACCTTTGTAGAGAACCTTGTAGTTATTAACACACCTTTGTAGAGAACCTTGTAGTTATTAACACACATATCAAGAGAATGTTGTAATTATACACCTTTGTAGAGAACCATGTAGTTATTAACACACCTTTGTAAAGAACCTTGTAGTTATTAACACACCTATCAAGAGAATGTTGTAATTATACACCTTTGTAGAGAACCTTGTAGTTATTAACACACCTATCAAGAGAATGTTGTAATTATACACCTTTGTAGAGAACCTTGTAGTTATTAACACACCTTTCTAGAGAACCTTGTAGTTATTAACACACCTTTGTAGAGAACCTTGTAGTTATTAACACACCTATCAAGAGAATGTTGTAATTATACACCTTTGTAGAGAACCTTGTAGTTATTAACACACCTATCAAGAGAATGTTGTAATTATACACCTTTGTAGAGAACCTTGTAGTTATTAACACACCTATGAAGAGAACCTTGTAATTATACACCTTTGTAGAGAACCTTGTAGTTATTAACACACCTATCAAGAGAATGTTGTAATTATACACCTTTGTAGACAACCTTGTAGTTATTAACACACCTATGAAGAGAACCTTGTAATTATACACCATTGTGGAGAAACTTGTAGTTATTAACACACCTATCAAGAGAATGTTGTAATTATACACCTTTGTAGAGAACCTTGTAGTTATTAACACACCTATCAAGAGAATGTTGTAATTATACACCTTTGTAGAGAACCTTGTAGTTATTAATACACCATTGTAGAGAACCTTGTAGTTATTAACACACCTTTGTAGAGAACCTTGTAGTAATTATACACACCTTTGTAGAGAACCTTGTAGTTATTAACACACCTATCAAGAGAATGTTGTAATTATACACCTTTGTAGAGAACCTTGTAGTTATTAACACACCTTTGTAGAGAACCTTGTAGTTATTAACACACCTATCAAGAGAATGTTGTAATTATACACCTTTGTAGAGAACCTTGTAGTTATTAACACACCTTTGTAGAGAACCTTGTAGTTATTAACACACCTATCAAGAGAATGTTGTAATTATACACCTTTGTAAAGAACCTTGTAGTTATTAACACACCTTTGTAGAGAACCTTGTAGTTATTAACACATCTATCAAGAGAATGTTGTAATTATACACCTTTGTAGAGAACCTTGTAGTTATTAACACACCTTTGTAAAGAACCTTGTAGTTATTAACACACCTATCAAGAGAATGTTGTAATTATACATCTTTGTAGAGAACCTTGTAGTTATTAACACACCTATCAAGAGAATGTTGTAATTATACACCTTTGTAGAGAACCTTGTAGTTATTAACACACCTATCAAGAAAATGTTGTAATTATACACCTTTGTAGAGAACCTTGTAGTTATTAACACACCTATCAAGAGAATGTTGTAATTATACACCTTTGTAGAGAACCTTGTAGTTATTAACACACCTTTGTAGAGAACCTTGTAGTTATTAACACACCTATCAAGAGAACCTTGTAATTATACACCTTTGTAGAGAACCTTGTAGTTATTAACACACCTATCAAGAGAACCTTGTAGTTATTAACACACATCTGTAGAGAACCTTGTAGTTATTAACACACCTTTGTAGAGAACCTTGTAGTTATTAACACACCTATCAAGAGAATGTTGTAATTATACACCTTTGTAGAGAACCTTGTAGTTATTAACACACCTTTGTAGAGAACCTTGTAGTTATTAACACACCTCTGTAGAGAACCTTGTAGTTATTAACACACCTATCAAGAGAATGTTGTAATTATACACCTTTGTAGAGAACCTTGTAGTTATTAACACACCTTTGTAGAGAACCTTGTAGTTATTAACACACCTATCAAGAGAATGTTGTAATTATACACCTTTGTAGAGAACCTTGTAGTTATTAACACACCTCTGTAGAGAACCGTGTAGTTATTAACACACCTCTGTAGAGAACCTTGTAGTTATTAACACACCTATCAAGAGAATGTTGTAATTATACACCTTTGTAGAGAACCTTGTAGTTATTAACACACCTTTGTAGAGAACCTTGTAGTTATTAACACACCTTTGTAGAGAACCTTGTAGTTATTAAGACATCTCTGTAGAGAACCTTGTAGTTATTAACACACCTATGTAGAGAACCTTGTAGTTATTAACACACCTCTGTAGAGAACCTTGTAGTTATTAACACACCTATGTAGAGAACCTTGTAGTTATTAACACACCTCTGTAGAGAACCTTGTAGTTATTAACACACCTCTGTAGAGAACCTTGTAGTTATTAACACACCTTTGTAGAGAACCTTGTAGTTATTAACACACCTTTGTAGAGAACCTTGTAGTTATTAACACACCTTTGTAGAGAACCTTGTAGTTATTAACACACCTTTGTAGAGAACCTTGTAGTTATTAACACACCTTTGTAGAGAACCTTGTAGTTATTAACACACCTATCAAGAGAATGTTGTAATTATACACCTTTGTAGAGAACCTTGTAGTTATTAACACACCTTTGTAGAGAACCTTGTAGTTATTAACACACCTCTGTAGAGAACCTTGTAGTTATTAACACACCTATCAAGAGAACCTTGTAATTATACACCTTCGTAGAGAACCTTGTAGTTATTAACACACCTATCAAGAGAATGTTGTAATTATACACCTTTGTAGAGAACCTTGTAGTTATTAACACACCTTTGTAGAGAACCTTGTAGTTATTAACACACCTCTGTAGAGAACCTTGTAGTTATTAACACACCTTTGTAGAGAACCTTGTAGTTATTAACACACCTCTGTAGAGAACCTTGTAGTTATTAACACACCTATCAAGAGAATGTTGTAATTATACACCTTTGTAGAGAACCTTGTAGTTATTAACACACCTTTGTAGAGAACCTTGTAGTTATTAACACACCTCTGTAGAGAACCTTGTAGTTATTAACACACCTATCAAGAGAATGTTGTAATTATACACCTTTGTAGAGAACCTTGTAGTTATTAACACACCTTTGTAGAGAACCTTGTAGTTATTAACACACCTATCAAGAGAATGTTGTAATTATACACCTTTGTAGAGAACCTTGTAGTTATTAACACACCTCTGTAGAGAACCTTGTAGTTATTAACACACCTATCAAGAGAATTTTGTAATTATAAACCTCTGTAGAGAACCTTGTAGTTATTAACACACCTTTGTAGAGAACCTTGTAGTTATTAACACACCTTTGTAGAGAACCTTGTAGTTATTAACACACCTATCAAGAGAATGTTGTAATTATACACCTTTGTAGAGAACCTTGTAGTTATTAACACATCTATGAAGAGAACCTTGTAGTTATTAACACACCTTTGTAGAGAACCTTGTAGCTATTAACACACCTATGAAGAGAATGTTGTAATTATACACCTTTGTAGAGAACCTTGTAGTTATTAACACACCTATCAAGAGAATGTTGTAATTATACACCTTTGTAGAGAACCTTGTAGTTATTAACACACCTTTGTAGAGAACCTTGTAGTTATTAACACACCTATGAAGAGAATGTTGTAATTATACACCTTTGTAGAGAACCTTGTAGTTATTAACACACCTATGAAGAGAACCTTGTAGTTATTAACACACCTTGGTAGAGAACCTTGTAGTTATTAACACACCTATGAAGAGAATGTTGTAATTATACACCTTTGTAGAGAACCTTGTAGTTATTAACACACCTATCAAGAGAATGTTGTAATTATACACCTTTGTAGAGAACCTTGTAGTTATTAACACACCTTTGTAGAGAACCTTGTAGTTATTAACACACCTCTGTAGAGAACCTTGTAGTTATTAACACACCTATGAAGAGAATGTTGTAATTATACACCTTTGTAGAGAACCTTGTAGTTATTAACACACCTATGAAGAGAACCTTGTAATTATACACCTTTGTAGAGAACCTTGTAGTTATTAACACACCTTTGTAGAGAACCTTGTAGTTATTAACACACCTTTGTAGAGAACCTTCTAGTTATTAACACACCTCTGTAGAGAACCTTGTAGTTATTAACACACCTATCAAGAGAATGTTGTAATTATACACCTTTGTAGAGAACCTTGTAGTTATTAACACACCTTTGTAGAGAACCTTGTAGTTATTAACACACCTATCAAGAGAATGTTGTAATTATACACCTTTGTAGAGAACCTTGTAGTTATTAACACACCTCTGTAGATAACCTTGTAGTTATTAACACACCTATCAAGAGAATGTTGTAATTATACACCTCTGTAGAGAACCTTGTAGTTAATAACACACCTTTGTAAAGAACCTTGTAGTTATTAACACACCTTTGTAGAGAACCTTGTAGTTATTAACACACCTCTGTAGAGAACCTTGTAGTTATTAACACACCTATGTAGAGAACCTTGTAGTTATTAATACACCTATGTAGAGAACCTTGTAGTTATTAACACACCTTTGTAGAGAACCTTGTAGTTATTAACACATTTTTGTAGAGAACCTTGTAGTTATTAACACCCTATCAAGAGAATGTTGTAATTATACACCTCTGTAGAGAACCTTGTAGTTATTAACACACCTTTGTAGAGAACCTTGTAGTTATTAACACACCTCTGTAGAGAACCTTGTAGTTATTAACACCCTATCAAGAGAACCTTGTAGTTATTAACACACCTTTGTAGAGAACCTTGTAGTTATTAACACCCTATCAAGAGAACCTTGTAGTTATTAACACACCTTTGTAGAGAACCTTGTAGTTATTAACACACCTTTGTAGAGAACCTTGTAGTTATTAACACACCTTTGTAGAGAACCTTGTAGTTATTAACACACCTCTGTAGAGAACCTTGTAGTTATTAACACACCTTTGTAGAGAACCTTGTAGTTATTAACACACCTTTGTAGAGAACGTTGTAGTTATTAACACACCTTTGTAGAGAACCTTGTAGTTATTAACACACCTATCAAGAGAATGTTGTAATTATACACCTTTGTAGAGAACCTTGTAGTTATTAACACACTTCTGTAGAGAACCTTGTAGTTATTAACACACCTATCAAGAGAATGTTGTAATTATACACCTCTGTAGAGAACCTTGTAGTTATTAACACACCTTTGTAGAGAACCTTGTAGTTATTAACACACCTCTGTAAAGAACCTTGTAGTTATTAACACACCTATGTAGAGAACCTTGTAGTTATTAACACAGCTATGTAGAGAACCTTGTAGTTATTAACACACCTTTGTAGAGAACCTTGTAGTTATTAACACACCTCTGTAGAGAACCTTGTAGTTATTAACACCCTATCAAGAGAACCTTCTAGTTATTAACACACCTTTGTAGAGAACCTTGTAGTTATTAACACCCTATCAAGAGAACCTTGTAGTTATTAACACACCTTTGTAGAGAACCTTGTAGTTATTAATACACCTTTGTAGAGAACCTTGTAGTTATTAACACACCTTTGTAGAGAACCTTGTAGTTATTAACACACCTATGAAGAGAACCTTGTAATTATACACCTTTGTAGAGAACCTTGTAGTTATTAACACACCTTTGTAGAGAACCTTGTAGTTATTAACACACCTTTGTAGAGAACCTTGTAGTTATTAACACACCTCTGTAGAGAACCTTGTAGTTATTAACACACCTTTGTAGAGAACCTTGTAGTTATTAACACACCTCTGTAGAGAACCTTGTAGTTATTAACACATCTTTGTAGAGAACCTTGTAGTTATTAACACACCTTTGTAGAGAACCTTGTAGTTATTAACACACCTATGAAGAGAATGTTGTAATTATACACCTTTGTAGAGAACCTTGTAGTTATTAACACACCTATCAAGAGAATGTTGTAATTATACACCTTTGTAGAGAACCTTGTAGTTATTAACACACCTATGAAGAGAACCTTGTAGTTATTAACACACCTATGAAGAGAACCTTGTAGTTATTAACACAGCTTTGTAGAGAACCTTGTAGTTATTAACACACCTATCAAGAGAATGTTGTAATTATACACCTTTGTAGAGAACCTTGTAGTTATTAACACACCTATCAAGAGAATGTTGTAATTATACACCTTTGTAGAGAACCTTGTAGTTATTAACACACCTTTGTAGAGAACCTTGTAGTTATTAACACACCTTTGTAGAGAACCTTGTAGTTATTAACACACCCTATGTTGAGAACCTTGTAGTTATTAACACACCTTTGTAGAGAACCTTGTAGTTATTAACACACCCTATGTAGAGAACCTTGTAGTTATTAACACACCTTTGTAGAGAACCTTGTAGTTATTAACACACCTATGTAGAGAACCTTGTAGTTATTAACACACTCTGTGTAGAGAACCTTGTAGTTATTAACACACCTCTGTAGAGAACCTTGTAGTTATTAACACACCTTTGTAGAGAACCTTGTAGTTATTAACACACCCTGTCTTGAGAACCTTGTAGTTATTAACACACCTTTGTAGAGAACCTTGTAGTTATTAACACACCTATGTAGAGAACCTTGTAGTTATTAACACACTCTGTGTAGAGAACCTTGTAGTTATTAACACACCTTTGTAGAGAACCTTGTAGTTATTAACACACCCTGTCTTGAGAACCTTGTAGTTATTAACACACCCTGTCTTGAGAACCTTGTAGTTATTAACACACCCTATGTAGAGAACCTTGTAGTTATTAACACACCTTTGTAGAGAACCTTGTAGTTATTAACACACCTCTGTAGAGAACCTTGTAGTTATTAACACACCTTTGTAGAGAACCTTGTAGTTATTAACACACCCTGTGTAGAGAACCTTGTAGTTATTAACACCCTGTCAAGAGAACCTTGTAGTTATTAACACACCTCTGTAGAGAACCTTGTAGTTATTAACACACCTTTGTAGAGAACCTTGTAGTTATTAACACACCTATGTAGAGAACCTTGTAGTTATTAACACACCTTTGTAGAGAACCTTGTAGTTATTAACACCCTATCTTGAGCACTTTTAAAATTTTTAAACACCTCGTCAAAACCATTACAGCAAACGTTTCTGCTGATATAACTTATATCTGCTATCCTTTCTGATACTGTTTATATCTGCTATCCTTTCTGATACTGTTTATATCTGCTATCCTTTCTGATACTGTTTATACTGCTATCCTTTCTGATACTGTTTATATCTGCTATCGTTTCTGATACTGTTTATATCTGCTATCCTTTCTGATACTGTTTATATCTGCTATCCTTTCTGATTCTGTTTGTATCTAGTATCCTTTCTGATACTGTTTATATCTGCTATCCTTTCTGATTCTGTTTGTATCTAGTATCCTTTCTGATACTGTTTATATCTGCTATCCTTTCTGATTCTGTTTGTATCTAGTATCCTTTCTGATACTGTTTATATCTGCTATCCTTTCTGATACTGTTTATATCTTCTATCCTTTCTGATACTGTTTATATCTGCTATCCTTTCTGATTCTGTTTATATCTGCTATCCTTTCTGATACTGTTTATATCTTCTATCCTTTCTGATACTGTTTATATCTGCTATCCTTTCTGATTCTGTTTATATCTGCTATCCTTTCTGATTCTGTTTGTATCTTCTATCCTTTCTGATACTGTTTATATCTGCTATTCTTTCTGATTCTGTTATAAGGGCCAACATTTTCATTTTTTTCTGTAACAAATTAAGACAACAGATGCTTCATTTTGACTTAGCTATAGAGAACATTTGAAAGGTTCGTTTGTTCTCTTGGTTTGGTTTGTTTGACTTTGACGTCATTAAACACATTCATTTCCGGACTTCAAATATAGTATTGTCTTACATTTATCTTGTTCGTTTATCATCGTCGCTGATAAGTAAACGAGACTTAAAACTGGTACTTCAAGTGAAGTCAGTATTAAAACGGTTTAGGCTTAAGTAACTTCTAAAATTTATTCTCCCCTGTTAAAACGGTTTAGGCCTAAGTAACTTCAAAAATTTACTCTCTCTCTTAAAACGGTTTAGGCCTAAGTAACTTCAAAAACTTACCTTCTCTGTTAAAACGGTTTAGGCCTAAGTATCTAGAAACGGAATTTTATAAACAACGTGTTTCATCTTCCCTGGTACTTTGTCATATTGAATATCTGTAGAACTACGCTTGCGCGCACATTTTGTATCATCTTGTGCAACAGTTTGTGTGTGTTTTTCACCTTAAAGTGTGGATTGTGTCTACAACTCCAGATTTTGAGATCAATCATAAAAAACACTTAACGTTTACAAATTTCTCTTTAGGGCTGTGAAATATTTTCGATAATCAACCGTTTCTGATAAAGTTTCTATTGCATTTATAAAACACGATTCACCCTTGCCTGTTTTATTGAAATATTAAACTGGTGAAGGAAACAAAAAGAACATTTTTTGCCCTCTATAATCTTAGGATTTTAAGAAAAGTGGGAATATAATCGCATTATTTAAAAACATAAGTACAACATCAGTCAGTCACAAGTAGTAGACTCTGGTAGTAAGTATTTAAAAACATTACTACAACATCAATCAGTCACTTGTAATAGAATCTGATAGTTATTGTTTAAAAACATAACTACAACATCAATCAGTCACTTGTAATAGAATCTGTTAGTTATTATTTAAAAACATAACTACAAATGTGTCACTCACAAGTTATGGTACAACTGGTGTTGTAAAGTTTGAATCTCACAAGATAAATCTTTCTCAGAAACACCCACATCTGGAGCTTGTTGAATCACTCAGGTCTGTGAATTTAAATTTAATAACGGATTATCTATAATTCAACTAAGTATGTTTTGAATATAATATTACTTTTTCCATCACGTAAGAATGTTTTACAAACTCAGTTGGAAGGGTAATATTACTTAAATCAAATTATAATTATTTTTACCACAATGATCATTTTTTTATCATTATGTTTAAGTTCCAGAACTATCGATTGGACTCTGATGTTGCTATTGGTTTAGAGAAATCTATAGTCAGTGATTGTGAACAGTTTCAACATAACAAAATGTGACCTGATTTCAGTAAAAGTGATTCGTTTACGGAAAAGTTCATATAACGTTTCGTACCAAAATCTGCACGTTATAAAAAACAAGATGGCGTTTTGGAATTCAGCAACAGGAATTACTGTGGAACATGTTTTGGAATTCAGTAACAGGAATTACTGTGGAACATGTAAGTATTTCAAGACAGCAGAACCGTCTGTGTAAAATGTCAAGATGAGTACAATAAGTAGAAGTACTGGTTATTTTTACCTTCGTAGGCTGTGACAAACGACTTGCGTGCTGGGCTGCTGAACCGAAGATCCAATGTTTATATACCAAAGTTTCGGCAGTTGTAGACAGTTTCTATTTTATAAAAGGCACGTGCTTTATGTTGTAAAATATGTATATGGAATTAACTGTCATTCGTGGTTCATTACTTACATATTTGATATGGAATGACGTATTTGTTTCAGATGTCGCCCACAGTGTAAACCCATGACAGTTGTTTTGTCTCCGTTACGAGAATTGATCATCTGTTCGAGGTCATGGCTAGGGTCTCACTGAACATAATTTTAGCAATAATAAAGAAAAGGATAAACCGATAAATTAACGTTCAACTACCTACTGTGTACAATTAACTTTAGAGGGCAATTATATAGTATCTAAGATAACAAGTATCCAGTGATGATGTCCTTAACTTGTGAGTTCAGTCGTCATGAACCGTCTACTGATTGAAATTCAGCTTCTAATTAGTTATGGACATGTCTCTTCCATCAGTATTTCATTAAAAATCCAGTTTTGATTAATTAACAGTGGAGACATGTCGTTAAATTTGGATCGCAGTATTAGTTATGAATATCCCCAGTAAATCGCGGGAAAAGGCAGCTGTATAGGGACACAATCCCTCTCTGGTTATCGTTCTCGGGGACAGCCTCATTAGGAATAATTCTACGAATGATTCGTTGACTGGACATCATAAGTAAAAACATTCGTCATATTTTTACTGTGAAGGTAGAAAGAAACTCCTTCATTCTTTCTATTATGTAAAAAACATTAAACGAACTGATCAACCTTCGAAACGCCGGCGTTAAATCTCGAGGTAGCGGTCGTAACAGGGCCATAAGAAGGACGAAACTGCCGGCAGTGCGTGTTGCAACTACTAAAACCATTTTATATGCAATAAAAATTCCAAGTGGCAAACAATGATGTGTCCTAGACATGTCAACAAGTCGTTATGTGACAAGTAGCGAGTCACTCCACTGTAGGGTCCACATCACGCTTCTAGCCTAACCCGTGGCTTGTTTTACGGAAGTTTTATCACATTACAATATTTATTGTCGTATTATAATCGTATCAGTTGTGTTATGACTTTTTTTATTTTAGTTATGAGTGACAATGAAGCAAGCGGATGATACAGTGGATCCGGCATCAGGTGACCCGAAGAATGTCGAACAGTCCGGATCTCCCGGGTTGTTCAAATTAGACCATCACTTTCAAAACTACAAGCTGCAATGTGCATTCCGTGTGACATACGATAATGTGCAAACCAATGAAGGTTCGTGTTATTATTCCTATAATTATCTCACTGAATTAATTAGGTGTCTTTATCTTTGGTGCAGTGTCTCAAAAACACGATTACCCTGTAATTTGAATTACACAAAATATGCAACCAACACGAAACGGTAATAATAAAAGTCTCTCGACATCTCCAGAGACCGAACTGAAATGTTTATTAATAATAAGGCATAGAGTTGTAAACTGTTGAATCGAACGTATTTAGAAAGAAAGCTTTGAGTTGTCGGTGTTGAGATATGGGTATAGTTAACATTCGACCCCCCAAGTTTCTAAGTAGAAACTTTAACCTGGCGTCACGTTGCCTGTATATCTCTTGTAGCAGTTCCGTGACCGTCACGTTAAGTAATAGGAACCAGCTGAGAACAGAACCCCGGACTAATGAGACAGATATCCTGTACTTTAGGCCATGCTTCACAAACTTCAGATACCCGACTGTAGGGGGCAGGCCGATGCTGTAAGCTATCAGAAATAAATATATCGTAAGGTTAGACGGCGGCCATTCTTTTGGAGAATTTCTGACAAGCTTTAAACTGAAACGTACAACTTGGTAATGAGAAAAGCCAGTGTTCGTAAAGGCTTATAGCGGAGCAGAGAGATGTCGTTCAATATGTCATTCATGGCTGATTATTCCCTAATCAAAATCTGGAATAGCGGCCAGATAAAAGACTTTCTTACTTTGATCTTCAAACACTTTCATAAAGAACATATTATAATTTTTAATGTGAACTACTACAGCTGAATAAGTCGTTAGAAAGATTCTCCGTCTTCGTGTTCGTGATAAAAGCTACCTATACGACTTGCAGCCAAAGCGTTTTCTCTCTTAAAATAAATTGAGGCAATTCATACACATAAAAAAAACAAAACAGAATATAATATTAAAGTTTCTAAACATGCTAGAAACATACATTTTTATAATATTCAGAATCTATATTTTAAAACTATTTTATGGTAGGTAACATTACATACTAGGAACCATAACGCTGTATCAGTAAACACAATAATTTTTTGTGTAGTAAAACATAACACTGTATTAATAAATACAATAATGTTTTTTGTAGAAAAACATGACATTATATCAGTAAACACAATAATGTTTTGTGTTGTAAAACACAACACTGTATAAGTAAACACAATAATGTTTTGTGTAGTAAAACACAACACTGTATAAGTAAACACAATAATGTTTTGTGTAGTACAACATAACATTATATTAGTAAACACAATATGAATGTTTTGTGGACAGAACATGATACTAAATCAGTTTACAAAAGTATTATGTTTGGAATAAAACATGATAATCGTGTACAAATTGTATTTCTGGAACAAAGCATAAATTAAAATATTAGTGTATAAAAACAATGTTTGTGGAGCATAACATAGCGCAATGTTAGCGTACAAAACATAATACCTTATTAGCATATAAATAAGAAAGTATTTGTATTATTAGACACAAGAATCCGGGCCCGTTATGACCAGGTGGGTTAAAGCTTTCGACTCGTAATCTGAGGGTTGCGGGTTCGAATACCCGTCGCACCAAACATGCTCGCCCTTCCAGCCGTGGTGACTTTATAATGTGACGGTCAATCTACTATTCGTTGGTACAAGAGTAGCCCAAGAATTGGCGGTGGGTGGTGATGACTAACTGCTTTCCCTCTAGTCTTACACTGATAAATTAGGGACGGCTAGCACAGATATCCCTCGTGTAGCCTTGCGCGAAATTCAAAACAAACAAACAGAAGATTCTGTTAGGTTTCTAAGAGCACCATTTGTAGTTTCTGATCACATTCCATCTAGCTGGATAGTTGATAAGTGAAAATGTTTAGTAATAACTTGTTCACAGTAAAGATATGTCTACTTGTTATGACGTAATGTCGAAGAATCGATCGATCATGCTTGCTTCATTAAACTAGGCTTAACACTTTGATGGTTCGAGCCAGATCTTAAGTTATAAATTGTTGGCGACAGACCTAACAAGAAGTGTATGACCTCATAAATTACCAGCAAAAGAACAAACCTATAATGAGTAAGTGAAACGTACGTGTAACATATTTAGTAGCATACAGTAGCAAGCACTCAGTAAGTGAAACGTACGTGTAACATATTTAGTAGCATACAGTAGCAAGCACTCAGTAAGTGAAATGTACGTGTAACATGTTTAGTAGCATACAGTAACAAGCACTCAGTAAGTGAAACGTACGTGTAACATGTTTAGTAACAATGAAACAGACTTGTAACATGTCTAGTAACAATGAAACAGACTTGTAACATGTTTAGTAACAGTAAAACTAACTTGTAGCATGTTTAGTAACAGTAAAACTAACTTGTAGCATGTTTAGTTCCACACTTAGAGTGAGTTAATTTAAAACTACAGAAACTTATGAATCCCAAACATATAAGGAGCGTACTTTTATTAGTTCTATGACAAGTTTCGTGTGTGTTATTGTACTTGTCTCTAGGGGGTGGGGACAATTAGCCGTCAAGAAACGACTCCAGAATTCTATAATATGAACTTTTGAAAAATTGTTCCTAAACATTACATAAAATCCGTATTGGATTGCTTGACCCGGCTTGTTACGTCGCTACACTCACAATATGCTGGTCGAGGGATCGTAACCAGTCATCGAACACGCTTGCATTTTCAGCCTTGGTTTGTTATAACATGAAAGTAAGTGTCACTATTATTGGTAAATAGTAGCCCCAGAGATAGAGTTGTTGACTAACTTGACGAGAAATTAAACAACAACCCATAGAAATTACACTACTTCGAAGTTTGTATCATACCGAGCGTGATTAGGGTAAAAATCAAATGTTTGTACCAGTGTCTATATAACCACCGGTTTCATGAAGGAAATCACCAATAAAATTGTTTTAATCTCTTTGTTTTGTAAGACAATCAGTTTTGCTTAAGTAAAAGGCTTAGGTTTACAGAAAATAAAATAACAATTGGAATAATGTGAGTGTTAGTTTCCGAGTTATATAAACACCTAGCGGATTATTTGTGAACTTGAATTCTAATAGCTGAGTCAGATAGTCCAAAAGTCAACATGGTTTTTACATTTTTTTATGTCTATATATGTAAGACTGGACCCAACTTTCAAATAGCCTCCTTGTTTTTATACTATTTGTTACGAGTGAGGGACCACATTGTGAAGGTTACCCACTATGTTTATGTTCCTGACTATTACACGAAGTTTATCGTAATAAACGGATAAAAATCACTAAGTGAGATATGTGAAAGTTGTAGCAGTAATTAGCGTGATGAATTACAAATTATAGTACGTTTTATTATTAATCATTTGTTACATGTAACATTGTAACAACATTACGAGCCACAAGCAATTCGATAATATTAAGATTAGAAAAACTACGTCTGCAACTAGCCTATCAGTAACAAGAGAGGAAAACGTTTGTTTGTTAATTTCGCGTAAAACTACAATAGGACTATCTGCGCTAGCCGTCCCTATTTTAGCAGTGTAAAACTAGAGGGAAGACAGCTAGTCATCACTGCCCACCGTCAACACTCGGGCTATTCTTTTACAAGCGAATAGTGAGATTGACCATAACATCATAACGCCCTAACTGCTGAAAGAACGAGTATGTTTGGTGAGACGAGGATTCGAACCCGCGACCCTCTTACCCACCTGGCCATAGGATAAGATAAGGTTTTAATATGTAACGCTTATTCCAACTTAGAGAATTTTATGATATGTTGGGAGAATTTACTAATAACGTACTTGATTTTATTATATATTGGGAGAATTTACTAATAACGTACTTGATTTTATTATGTTTTCGGATAATTTACTAATAATATTCTTGATTTTATGATATATTGGGAGAATGTATTAATAATGTACTTGATTTTATGATATGTTGGGAGAATTTATTAATAGCGTACTTGATTTTATTATATTAGAAAGCTAGTCTACTTCAATTTTTCATAATCAACTAAATTAGTTTGATTTTAACAAATTCTCAGTAATTTGAATTGTATTTATTTTAATACAGTGGAACAGATGTTTCTAATAATGTATAGTTTTTTTTATTCCACCTTTCAGTGCAGGGTGTTTTAAGGTCAGAGACCAAATTACTATTTCATCAAAATGTAAAAAAAAAAGTCTCGAGACAAAAACCGATTTCGCCAACAGTCGCATAAATTTGGTGATTGGTCGACAACTTTCCATTAAGACCACCCACCACCGGTAACTACTTTATAGACATTTGTTATTGGACAAAAGTGTAGCAGTATAGAAGACTGCCCGTGGTTTCAGACGTAGAGAAAATACTCTAGATAATTTTCTTCTGTCTTCAATATTACATAAGTGACGCCATTCGAAATTATTGTCGGACGCCCTGCTCTCTGGTGGTGAGTTTTAAATAATTATGGTTGGACGAACATACTTTTCTTTTCCAAGCACATTAATAATTACAGAGTGCGCGCGCGCACTCATATAACAGAATATTATTAATTACTTTCGCTCTTCTCAGCCGTTACATGCCGGGGGGGAGAGTAGCAGTCACCCCTCCTCTTCTGCAGTTAAATCTCAGTGATAAACGGAAGTTAGCAACTTACAGAGCCCTACATACATCACGCTGTTCGTATGTTCCGACCCTCTGGCCAGTGATTTATCTACCAGCTGCCAATGAGCACTCTCGAACCCCGCGGCTTCGGCGAAAAAGAACCTAGGGAGGGAATCACTTCTTTCATTCGTGATTCATGGTTTCTCCATCTATTTTTTCCGCTCTGAGGATTTTCAGACATTCATTCTGTCATCAGAATAAACGACGCCTTTTTGTTTCCGGAGAACTTCCGCGAGGCTCATGACTGTATTTGAGACAGGCACGAATATTCAGTAACTTCATTTAAAAACCAGAAAATGTGTAAAATGTAAAATATCTTTCAGACGTTATAAAATTACGTCAGATATGTCACTTCATTTGGAGCTACAAATAATTAAGAAATAACAACAAATGAAACACAACATATCAAACAAAAATGTTCACTTCCAAAGATTTTGTAAAGCATTTCGCCAGGGAATGTTTAGTAAACATATCCATTCCACCTTTTCATTCACGAAACGTAAGAGGCTTAAGTTGCGGTATTTTTATTTGTAAGAAAATTGTGAAAAGCCCATACATGTGAGCACAAAAGTGCCATTAGAAGTGCTATAACTCTGATGACACGAGGTGAGGCTGGATCCTATGATAACAGATAAACTACATTGGAGAGGGGACAAGTTGTAGAGATAACGTTGAGATTTCCGAGAAAATTCATTACTATTGCACAACGCCATTAGTGTTAGAGGACTGTCAGTGGGGGCTGCCTCATTAAGCCAATTGTCTTCTAGTGGAGAAGAGAATTACAGAAGGTGGTTAAAAGTAGACCTAAGAGAGAAAACGATGGACAATATACAGTGAGAGGAACACAAT
This sequence comes from Tachypleus tridentatus, assembly GCF_004210375.1. NCBI lineage: Eukaryota > Metazoa > Arthropoda > Merostomata > Xiphosura > Limulidae > Tachypleus > Tachypleus tridentatus. Next base: position 53,017,919 of record NW_027467782.1, read on the forward strand.
GTTATGAAACACCCATAAATGTGTCAGATTGTCAACATTCAGCGAAAAAACATCATTCATTCATATATATTATTATTTGTTTATTATTGTTCTAATTGATTATTATTAATTATTATTTAGTGATGTCGAGAAACCCACTTGTTGAGAAATGCATATGTAAAAAACGGCTCGTTTGGGTTGAGAAAATATTTTACATAGAAGAGCGAACAACGTATTGACCTTCTTCGGTCATCATCAGGTTCACAAAGAAAGAAAGAGATAACTGACCGATAGCTGTCCACATGTTTGAAGGGTGTTGTGTAACTGGGTATAGGAATGTAGAGGGCGTGCTTAAACATTGGATACACTTATTAATATATGTAGAAAGGTGTTCCTTTGTATTGGTTTATTTTGAGTTGTTGTATAAGTAAGGTTTTTTTTAATTTTGCGTTTGTTTATGTTTGTTTCTTTATTTAGTATTTGAGTGTTTTCTATGGTTATGTTGTGTTTATTTGATTTGCAGTGTTCGAAAACGTGTGAAGGTGAAAATTAAAGAAGCCTTACTTATACAACAACCCAAAATAAACCAATATAAAGGAACGCCTTTATACCTATATTAATAAAATAAAATTATATATTCAAACATCTAACACCGCCCTCTACATTCCGACACTCAGTTACACAACCCCTTCCAAACAGGTGGTCAGCTTCCGGTCAGTTACCTCTTTCTTTGTGAACCTGACGATGACCGAAGAAAGTCGAAACGTTGTTCGCTCTTCTACGTAAAATATTTTCTCAACCCAAACGAGCCGTTTTTGCATACATAATTTATTATTGTTGTCTATTTCTGCTGCTTATTCTTGTACCTATTTATTATATTCTCAATATTTATTCTTGTTGTGTATTTAAGTGTTTACTTTTGTGACTTGTTGGAAGACTAAGAAAACAAACAGATCCAAGAAACTACAGCACGTGCACAACACTTCATGTGAACATGTAATTAAAATCATGAAACGTTCCGGTATTGACAAAAGTTCATGTCAAAATTAGGATTTGGAATCACATGTGACAAGCATGTTCTAAAACCAAATAGTTCTGTATGTTTGTCACTTATCTAACAAAAGATATAACAAGTTCCCAATATCTTCAGGAGCGTGACTTTTAGATCTCAAGCCCATGTCTATAGATACATGAAAACATATTATATTTGTTGTCTATTGTTTTGTGGAGTGTTCTGATGTAAGAAGTACATGGTATATTTGTTATCTATTGTTTTGTGGAGTGTTCTGATGTAAGAAGTACATGGTATATTTGTTGTCTATTGTTTTGTGGAGTGTTCTGATATAAGAAGTACATGGTATATTTGTTATCTATTGTTTTGTGGAGTGTTCTGATATAAGAAGTACATGGTATATTTGTTGTCTGTTGTTTTGTGGAGTGTTATGATGTAAGAACTACATGGTATATTTGTTGTTTATTGTTTTGTGGAGTGTTCTGATGTAAGAAGTACATGGTATATTTGTTGTCTATTGTTTTATGGAGTGCCTGATATAAGAAGTACATGGTATATTTGTTGTCTATTGTTTTGTGGAGTGTTCTGATGTAAGAAGTACATGGTATATTTGTTGTCTATTGTTTTGTGGAGTGTTCTGATGTAAGAAGTACATGGTATATTTGTTGTCTGTTGTTTTGTGGAGTGTTCTGATGTAAGAAGTACATGGTATATTTGTTGTCTATTGTTTTGTGGAGTGTTCTGATGTAAGAAGTACATGGTATATTTGTTGTCTATTGTTTTATGGAGTGCCTGATATAAGAAGTACATGGTATATTTGTTATCTATTGTTTTATGGAGTGCCTGATATAAGAAGTACATGGTATATTTGTTATCTATTGTTTTATCGAGTGTTATGATGTAAGAAGTACATGGTATATTTGTTGTCTATTGTTTTATCGAGTGTTATGATGTAAGAAGTACATGGTATATTTGTTGTCTATTGTTTTATGGAGTGTTCTGATGTAAGAAGTACATAGTATATTTGTTTTTTCAGTGTTTTTGAGTAACAGTAAGCTTGGATGTCTTCTTGAATAATTCCGATGATGTCATAGTTGAAAACCAACAAGAATTTCTGTTTCAAAATACATGAAAACCGAGTTAAAACAAGGTAGGTAGAAAGATAAAATATAAATTTATAAAATGATATTTGGACAATAAATAATTAGAAAGTTCAGTAGCTCTAACTTGTGGACGTTTTGTGGTATTCATATTGATATTACTGTATGTAACTCAGATTGTATGTGTATCACCAACTATAAGTTGTATGGGTATTACTCACTATAAGTTGTATGGGTATTATTTACTATAAGTTGTATGGGTATTACTCACTATAAGTTGTATGGGTACTACCAACTATAAGTTGTATGGGTACTACCAACTATAAGTTGTATGGGTATTACTCACTATAAGTTGTATGGGTATTATTTACTATAAGTTGTATGGGTACTACCAACTATAAGTTGTATGGGTACTACCAACTATAAGTTGTATGGGTATTACTCACTATAAGTTGTATGGGTATTACTCACTATAAGTTGTATGGGTATTATTTACTATAAGTTGTATGGGTATTACCAACTATAAGTTGTATGGGTATTACTCACTATAAGTTGTATGGGTATTACTCACTATAAGTTGTATAGGTATTATTTACTATAAGTTGTATGGGTATTACTCACTATAAGTTGTATGGGTATTATTTACTATAAGTTGTATGGGTATTACTCACTATAAGTTGTATGGGTACTACCAACTATAAGTTGTATGGGTATTACTCACTATAAGTTGTATGGGTATTATTTACTATAAGTTGTATGGGTACTACCAACTATAAGTTGTATGGGTATTACTTACTATAAGTTGTATGGGTATTACTCACTATAAGTTGTATGGGTACTACCAACTATAAGTTGTATGGGTATTACTCACTATAAGTTGTATGGGTATTATTTACTATAAGTTGTATGGGTATTACTCACTATAAGTTGTATGGGTACTACCAACTATACGTTGTATGGGTATTACTCACTATAAGTTGTATGGGTATTATTTACTATAAGTTGTATGGGTATTACTCACTATAAGTTGTATGGGTACTACCAACTATAAGTTGTATGGGTATTACTCACTATAAGTTGTATGGGTATTACTCACTATAAGTTGTATGGGTACTACCAACTATAAGTTGTATGGGTATTACTCACTATAAGTTGTATGGGTATTACTCACTATAAGTTGTATAGGTATTATTTACTATAAGTTGTATGGGTATTATTTACTATAAGAGTTTGACTTCTCTCAAGAAATAAGACAGGTAATCTGCTAAAAACGCCTACCCTAAAATCAGTCTAAAATATAAAAGTTAGGATAGAAACACTAAAACATTTTTATATGTATTTTTATATGTGTTTAAGACAACTACAGCAAGGTTGTTTTTTTGTCTTTCAGAATTCCGCGAGATTCTTGTAGTATTTCTTTCCTGGTGGATTTATGGTGGATCAATAGTTAACAAACAGGTGGATCCTGCAATATTATCAACAATGATGTTCGAACATGATTAACAGTTAGTTTTCTGAAATCTTACAATCTGTTGATGTTTGTTTTATGTTGTTGTTTCTTGTTCACAAAGTTACTATTAAACGTAATATGTAATAAAGTATCAAAGCAACTATAAGACTTTTAATGACGTTTTATGTAACGTGTAAAGTTAATAATTCTGTGTTTAATTAATACCGTACTGAATACGGTTAAGATGAGTACTACAGCCGGTAAGGAACCAACGTTTGTTAAAGTACGGTTAGAAATACCCTGAGATAATACTTGCATTTGTTTGTTTTACGGCCGCCAGAGTGAGCTGCCGAGACGTCCTCAGTTCTCTACTTATAATATTCAAATTAATCAATTAAAAATAAATTGATGATGTCCAACAAAAAATTAAAAACGGTAAGAGACACAATTTCTTCAGTTCAGCAACGAAACGTCAGAGAAACGTTTATTTTTCTTGTTACTATTATTATGTGAAGCACACGCGACAATTTACAAGTTGCTAACGTAACTAAACTGATGATATGCGTAATATACATAAATACACACATACATACGTACACAGATACGTAAGTACACACAAGTACGCCTACTTAACTATTAACACTTTTGTTTATCACTGTTTTCTCTCCCATCTTCAAACCTTTTGCCCTTTCAGCCGTGGGGGGCGATATAATGTGACGGTCAATCCCACTATTCGTTGGTAACAGGGTAGCCCAAGAGTTGGTGGTGGGTGGTGATAACTAGCTGCCTTCCCTCCAGTATTACATTGCTAAATTAGGAACGACTAGTGCAGATAGTGGCCCGGCATGGCCAGGTGGGTTAAGGGATTTGACTCGTAATCTGAGAGTCGCGGGTTCGAATCCCCGTCGCATTAAACATGCTCTCCCTTTCAGCCGTGAGAGCGTTATAATGTGACCGTCAATCTCAATATTCGTTGGTAAAATAGTAGCCCAAGAATTGGCGTTGGGTGGTGATAACTATCTGCCTTCCCTCTGGTCTTACACTGCTAAATTAGGGACGGCTAATACAGATAGCCCTTGAGTAGCTTTGCGCGAAATTCAAAACGGAACAAACAAACCTTTTCACCCTTATTTTATTTATTGGCCTTTGGTTTTATAATTTATCATCAGGAATTATGTAAAGTTTTAAATTTTGAAATATATGTTACTTATAATTTACAAGGTGTAACATGAGTATTCCGAAACGTTCAGGTATTAAACATCTATCTCCGTTCCAAACATGCTCTCATTGTTACTATATTGTTTATTTGTTTTAGATGTTTCTGTAAAGCGACTCGAGAACTATCAGCGAGACCTGCCGCCAACATTTGAATTGATAGATAGAGTAACTGGAGAGAAGGCAGCTAGTGAACACAACTAGCTGACAGTTGTTGGGACTGTCACCCTTATAATGACCACAAATTATGGTCGTCAATTTTTTTTATTCTCTGCCGTAACTGGATTGGAATGATGAACAAGAAGTTGAAAGCTATCCATTAACTAAAAACAAAGCTAGTTAACAGTGCTTGTAACTTGAACTAATAGGAAAACAAAACAAAACTGAAACCGAACTATAAATCTATACAAGCTCTTCAAAGCAATTGTAGACGAACAGAAGAAACAAAACCTAAAACTAAAACTTCTTAAAGAAACTTTATTCACAACACACCCAAAGTTTCTTACAACAACAATCACTTTCAAACAAGAACTGTCGAAGTACGTAAGGTGTGCCTCATTGGTTGTCATGACGTCAAGTTCTTTACGCGCATGAGCAAGAGGTTCAGGTAACGAAATATCTACAGAGAGAGGGCGGTAACGTTCAGGCACCATGTTTAACATTATGGTCTATTTATTTGAATATTCAGTTTTAGACAATAAGCATATTTAAATAAGTTGTTTTTTCTTTTGGAGATATTTTCTCTTCTTATTAATGTCTGTTCTCAGGTTTCATAAATGAATATCCACGTGAAAATACGTTTGTTATATTAAAATAAAGTTTCTATTAAAAACTGTCTTCCGATGCTGACATAGCAACCCAGATTGTGGGCCCTCCAATGCACAGTGGTATTTCTACGGATTGACAACACTAGATATTAGGTTTTGATAGCTCATTGTGTAGCTTTGTGACTGACGCCAAACAATTCCGGAAAATAATTACTGTTTTGCTTTAAACACAACAACTATATACACCGTGAACATCAATCAGTAGCTAGTAGTTCCAAAACATGTCACATTTAGTGTCGCCACCTGGTTTCACTCCGATTGTTCTTGTCGACAAATATTTCCATTTCCCGAAATGCATAAATATAGATAAGACAGATCAAATTCACATCCAATGAACGACACTCGTACCAAGATATTAAATTCACATCCAATGAACGACACTCGTACCAAGATATCAAATTCACATCCAATGAACGACACTCGTACCAAGATATCAAATTCACATCCAATGAACACTCGTACCAAGATATCAATTCACATCCAATGAACGACACTCGTACCAAGATATCAAATTCACATCCAATGAACGACACTCGTACCAAGATATCAAATTCACATCCAATGAACAACATTCTTACCAAGATATCAAATTCACATCCAATGAACAACATTCCTACCAAGATATCAAATTCACATCCAATGAACGACACTCGTACCAAGATATCGAATTCACATCCAATAAACGACATTCTTACCAAGACATCAAATTCACATCCAATGAACGCCATCTACCGGTAATTATTTTTACCTCTTTTCTCAAATTCTCAGGTTCCAACCGTTGCGGTTGATCATAAAACAATTTTTCTCAACGTTGCAACGTGTACATTTCTTTCAAACATGTAAGTGAAATAATTTGTTAATTAAAATTTTCTGTTATTAATTATTAAACCACGATGTATTATGAAGATAAGTTACAAAGATGATAAATCCATGTTCATGACACAACTAGGTTACACTCTCTTTGGAACTGATAACGATATATTCTACTAATCTCTACACTACACTTTCCCTGGAACTGATAACGGTATGTTTTACTAATCCCTACACTACACTCTCTCTGGAACTGATAGAGATATATCCTAGTAATCCCTACATTACACTCTCTCTGAAACTGAGAGGGATATATGCTAGTAATCCCTACACTACACTCTCTCTGTAACTGATAACGATATATTCTACTAATCCCTACACTACACTCTCTCTGAAACTGATAACCATATATTCTACTGATCCCTACACTACACTCTCTCTGGAACTGATAACGATATATTCTACTAATCCATACATTAAACTCTCTCTGGAACTGATAACGATATATTCTACTAATCCCTACACTACTCTCTCTGGAACTGATAACGATATATTCTACTAATCCCTACATTGCACTCTCTCTGGAACTGATAACGATATATTCTACTAATCCCTACACTACACTCTCTCTGGAACTGATAACGATATATTCTACTAATCCATACATTAAACTCTCTCTGGAACTGATAACGATATATTCTACTAATCCCTACACTACACTCTCTCTGGAACGGATAACGATATATTCTACTAATCCCTACATTGCACTCTCTCTGGAACTGATAACGATATATTCTACTAATCCCTACACTACACTCTCTCTGGAACTGATAACGATATATTCTACTAATCCATACATTAAACTCTCTCTGGAACTGATAACGATATATTCTACTAATCCCTATACTACACTCTCTCTGGAACTGATAACGATATATTATAGTACATCTCTACATTACACTCTCTCTGGAACTGATAGGGATATATGCTAGTAATCCCTACACTACACTCTCTCTAGAACTGATAGGGATATATGTTAGTAATCCCTACATTACACTTTCTCTAGAACTGATAGGGATATATGTTAGTAATCCCTACATTACACTCTCTGTGGAACTGATAACGATATATTCTAGTAAACATTGTCACAGGTGACTGGGTTCTCGGAGAATACTTTAGTTAACATTGTCACAGATGACTGGGTTCTCGGAGAATACTTTAGTTAACATTGTTACAGGTGACTGGGTTCTCGGAGAATACTTTAGTTAACATTGTCACAGATGACTGGGTTCTCGGTGAATACTTTAGTTAAGGTTTTCACAGATTCTATTTATTTCCGTTACAGGAGTTAATCTGTTAATAACAAAATTATAAAAGATAAAACACTGGTAACAGTGAGAGAACAATATATTGCTCAGGAGAGACTCATCTGACCGACAAGAAGTAAACATTGATTTACCAACACCTTTGAAACATAAAAGATATCTGTCGGTTTTTTTGTCTCCCGAGAGAGAGATACGTTCTCGCCAAACATACAGAAAACTGCGTGACGTTTTAAACACGCTACGAAACCGCCAACAATAAAAACTAATTGAATTGTTATTGTTTAAATGTCGTCTGAATACAATATCTATAGAAAGTTGGATTATTTTGTTAAGTAATTCAAACCTATCTTTCACTAACTCGGATTCGAAGGAAAACGAAACTGTTACATAGTTTAAACATTATTTTACTAACGTGGTTATAGTAGAAACTTATCTTATTTGTTTAAATTTATCTCATATTTTAAATTATTGTAGTCATTTATAGATGAAGTTTAACTGTGTTTGACAACTAAGAAGCGTTTCCTTATAAATGACTTTTAACCCCAGTGACCTGAAACCTTGGTAATAAGAGAGCTCGTGTTAAATTCGACCTCAAATTACGATACTTAAGAAATTAAACAATTACTATTACGGCAATCCCTTCACGAAGTCTTTTACAATATTATTTTATGTCAATAAAATTAGTAAACAATAACTTTACTTTCTATTGTACTTTGTATTCCAGAGGTTCAAGAAACTAAATTCATGCGACACATGAAATAGTCCAATTTTCTGGACTCAACGAACACAACACATGAGGTAAGAATAGCTTGTATGTAATTAGAAATAACTGTCATTGGTTTGAAGAAAATATTTGTATAGAACTAGAGACAAAATATCAAGGATTCTTCCATTAAGCGGATTAATTAAAAGTTTAAACATGTTAACATCAGATCGTCGCTAAGTATATAATTATTATTACTAAACTTAATTAGTAATGCAAGGTTTACCATTTTCTGAGACACGACGATTTTGAAAGCTTAAAATCGATAGAAAATTTATATAGAATGTTTCAAAGCACTTTAGTTTTGGAGAACCAGTTTACAGTTGTAGTTGTGGACAGCATTCTGAACAGTTGTCCTAGATATTGTTTGTCAAGGTCTAGTGTAACAGTTCAAAAGATAGATTTTCTCTTGGGTTTATTACATTATGTGTACCGGTACTTACAGACATGTGTTAGTAGCTCATGTGGTATGAGTCATATTTCACACTGTGTTTATTACATTATGTGTACCGGTACTTACAGACATGTGTTAGTAGATCATGTGGTATGAGTCATATTTCACACTGTGTTTATTACATTATGTGTACCGGTACTTACAGACATGTGTTAGAAGATCATGTGGTATGAGTCATATTTCACCCTGTGTTTATTACATTATGTGTACCGGTACTTACAGACATGTGTTAGTAGATCATGTGGTATGAGTCATATTTCACCCTGTGTTTATTACATTATGTGTACCGGTACTTACATAAATAAAACAGTATAATGTTGGACGTGGTATATCTTGTATCTGGGTATCTTTTTATTTACCGTTTTTAAGGTTAATGTAATTAATATTGACATACGACTGAATCGAGCAACCTATATGTATATATGAGAACTAAATATATATGTATCAGACACCTACATAGATCAGAACTAAATATATATGTATCAGACACCTACATGGATCAAAACTAAACATATATGTATCAGACACCTACATGGATACAAAGTAAAAATATATGTATCAGACACCTACCTGGATCACAACTAAACATATATGTATCAGACACCTGGATGGATCAAAACTAAACATATATGTATCAGACACCTACATAGATCAGAACTAAAAATATATGTATCAGACACCTAGATGGATACAAAGTAAAAATATATGTATCAGACACCTACATGGATCAGAACTAAACATATATGTATCAGACACCTACATGGATCAAAACTAAACATATATGTATCAGACACCTACATATATCAGAACTAAACATATATGTATCAGACACCTATATGGATCAGAACTAAACATATATGTATCAGACACCTACATGGATCAGAACTAAACATATATGTATCAGACACCTACATGGATCAGAACTAAACACATAAGTGAGTAATCTACACGAATCATAACTAAAGATACGTAAAGTACATGGATCGAAACTAAGCATATATGTATGAGACATCTACACGTATCAGAACTAAACACACATCTCCTTATATGTGAATTCTAAACTGCTTTACTTACAATGACGAAAATGAGTTGTTTGTAAAGTTGAGTGTCGTTGCTTTCTGATTATACTTTGTCATGAAAGTGACAAGATAACAGTGACTGACACACTATCAACAAATCTGTTAAACATCAGATATTTGTTAATATTAAACCAAACACTCAAACATAATCTGTAATTAATTATGAAAGTATTTTAATATCCTGGTTTCAAAACTTTCACGTGCATAGGATATGCAGCTGATTTGAAAGTAAAATAAAACAAAAGGATGAGCTTAACAAAGAAAATAAATAAATAATTGTTATGTTTACATACCACAAAAAGATACATACCAAACAGATACATACCAAACAAAGATACATACCAAACAAAGATACATACCAAACAGATACATACCACAAAAAGATACATACCAAACAGATACATACCACAAAAAGATACATACCAAACAGATACATACCACAGAAAGATACATACCAAACAGATACATACCAAACAAAGATACATACCAAACAGATACATACCACAAAAAGATACATACCAAACAGATACATACCAAACAAAGATACATACCAAAGAAAAATGTCTCAGACGACCGTGTTGTGACCCAAAGCTTACAAAGCAACAATATAAGTGATTCTATAATATATTCGTAGCTTTCACTCAGTACCAATAACTTATGTATTTCAACTGTCTAGTGTTAAGTGCAAAAGCCGCGCAGTGCTACATCTGTTCTCCGCCCAACATTGGTATCAAAAACTAAAGTTTAACGTTATAAGCCACTAAGTGAGATGGTGTTTTAGTATTAGTGTTCGTTTATTTTTTATTACTAAAACATAAATAAACATCGTATTCATTTCTTCATTCGTTTCGACAGTTCTACGATATATCTTTCATGAAGAAGTTTCCTAATCGCCTCTTTCTAAATAAACTCGCATGTTTCTAATGTATATAGACCCGCTATACTTCTATATAACAATTTAGTTAGACGTCAACTTCTCTTGAGATGTTGGATAAAAAAGGACCGGCAGTTTGCTGAACAAGTTGTTACAGATATTTTATCAACTGTTTGTGCACCAGTAAAGTTGTTGGCATCCAACATCGTGAATTACTCAAAACTTTCCCATAATTCCCTCACTTAAGCCTGGGCTTTCTTATATCATTCACATCGGAAAATGGTGATTTCACTTCATGTACTGGGTTTGGTTTGGTTTGAATTTCGCGCAAAGCTACACGAGAGCTATCTGCGCTAGCCGTCCCTAATTTAGCAGCGTAAGACTAGAGGGAAGGCAGCTAGTCATCACCACCCACCGCCAACTCTTGGGCTACTCTTTTAGCAACGAATAGTGAAATTGACCGTCACATTATAACGCCCCCATTGCTCAAAGGGCGAGCATGTTTGATGTGACGGGGATTCGAACCCGCGACCCTCAGATTACGAGTTGAGTGTCTTAACCACCTGGCCATGCCGGGCCGCACTAAAGTGACAAGCATAAAACAATTAGAATAATGTAATAGTCTGTGTAACTTATGAAACATAAAATACATAAACATTGCATTAATATAATTGACTGTGTAACTTATGAACCATGAAAAGACTTTAATATAATAGTCTGTGAAACACACAATATAACATCAAAAACGTATGAGAAACAGAATTCTCACCAGAACACGTGGTCTGAATGTGAGTTTCTAGTAATAAAATACATTTATATAATTATAACATCCCTAAACTTGTAGTGCAGTATTTTGGAAACAGAAGCCTATTACAACACGCAGGATATGAAGGACTTGATATGAAAGATGGTTACTAATAGTTTTATCAAATACCTTCATTCTAAGAATTCTTTGTCTGTACATAATATAACATGCTCTAATTCGCTTTCAATTGTGGGTTCTAACAATTTCCATCAAAACTATAAGATATAACGTTCTTTCAAACAAAAAATAACGATTATTTATTAATAACATTCACCAAGATTAATTGATACAAAGCCTTTTTGTTAATATATTTGTTAATTTATTTTAGATGTGGTTTCTACATCATGTGATCAGGAACATTGGGTAGTAACACTTCAGGTAAGTTGATATTTTTATTAAGTAAATGTGCATAAGGCCTTTTTTGTTACAACGAATCTTTGGTCCTATAAATATAAAGTATTTTTATACGTTTTAAATGTACGTATATTATTTTGCGTCTATTTCTACGACTTGTATATCGTACAAGTTTATATGAAATTCAAGTTTACAGATCCAGTCCGTCTTTCACACATACATAGAAATATACACCATACAATACACGTTGTTTTAAAATTAATAACGAAACAAGGATAGAAACAGACATGGTGTAAACATGATATACATTAAGGGGTGATGACCTAACCTGTCAGTTATAGTCTGTGTCTGATAACTCTGTACGAACATCTTACATTTTGTATCAAACTTGTTATGTGTCATGTGTGTTTTGTAGTTGAGTTATTAAATACATGTTTTAGTAGAAGAGATAACGAATGATATATTTCTAAAGCCATGAAATGAAAAGTTCTAGCAGGGGATTTACAACTTAGTTGTATAACAGACATATTGACAGAAATTACATACCAGGATAACTGACAGTTAAAGAAACGTTGTTATACATAGGTTGAAGTTATTACATACCAGGATAACTGACAGTTAAAGAAACGTTGTTATACATAGGTTGAAGTTATTACATACCAGGATAACTGACAGTTAAAGAAACGTTGTTATACATAGGTTGAAGTTATTACATACCAGGATAACTGACAGTTAAAGAAACGTTGTTATACATAGGTTGAAGTTATTACATACCAGGATAACTGACAGTTAAAGAAACGTTGTTATACATAGGTTGAAGTTATTATATACCAGGATAACTGACAATTAAAGAAACGTTGTTTTACATAGGTTGAAGTTATTATATACCAGGATAATTGACAGTTAAAGAAACGTTGTTTTACATAGGTTGAAGTTATTATATATACCAGGATAACTGACAGTTAAAAAAACGTTGTTTTACATAGATTGAAGTTATTATATATACCAGGATAACTGACAGTTAAAGAAACGTTGTTTTACATAGATTGAAGTTATTATATATACCAGGATAACTGACAGTTAAAGAAACGTTGTTTTACATAGGTTGAAGTTATTATATACCAGGATAACTGACAGTTAAAGAAACGTTGTTTTACATAGGTTGAAGTTATTATATACCAGGATAACTGACAGTTAAAGAAACGTTGTTTTACATAGGTTGAAGTTATTATATACCAGGATAACTGACAGTTAAAGAAACGTTGTTTTACATAGGTTGAAGTTATTATATATACCAGGATAACTGACAGTTAAAGAAACGTTGTTTTACATAGATTGAAGTTATTATATATACCAGGATAACTGACAGTTAAAGAAACGTTGTTTTACATAGGTTGAAGTTATTATATACCAGGATAACTGACAGTTAAAGAAACGTTGTTTTACATAGGTTGAAGTTATTATATACCAGGATAACTGACAGTTAAAGAAACGTTGTTTTACATAGGTTGAAGTTATTATATACCAGGATAACTGACAGTTAAAGAAACGTTGTTTTACATAGGTTGAAGTTATTATATATACCAGGATAACTGACAGTTAAAGAAACGTTGTTTTACATAGGTTGAAGTTATTATATACCAGGATAACTGACAGTTAAAGAAACGTTGTTTTACATAGGTTGAAGTTATTATATACCAGGATAACTGACAGTTAAAGAAACGTTGTTTTACATAGGTTGAAGTTATTATATACCAGGATAACTGACAGTTAAAGAAACGTTGTTTTACATAGGTTGAAGTTATTATATATACCAGGATAACTGACAGTTAAAGAAACGTTGTTTTACATAGATTGAAGTTATTATATACCAGGATAACTTACAGTTAAAGAAACGTTGTTTTACATAGATTGAAGTTATTATATATACCAGGATAACTGACAGTTAAAGTTTCATTATTATAGAAAAATTGACACTATTGTATATAAGAATAGCTTTGAAAATTAATGTTATGTTAATATAGTTAATGTTATGTTAATACAGTTAATGTTATGTTAATACAGTTAATGTTATGTTAATGTTACATCTAAACAGATATGGTGTACAATGATAACAGACAGTTAAAGTAATGTTAACATGGAAACGTTGAACTTAATATGTACAATGATAACAGACAGTTAAAGTAATGTTAACATAGAAACGTTTAACTTAATATGTACAATGATAACAGACAGTTAAAGTAATGTTAACATGGAAACGTTGAACTTAATATGTACAATGATAACAGACAGTTAAAGTAATGTTAACATAGAAACGTTAAACTTATTATATACAATGATAACAGACAATTAGAGTACTGTTAAGATAGAAACGTTAAACTTATTGTGTGTAGTAAGACTTGTTGTGTTTACAGGTAGGTCACACTAACTTATTATGTATAGTAAGACTTGTTGTGTTTACAGGTAGGTCACAATAACTTATTGTGTAGTAAGACTTGTGTTTACAGGTAGGTCACACTAACTTACTGTGTGTAGTAAGACTTGTTGTGTTTACAGGTAGGTCACACTAACTTACTGTGTGTAGTAAGACTTGTTGTGTTTACAGGTAGGTCACACTAACTTATTGTGTAGTAAGACTTGTTATGTTTACAGGTAGGTCACACTAACTTATTGTGTAGTAAGACTTGTTATGTTTACAGGTAGGTCACACTAACTTATTGTGTGTAGTAAGACTTGTTGTGTTTACAGGTAGGTCACACTAACTTATTGTGTAGTAAGACTTGTTGTGTTTACAGGTAGGTCACACTAACTTACTGTGTGTAGTAAGACTTGTTATGTTTACAGGTAGGTCACACTAACTTATTGTGTGTAGTAAGACTTGTGTTTACAAATAGGTCACACTAACTTATTGTATAGTAAGACTTGTGTTTACAGGTAGGTCACACTAACTTACTGTGTGTAGTAAGACTTGTTATGTTTACAGGTAGGTCACACTAACTTATTGTGTGTAGTAAGACTTGTTATGTTTACAGGTAGGTCACACTAACTTATTGTGTAGTAAGACTTGTGTTTACAGGTAGGTCACACTAACTTACTGTGTGTAGTAAGACTTGTTGTGTTTACAGGTAGGTCACACTAACTTATTGTGTAGTAAGACTTGTGTTTACAGGTAGGTCACACTAACTTACTGTGTGTAGTAAGACTTGTTGTGTTTACAGGTAGGTCACACTAGCTTATTGTGTAGTAAGACTTGTGTTTACAGGTAGGTCACACTAACTTACTGTGTGTAGTAAGACTTGTTGTGTTTACAGGTAGGTCACACTAACTTATTGTGTAGTAAGACTTGTGTTTACAGGTAGGTCACACTAACTTACTGTGTGTAGTAAGACTTGTTGTGTTTACAGGTAGGTCACACTAACTTATTGTGTAGTAAGACTTGTTATGTTTACAGGTAGGTCACACTAACTTATTGTGTAGTAAGACTTGTTGTGTTTACAGGTAGGTCACACTAACTTACTGTGTGTAGTAAGACTTGTTGTGTTTACAGGTAGGTCACACTAACTTACTGTGTGTAGTAAGACTTGTTGTGTTTACAGGTAGGTCACACTAACTTATTGTGTGTAGTAAGACTTGTTGTGTTTACAGGTAGGTCACACTAACTTATTGTGTAGTAAGACTTGTGTTTACAGGTAGGTCACACTAACTTACTGTGTGTAGTAAGACTTGTTGTGTTTACAGGTAGGTCACACTAACTTATTGTGTAGTAAGACTTGTGTTTACAGGTAGGTCACACTAACTTACTGTGTGTAGTAAGACTTGTTGTGTTTACAGGTAGGTCACACTAACTTATTGTGTAGTAAGACTTGTGTTTACAGGTAGGTCACACTAACTTACTGTGTGTAGTAAGACTTGTTGTGTTTACAGGTAGGTCACACTAACTTATTGTGTAGTAAGACTTGTTATGTTTACAGGTAGGTCACACTAACTTATTGTGTAGTAAGACTTGTTGTGTTTACAGGTAGGTCACACTAACTTACTGTGTGTAGTAAGACTTGTTGTGTTTACAGGTAGGTCACACTAACTTACTGTGTGTAGTAAGACTTGTTGTGTTTACAGGTAGGTCACACTAACTTATTGTGTGTAGTAAGACTTGTTGTGTTTACAGGTAGGTCACACTAACTTATTGTGTGTAGTAAGACTTATTATGTTTACAGGTAGGTCACACTAACTTATTGTGTGTAGTAAGACTTGTTATGTTTACAGGTAGGTCACACTAACTTACTGTGTGTAGTAAGACTTGTTATGTTTACAGGTAGGTCACACTAACTTATTGTGTGTAGTAAGACTTGTTATGTTTACAGGTAGGTCACACTAACTTATTGTGTGTAGTAAGACTTGTTATGTTTACAGGTAGGTCACACTAACTTATTGTGTGTAGTAAGACTTGTTATGTATACAGGTAGGTCAAAGGTAACTAAACATTGGCTTTTTTGTTTGACCCAACGTGTTATCTATTTCCTAAATTAATAAAACTATTTCTATATAATAAAAACTGACCAGAAGTGTCTAAGGTCATAATCAGTACACAAGTAAGTTAGGACCAATAAAAACCTGACCAGAAGTGGCTGAGGTAATAATGATTCGAATGGCCAGTTGATTACTTGAATATAAACAACACTTGTCCAGATATCTATATAAATGTTTTCACTATATTTATATATGTGTGTTTTACAGTATATTATATATAGATACTTATTTTACTGTACATATATCATTACTGTTCTCTTCTTACCTTGAATTAGTTTAAGGTAAATACTCATTCCATTACTACTGTGTTGACATTTTCTCGTTGCTAACAAATGTATGAACAAGTTAAAAACAAATGCCAAACTATCCACGAAACATTCACGAAATAGGCTTATCAGAAGCACCGTGTTCGTCTGTGTTATGTTCTATTAAGAATTTAATATAAATTGAAACTTACCACATTCGTTTTACACGTGTATTCAAACCACTCTTACCACCGAAGTGTGATAATAATTACAAAACACATCTTTACCTTTTCATGATTTAAATTTCGTTTGATCTATAAACACAAATGCCGCCATCTTGCTGTATTCTCGAGTGATTTCGAGGCGTGTGCTGAGGCCGGGCCGCGCGTGGAGCACGTGCTGGTCTTATGGCTGCAGCTCTATGGGCTAGTTAGAAATAGTTAATGAAATACACGGACTTTCTAAAAAAAAATCCAAAACTGTTGTTCTCGAATATCGTGTATCTATTATAGAATTATATCCAAGTGCGAGCAACATTAAGTAACGACATCAGTGGTACAGAACCTCGTGTTCTCTCGCGCTGTCTGAACAACGAAAACACTTAAGTTACAGAAAGTGGACCCGCTTGACAACATGGATTGAGAAACAAACATGTTAACAACAACGTTTTATTAGACTTAAGACCGAGAATTTAGTTTATTCTATTTTATGTTGATATGTAAAAACGTTTTGTTTATTACCTTATGATTTGAAATGTTTCAGTTTCATAAACATTGAACAATAAATTAAGTTCGTATTTAGAGCTATGTCTGTTGTCTATACATTTAATACTATTCTAGATAAAGTCTTGTTCCTCATTTCACTGAACCTTCCTGTTATAAACTTTACTCTCATATAGATACACGACGGATCTGTTTTATCACATCTAAAACACAACAGATACACGACGGATCTGTTTTATCACATCTAAAACACAACATATACACGACGGATCTGTTTTATCACATCTAAAACACAACAGATACACGACGGATCTGTTTTATCACATCTAAAACACAACATATACACGACGGATCTGTTTTATCACATCTAAAACACAACATATACACGACGGATCTGTTTTACCACATCTAAAACACAACATATACACGACGGATCTGTTTTATCACATCTAAAACACAACATATACACGACGGATCTGTTTTATCACATCTAAAACACAACATATACACGACGGATTTGTTTTATCATATCTAAAACACAACATATACACGACGGATCTGTTTTATCACATCTAAAACACAACAGATACACGAAGGATCTGTTTTATCACATCTAAAACACAAAAGATACACGACGGATCTGTTTTATACACCTAAAACTAAACAAAATAAAAAGTATTAAGTCAGAATTTGATAAAAAACATACAGCGATAAATAATTTTAATATTTTTACTTGTATTATTCCAAACCGCTGCTGTTAAGAACTACTTGGTACAAGTGTCTAATGACACGTAATGTCACAGTGACGGATGTTATTCGGGTCACCACGGTACAATCCAGTCAGTTTCTTTTTTCCAGCTTCTGCGTTATGAAATAGTACAATTATGACGCGGATTTTATTACCAGCAATAAATTATTTGCATAAATAATAGAGAGGAAACTTTGTTACATATTCTAGTTTGATAAGTGATTAATAACACTATGTAACAAAATGTTTACCACTTCTTGTTCCTGGACAGAAAGTGTTATTTCCCAACTGCTTGTGTCTAAAATAAATGGAAAAGACCTTATCTTTTTTTCATTCAAACTTTGCTTTTGTGACCTGGGAGTGTATAACAAAAACATGATGGAAGACTATATTTGGGGGCTGATACGTGAAAGTGATTTACATTACAGTCACAAATCTCGAAAAACTACTCACTTCTAAACATTTTTGTATAACTTTAGTATAAATACATGTAAATCTTGATTCATACGTTGTTTTATTCAGACCATATGTAAATGAATTGTGCAAAATTGTCCGTTTTTACATAGAAAATAGGTTGATTTCTAAATTTCATTATCCAGGTCACAAAAGCAAAGTTTGAAGGGAATAATGGCCACTTTCTGTAACTTTACAACATAAGTAATTAAGAAATAACACATACTATCCAGGAACAATATTTGTGTTACATAGTGTTATTATTGTGTTACATAGTGTTATGTACTTGTGTTACACAGTATATATGCAAAAACGGCTCGTTTGGGTTGAGAAAATATTTTACATAGAAGAGCGAACAACGTTTCGACCTTCTTCGGTGAACTTGACGATGACTGAAGAAGGTCGAAACGTTGTTCGCTCTTCTATGTAAAATATTTTCTCAACCCAAACGAGCCGTTTTTGCATATATATTTCTCTACAAGTGGGTTTTCTCGATATCACTGTGTTACACAGTGTTATGTATTTGTTACACAGTGTTATGTACTTGTGTTACACAGTGTTATGTACTTGTGTTACAAACTCAGATATCTGACACCGTTCTTACTTCTCATATAAAACAGCGTTTAAAGTTTGAAAATGATATAAAAATATATTAGCTTGAAGAAACTCCATTAGAAACTTATGGAAATTCTGATAGCTTCACTACGCTACTGTTTGTATATACTGATTTCTATATATCGAAAACAATATCGCTCATAAGAAGTCTACATATTTATTAATTAGAAACACCACTGTCTATCAGTTTTATGTACCTTACACAGTTATGTATACTTATTAAAACAATACTAGTAATATAGATATCCCTTATCTCACTAGCATTACATATTTATACATACATGTACAATTATTTGTATGGCATACCACAGTCTATCAGTATCATATATATATAGATATATATAGATAGAAGTGCCACTAATTATATATGTATTTGTATTTCATTAAAGTGACTACTTGGTTTTTATTTTGTAACTAGTAAACAATTTTATTGTGCAATACCTAATTACTTACAGCTAAATCCTGATAAAACACACCGGTTAAAATTATTCTAAATGTTTCATAACTCAATGTCAGACGGATTAACTGAACATTCAGCACCGTAGTTTGTGTAAACCACCGATCAACATCAGTTTCAGTGTGCTTATTGTAACCTAAAGTTAGCACTAATCAGCATTAATATATTCCATTTCTTACGTGTCTTTAAAACAAAACGCTTTAAGCGAAAATAGAGGAACATTTGATAGTATTATGGTCGTTTATTTCTTGTTGTTGTTCCAAAAATTAATATTCTGTATGAGCAAATGTTCATCTAGCTTTCAAATTGTTCTTCCATCTCGTTTCGTGTGGCTTGTTTATAGCGAAACGCCAGATCTGTCTAACAAGATTTATACGGTCATTAACACATATATTAATAATGACAACCTTTATTAACGATGTTATCTTTACCTGCTTGACCTACTGGTACGTCATCAACCTTATTCCAGGTATTTTCAGCCTAGGGCGGCTGGATATGAAAACCTATGGGTGGACTATTGTTTGAAGACCAACAAATCTTAATCGTATCTCAAGAATCCCAGACCGAGGTCAAGACACCCGCCATCACGAGGGCTGATCTCGAATGTTGATGAGATGGTTACAAGGATAAACCCTACAAGTATTCGAAAGTTCTAGAAATGACAGAGCTAGAACTGGGCGTGATGAACAGAAGACCTGTAGACAATCGATAAAAGTAATAAAGAACCATTGACGATGAGAGAGAATTACCAATTAATTTAGAACTAAGAAAAATAAATCTAACTGCACACGCAGCGTATTCAAATTGGTACAGACAGACGACGAATAAAAAAAGATGTGATACCGCACTTTAGTGAATAATTAATGATGTATAATACGTTAGCATCTATGATGACAGAATAAAAAATTCAAATAATTATTGGCTTGTTATATATTCATACATCTATCTATCTGCAGCTTTATTATTACACATATATATTACATGGAATTTTTTAGAACGAAATATTTCATAAAAAACACTAAGTTTTCTATATCAGTTTTGTCTTGTGTAATAAACGTCTAGACGAGGCTTAAGCTAGCATCTGGATTGAAGAACATTCCTAACAAAACGTTTATTATCGTCTGCCCTTCTAACACATTAGAATATCTAACTAGGTGTGATTTCAGAATAGATTACATCCTTACTGAACATGACAGGCACCGTTGTTTGGTTCAGCCAATACAGACGAGTTGACGTTTGCAGTTGAATGTTTTAAACTTATAGAACGTACTGCTAGTAAAGTATATCATATAAATATACGTTTATAAGTTGATTTAGTGAGTTGAATACTTTAAAACAACAGAACGTACTGCTAGTAAAGTATATCACATAAATATACGTTAAGCTGAATAAGTGAGTTGAATGTTTTAAAATTATTGAACGTACTGCTAGTAAAGTATATCACATAAATATACGTTAAGCTGATTTAGTGAGTTGAATGTTTTAAAATTATAGAACGTACTGCTAGTAAAGTATATCACATAAATATACGTTAAGCTGATTTAGTGAGTTGAATGTTTTAAAATTATTGATCGTACTACTAGTAAAGTATATCACATAAATATACGTTAAGTAGATTTAGTGACTTGAATGTTTTAAAATTATTGAACGTACTGCTAGTAAAGTATATCACATAAATATACGTTTATAAGTTGATTTAGTGAGTTGAATGTTTTAAAATTATAGAACGTACTGCTAGTAAAGTATATCACATAAATATACGTTTATAAGTTGATTTAGTGAGTTGAATGTTTTAAAATTATAGAACGTACTGCTAGTAAAGTATAACACATAAATATACGTTTATAAGTTGATTTAGTGAGTTGAATGTTTTAAAATTATAGAACGTACTGCTAGTAAAGTATATCACATAAATATACGTTTATAAGTTGATTTAGTGAGTTGAATGTTTTAAAATTATAGAACGTACTGCTAGTAAAGTATAACACATAAATATACGTTTATAAGTTGATTTAGTGAGTTGAATGTTTTAAAAATATAGAACGTACTGCTAGTAAAGTATATCACATAAATATACGTTTATAAGTTGATTTAGTGAGTTGAATGTTTTATTGTTGTTTTTTTATCGAGCAACGTGAATTTCAAAGTTTCTTGTGCTCTACTTTTCTTGATGTTTATTGAGGGGAGGTCAACATAATGTTCCACACTCCATGGTGGTGTCATATCCCACCGCACGTTTCTCTGTGAACTACACATACAGGCTGATTCAACTAAGTTTGTTTCTAAACGAAAAATGTTCAAACGTTGGTGAAAACTGCTGCTTTAACTCTTTCGGTAAAGTTTTAAAATTTTCACTTTCGATGCTTGTGATCGAAATCCGTGGTTAATTGAAAGTTCGAATTCATCTTCAATGTACATTTAACAAATGAAAAGTTTTGTCGGTGGACGAACCGTGGGGCTGAGAGAACAAAGTTACTATTTATCAACTGGATTTTCACAAAACGACAGTGGCTCTATCTGGACGAACAATAAGGTAAACTCAACGATGATGAAAAAATGTTTTGTATATCTAATAAAACAAATGTAATCTCATCCATGTTCTGAGGGCTGAAGGTTTAGTGGCTTGACTTGAAGACATTTTCCATGTCCATTAAATGGATCCAGTGGATGAGGGCTGCAAGTTTACTGGCTTGACTTGAAGACATTTTCCATGTCTATTAAATGGATCCAGTGGATGAGGGCTGTAGGTTTGTAGTGTCGGTAATATATGTATATGATTTATATACTTAAGTGTTTTAATGCATGAGTTTGGAATAATATTCGTTTCGTATACATGTGTAATGACTTCAGCTATGTGTGACAAACTGAGTTTACCACATATAATAGAGTACAATCATTTTATATATATCACGACACAATAACTGTGTCATGACAGTATATAGTCACACAGTTACTCTGTGTCACGACAGTATATAGTCACACAGTAACACTGTGTCATGACGGTATATAGTGACACAGTAACACTGTGTCATGATGGTATATAGTCACACAGTAACACTGTGTCATGACGGTATATAGTCACACAGTAACACTGTGTCATGACGGTATATAATCACACAGTAACACTGTGTCATGACGGTATATAGTCACACAGTAACACTGTGTCACGACGGTATATAGTCACACAGTAATACTGTGTCATGACAGTATATAATCACACAGTAACACTGTGTCACGACGGTATATAGTCACACAGTAACACTGTGTCACGACGGTATATAGTCACACAGTAACACTGTGTCACGACGGTATATAGTCACACAGTAACACTGTGTCACGACGGTATATAGTCACACAGTAACGTTGTGTCATGACGGTATATAATCACACAGTAACACTGTGTCACGACGGTATATAGTCACACAGTAACGTTGTGTCATGACAGTATATAGTCACACAGTTACTCTGTGTCACGACAGTATATAGTCACACAGTAACACTGTGTCATGACGGTATATAGTGACACAGTAACACTGTGTCATGACGGTATATAGTCACACAGTAACACTGTGTCACGACGGTATATAGTCACACAGTAACACTGTGTCACGACGGTATATAGTCACACAGTAACACTGTGTCATGACGGTATATAGTCACACAGTTACTCTGTGTCATGACGGTATATAATCACACAGTAACACTGTGTCACGACGGTATATAGTCACACAGTAACACTGTGTCATGACGGTATATAGTCACACAGTAACACTGTGTCACGACGGTATATAGTCACACAGTAATACTGTGTCATGACAGTATATAATCACACAGTAACACTGTGTCACGACGGTATATAGTCACACAGTAACACTGTGTCATGACGGTATATAATCACACAGTAACACTGTGTCATGACGGTATATAGTCACACAGTAACACTGTGTCACGACGGTATATAGTCACACAGTAACACTGTCGTGACGGTATATAGTTACACGGTAATACTGTGTCATGACAGTATATAGTCACACAGTAACACTGTGTCACGACGGTATATAGTCACACAGTTACTCTGTGTCATGACAGTATATAGTCACACAGTAACACTGTGTCACGACGGTATATAGTCACACAGTAACGTTGTGTCATGACGGTATATAGTCACACAGTAACACTGTGTCACGACGGTATATAGTGACACAGTAACGTTGTGTCATGACGGTATATAGTCACACAGTAACACTGTGTCACGACGGTATATAGTCACACAGTAACACTGTGTCATGACAGTATATAATCACACAGTAACACTGTGTCACGACGGTATATAGTCACACAGTAACACTGTGTCATGACGGTATATAGTCACACAGTAACACTGTGTCACGACGGTATATAGTCACACAGTAATACTGTGTCATGACAGTATATAATCACACAGTAACACTGTGTCACGACGGTATATAGTCACACAGTAACACTGTGTCATGACGGTATATAATCACACAGTAACACTGTGTCATGACGGTATATAGTCACACAGTAACACTGTGTCACGACGGTATATAGTCACACAGTAACGTTGTGTCATGACGGTATATAGTCACACAGTAACACTGTGTCACGACGGTATATAGTGACACAGTAACACTGTGTCATGACGGTATATAGTCACACAGTAACACTGTGTCACGACGGTATATAGTCACACAGTAACACTGTGTCATGACAGTATATAATCACACAGTAACACTGTGTCACGACGGTATATAGTCACACAGTAACACTGTGTCAGGACGGTATATAGTCACACAGTAACACTGTGTCACGACGGTATATAGTCACACAGTAATACTGTGTCATGACAGTATATAATCACACAGTAACACTGTGTCACGACGGTATATAGTCACACAGTAACACTGTGTCACGACGGTATATAGTCACACAGTAACACTGTGTCATGACGGTATATAATCACACAGTAACACTGTGTCATGACGGTATATAGTCACACAGTAACACTGTGTCACGACGGTATATAGTCACACAGTAACACTGTCGTGACGGTATATAGTTACACGGTAATACTGTGTCATGACAGTATATAGTCACACAGTAACACTGTGTCACGACGGTATATAGTCACACAGTAACACTGTGTCACGACGGTATATAGTCACACAGTTACTCTGTGTCATGACAGTATATAGTCACACAGTAACACTGTGTCACGACGGTATATAGTCACACAGTAACGTTGTGTCATGACGGTATATAGTCACACAGTAACACTGTGTCACGACGGTATATAGTCACACAGTAACGTTGTGTCATGACGGTATATAGTCACACAGTAACGTTGTGTCATGACGGTATATAGTCACACAGTAACACTGTGTCACGACGGTATATAGTCACACAGTAACGTTGTGTCATGACGGTATATAGTCACACAGTAACGTTGTGTCATGACGGTATATAGTCACACAGTAACACTGTGTCACGACGGTATATAGTCACACAGTTACTCTGTGTCATGACAGTATATAGTCACACAGTAACACTGTGTTACGACGGTATATAGTCACACAGTAACGTTGTGTCATGACGGTATATAGTCACACAGTAACACTGTGTCACGACGGTATATAGTCACACAGTAACGTTGTGTCATGACGGTATATAGTCACACAGTAACACTGTGTCACGACGGTATATAGTCACACAGTAACACTGTGTCATGATGGTATATAGTCCCACAGTAACACTGTGTCATGACGGTATATAGTGACACAGTAACGTTGTGTCATGACGGTATATAGTCACACAGTAACACTGTGTCACGACGGTATATAGTCACACAGTAACGTTGTGTCATGACGGTATATAGTCACACAGTTACTCTGTGTCATGACAGTATATAGTCACACAGTAACACTGTGTCACGACGGTATATAGTCACACAGTAACGTTGTGTCATGACGGTATATAGTCACACAGTAACGTTGTGTCATGACGGTATATAGTCACACAGTAACACTGTGTCACGACGGTATATAGTCACACAGTTACTCTGTGTCATGACAGTATATAGTCACACAGTAACACTGTGTCACGACGGTATATAGTCACACAGTAACGTTGTGTCATGACGGTATATAGTCACACAGTAACGTTGTGTCATGACGGTATATAGTCACACAGTAACACTGTGTCACGACGGTATATAGTCACACAGTTACTCTGTGTCATGACAGTATATAGTCACACAGTAACACTGTGTCACGACGGTATATAGTCACACAGTAACGTTGTGTCATGACGGTATATAGTCACACAGTAACTCTGTGTCATGACGGTATATAGTCACACAGTAACACTGTGTCATGACGGTATATAGTCACACAGTAACTCTGTGTCATGACGGTATATAGTCACACAGTAACACTGTGTCATGACGGTATATAGTCACACAGTAACTCTGTGTCATGACGGTATATAGTCACACAGTAACGTTGTGTCATGACGGTATATAATCACACAGTAACACTGTGTCACGACGGTATATAGTCACACAGTAACGTTGTGTCACGACAGTATATAGTCACACAGTAACTCTGTGTCACGACAGTATATAGTCACACAGTAACGTTGTGTCATGATGGTATATAGTCACACAGTAACGTTGTGTCATGATGGAATATAAAATATAAAAATAATCCATGTGAAAGGTCATTTATTTATAAATATAAACTAAGTATTTCTACAGATAAAAAACGAAAGAAGACAATACATGGAGAACAGAGACTTGCAGTTTATTGTAACCCTAAACATTCCTGGTATTTAAAGTTTCTAAATGGATGAATTTCGTTAGCGTTTATGGAACTGGAAAGTTAATCGTAACCAACAATCACAAAGCGGTTCTCGAGCAGAGAGGGGCGGATATCGCGAGCTCACCGACCGCACGTAAGACTCTCCAACGCGGAGTAGAAACGAGACGACGTTCCTCTTATCGCTCTTCCTCTTCACTCTCATGTCTTCAATCATTGTGAGCCTCAATCTCTCTAGACTAAACCTGGCGTAAAATCAGAAACTAAAAGATGAAACTGAATCTATTTCTGAGAATCGTAACATTTCTTTCCATTGTTCTAGTACTTTCCGAACGAACGTACGCGATTCTTTCTAAGACAGATAAATATCTGGTACGTTCATTGAAATAAAACTTTTTAACTTTAGCACATTACTTAATAATCATTCATAGATACACAAAATACACACATATGTTACACAAAGCATACATTTTGATACATATGTTTATATCAATGGTCCGCAAGATGTACAGTGTAATGTAAGAATACTAACCGACAATGGCTTCTAACAAGAGGTGTAGTGTTAAAATAAACAGCTATAAATGTCACTTCCAGCTATATTTATATTATGTAGGCATAATTACTGGTCTTACACAACCTTGTTGTCAACAACGTTCAACATGGAAATTTATATTCATTTAGAAATCTAGAATAATATATAGAGAAACTGTTAGAAGTCTAGAATAATATATAAAAAAACAGTTAGAAGTCTAGAATAATGTAAAGTAAAACTGTTAGAAGCCTAGAATAATATATAGAAACACAGTTAGAAGTATAGAATAATATATAGAAAAACTGTTAGAAGTCTAGAATAATGTATAGAAAAACTGTTAGAAGTATTGAATAATATATAGAAAAACTGTTAGAAGTCTAGAATAATATATAGAAAAACTGTTAGAAGTCTAGAATAAAATATAGAAAAACTGTTAGAAGTCTAGAATAAAATATAGAAAAGCAGTTAGACGTCTAGAATAATATAGAGAGAAACTGTTAGAAGTATAGAATGATATATCGAAAAACTGTTAGAAGTCTAGAATAATGTATAGAAAAAGTGTTAGAAGTATAGAATAAAATATAGAAAAACTGTTAGAAGTCTAGAATAATATATAGAAAAACTGTTAGAAGTCTAGAATAAAATATAGAAAAACTGTTAGAAGTCTAGAATAATATATAGAAAAACTGTTAGAAGTCTAGAATAAAATATAGAAAAGCAGTTAGACGTCTAGAATAATATAGAGAGAAACTGTTAGAAGTATAGAATAATATACAGAAAAACAGTTAGAAGTCTAGAATAATATATAGAAAAACTGTTAGAAGTCTAGAATAATATATAGAAAAACTGTTAGAAGTCTAGAATAATATATAGAAAAACTGTTAGAAGTCTAGAATAATATACAGAAAAACAGTTAGAAGTCTAGAATAATATATAGAAAAACTGTTAGAAGTCTAGAATAATATATAGAAAAACTGTTAGAAGTCTAGAATAATATATAGAAAAACTGTTAGAAGTCTAGAATAAAATATAGAAAAGCAGTTAGACGTCTAGAATAATATAGAGAGAAACTGTTAGAAGTATAGAATGATATATCGAAAAACTGTTAGAAGTCTAGAATAATGTATAGAAAAAGTGTTAGAAGTCTAGAATAATATATAGAGAAACTGTTAGAAGTCTAGAATAATATATAGAAAAACTGTTAGAAGTCTAGAATAAAATATAGAAAAACAGTTAGAAGTCTAGAATAATATATAGAAAAACTGTTAGAAGTCTAGAATAATATATAGAGAAACTGTTAGAAGTATAGAATGATATATCGAAAAACTGTTAGAAGTCTAGAATAATGTATAGAAAAACAGTTAGAAATCTAGAATAATATATAGAAAAGCAGTTAGAAGTCTAGAATAATATATAGAGAAACTGTTAGAAGTATAGAATGATATATCGAAAAACTGTTAGAAGTCTAGAATAATGTATAGAAAAAGTGTTAGAAGTCTAGAATAATATAGAGAGAAACTGTTAGAAGTCTAGAATAATATATAGAGAAACTGTTAGAAGTCTAGAATAAAATATAGAAAAACAGTTAGAAATCTAGAATAATATATAGAAAAGCAGTTAGAAGTCTAGAATAATATATAGAGAAACTGTTAGAAGTATAGAATGATATATCGAAAACTGTTAGAAGTCTAGAATAATGTATAGAAAAAGTGTTAGAAGTCTAGAATAATATAGAGAGAAACTGTTAGAAGTATAGAATGATATATCGAAAAACTGTTAGAAGTCTAGAATAATGTATAGAAAAAGTGTTAGAAGTATAGAATAATATATAGAAAAACTGTTAGAAGTCTAGAATAAAATATAGAAAAGCAGTTAGACGTCTAGAATAATATAGAGAGAAACTGTTAGAAGTATAGAATGATATATCGAAAAACTGTTAGAAGTCTAGAATAAAATATAGAAAAGCAGTTAGACGTCTAGAATAATATAGAGAGAAACTGTTAGAAGTATAGAATGATATATCGAAAAACTGTTAGAAGTCTAGAATAATGTATAGAAAAAGTGTTAGAAGTATAGAATAATATATAGAAAAGCAGTTAGACGTCCAGAATAATATATAGAGAAACTGTTAGAAGTCTAGAATAATATATAGAGAAACTGTTAGAAGTCTAGAATAATATATAGAAAAACTGTTAGAAGTGTAGAATAATATATAGAAAAACTGTTAGAAGTGTAGAATAATATATAGAAAAACTGTTAGACGTCTAGAATAATATATAGAGAAACTGTTAGAAGTCTAGAATAATATATAGAAAAACAGTTAGAAGTGTAGAATAATATATAGAAAAACTGTTAGAAGTCTAGAATAATATATAGAAAAACTGTTCGAAGTCTAGAATAATATATAGAAAAACTGTTAGAAGTGTAGAATAATATATAGAAAAACTGTTAGAAGTCTAGAATAATATATAGAGAAACTGTTAGAAGTCTAGAATAATATATAGAAAAACTGTTAGAAGTCTAGAATAATATATAGAAAAACAGTTAGAAGTCTAGAATAATATATAGAAAAACTGTTAGAAGTCTAGAATAATATATAGAGAAACTGTTAGAAGTCTAGAATAATATATAGAAAAACTGTTAGAAGTCTAGAATAATATATAGAAAAACAGTTAGAAGTCTAGAATAATATATAGAAAACTGTTAGAAGTCTAGAATAATATATAGAAAAACTGTTAGAAGTCTAGAATAATATATAGAAAACTGTTAGAAGTCTAGAATAATATATAGAGAAACTGTTAGAAGTCTAGAATAATATATAGAAAAACTGTTAGAAGTCTAGAATAATATATAGAAAAACAGTTAGAAGTCTAGAATAATATATAGAGAAACTGTTCGAAGTCTAGAATAATATATAGAAAAACGTTGTTTGTTTTTAAAAGTTCTCTCACTTTCACATCTGAAGATTTCTACAGCGATGTTGTTTTACCACTATAAACATATTACCACTATAACCGTACTATTACTATAGACATATTACCACTATAACCGTACTATTACTATAGACATATTACCACTATAACCGTACTATTACTATAGACGTATTACCACTATAGACGTATTACCACTATACACTTATTATCACTATAGACGTATTACCACTATAGACGTATTACCACTATACACTTATTATCACTATAGACGTATTACCACTGTAGACGTACCATTACTATAGACGTACCATTACTATAGACGTATTACCACTATAACCGTACTATTACTATAGACATATTACCACTATAACCGTACTATTACTATAGACGTATTACCACTATAGACGTATTACCACTATACACTTATTATCACTATAGACGTATTACCACTGTAGACGTACCATTACTATAGACGTACCATTACTATAGACGTATTACTACTATACACTTATTACCACTATACACTTATTATCCTTAAGGGATTTATAATAAATAGATCTTAACGGATTATTCACGGTTTATATCAAAACTTCTCATATTTAATGGTAATTTTGTTATCTATTGAAGAAGAAGAATCCACTCATAAAGACAGGGAGTAAACTTTCTAAGTTTTTACACTTTGTAACTTGTTTCACACATGACATGCAGTTATACAAGTTATAACAGAGGACTTGTTAAATACTGCAGACTGGTATACTACACTTGATAAAGAGAAAGCTTTACATAAAACAGGACTTATTGTTAAATATTCTAGACTGGTATACTACACTTGATAAACAACAAGCTTTACATAACACAGGACTTATTGTTAAATATTCTCGACTGGTATACTACACTTGATAAACAACAAGCTTTACATAACACAGGACTTATTGTTAAATATTCTCGACTGGTATACTACACTTGATAAACAACAAGCTTTACATAACACAGGACTTATTGTTAAATACTGCAGACTGGTATACTACACTTGATAAACAACAAGCTTTACATAACACAGGAATTATTGTTAAATACTGCAGACTGGTATACTACACTTGATAAACAACAAGCTTTACATAACACAGGAATTATTGTTACATACTGCAGACTGGTATACTACACTTGATAAACAACAAGCTTTACATAACACAGGACTTATTGTTAAATATTCTACTCTGGTATACAACACTTGATAAACAACAAGCTTTACATAACACAGGACTTATTGTTAAATATTCTACTCTGGTATACTACACTTGATAAACAACAAGCTTTACATAACACAGGACTTATTGTTAAATACTGCAGACTGGTATACTACACTTGATAAACAACAAGCTTTACATAACACAGGACTTATTGCTAAATACTGCAGACTGGTATACTACACTTGATAAACAACAAGCTTTACATAACACAGGAATTATTGTTACATACTGCAGACTGGTATACTACACTTGATAAACAACAAGCTTTACATAACACAGGACTTATTGTTAAATATTCTACTCTGGTATACAACACTTGATAAACAACAAGCTTTACATAACACAGGACTTATTGTTAAATATTCTCGACTGGTATACTAAACTTGATAAACAACAAGCTTTACATAACACAGGACTTATTGTTAAATACTGCAGACTGGTATACTACACTTGATAAACAACAAGCTTTACATAACACAGGAATTATTGTTACATACTGCAGACTGGTATACTACACTTGATAAACAACAAGCTTTACATAACACAGGACTTATTGTTAAATATTCTACTCTGGTATACAACACTTGATAAACAACAAGCTTTACATAACACAGGACTTATTGTTAAATATTCTACTCTGGTATACTACACTTGATAAACAACAAGCTTTACATAACACAGGACTTATTGTTAAATATTCTAGACTGGTATACTACACTTGATAAACAACAAGCTTTACATAACACAGGACTTATTGCTAAATACTGCAGACTGGTATACTACACTTGATAAACAACAAGCTTTACATAACACAGGACTCATTGTTAAATATTCTTGACTGGTATCCTTCACTTGATAAACAAAAAGCTTTACATTACACAGGACTTATTGTTAAATATTCTAGACTGGTATACTACACTTCAAAAACAACTAGCTTTACATAACACAGGACTTATTGTTAAATATTCTAGACTGGTATACTACACTTGATAAACAACAAGCTTTACATAACACAAGACTTATTGTTAAATACTGCAAATACGTATACTACACTTGATAAACAACAAGCTTTACATAACACAGGACTTATTGTTAAATATTATTGACTGGTATACTACACTTGATAAACATCAATCTTTACATAACACAGGACTTATTGTTAAATATTCTAGACTGGTATACTACACTTGATAAACAAGAAGCTTTACATAACACATGACTTATTGTTAAATATTCTAAACTGGTATACTAAACTTGATAAACAACAAGCTTTACATAACACAGGACTTATTGTTAAATATTCTCGACTGGTATACTACACTTGATAAACAACAAGCTTTACATAACACAGGACTTATTGTTAAATACTGCAGACTGGTATACTACACTTGATAAACAACAAGCTTTACATAACACAGGAATTATTGTTACATACTGCAGACTGGTATACTACACTTGATAAACAACAAGCTTTACATAACACAGGACTTATTGTTAAATACTGCAGACTGGTATACTAAACTTGATAAACAATAAGCTTTACATAACACAGGAATTATTGTTAAATACTGCAGACTGGTATAATACACTTGATAAACAACAAGCTTTACATAACAGAGGACTTATTGTTAAATATTCTACTCTGGTATACAACACTTGATAAACAACAAGCTTTACATAACACAGGACTCATTGTTAAATATTCTTGACTGGTATACTACACTTGATAAACAAAAAGCTTTACATTACACAGGACTTATTGTTAAATATTCTAGACTGGTATACTACACTTCAAAAACAACTAGCTTTACATAACACAGGACTTATTGTTAAATATTCTGGACTGGTATACTACACTTGATAAACAACAAGCTTTACAGAACACAAGACTTATTGTTAAATATTCTGGACTGGTATACTACACTTGATAAACAACAAGCTTTACAGAACACAAGACTTATTGTTAAATACTGCAAATACGTATACTACACTTGATAAAGAACAAGCTTTACATAACACAGGACTTATTGTTAAATATTCTCGACTGGTATACTACACTTGATAAACAACAAGCTTTACATAACACAGGACTTATTGTTAAATACTACAGACTGGTATACTACACTTGATAAACATCAATCTTTACATAACACAGGACTTATTGTTAAATATTCTAGACTGGTATACTACACTTGATAAACAAGAAGCTTTACATAACACATGACTTATTGTTAAATATTCTAAACTGGTATACTACACTTGATAAACAACAAGCTTTACATAACACAGGACTTATTGTTAAATATTCTCGACTGGTATACTACACTTGATAAACAACAAGCTTTGCATAACACAGGACTTATTGTTAAATATTCTCGACTGGTATACTACACTTGATAAACAACAAGCTTTACATAACACAGGACTTATTGTTAAATATTCTCGACTGGTATACTACACTTGATAAACAACAAGCTTTACATAACACAGGACTTATTGTTAAATATTCTAGACTGTATACTACACTTGATAAACAAGAAGCTTTACATAACACAGGACTTATTGTTAAATACTGCAGACTGGTATACTAAACTTGATAAACAATAAGCTTTACATAACACAGAACTTAGTGTTAAATACTCCAGACTGGTATACTTATGTAATTCAAAGTGTTATTTTTGCCGTGAACTTTGTTACTAAACCCACATAATTCCTACATCTAAATTTCTATACACGTGATGTGTGTAAGTAGGGCGGCCAGTTTCTCTCTCCTATTGATTTTCTAATATATGATATTTTTTTCTCCCGACAAGAACTGTGTATACCGTAAAATAATATGCATCAGCCTTATTGGATACGCTTCCAGTATAATCTCCCCACAAGAGTGTTTTGAAAGGAAGGATTTAAATAAAACACGAGTGAGTTTGGATTAGCTGTTCGATCCCAGCATTGTGGTCATCAAAGAACAGCCATTTTGAGAAGGACAGCACTGAGACAATAAGAAGTGACAAACTAACAGCAAACTACTGTCAGTTTACTGAAACTATAAGAAGTGACAAACTAACAAACTATTGTTGGTTTACTGAGACTATAAGAAGTGACAAACTAACAAACTACTGTCGGTTTACTGAAACTATAAGTGACAAACTAACAAACTATTGTCGGTTTATGAGACTATAAGAAGTGACAAACTAACAAACTACTGTGAGTTTACTGAAACTATAAGAAGTGACAAACTAACAAACTACTGTCGGTTTACTGAGACTGTTAGAAGTGACAAACTAACAAACTACTGTCGGTTTACTGAGACTGTAAGAAGTGACAAACTACTGTCGGTTTACTGAGACTATAAGAAGTGACAAACTAACAAACTACTGAGTTTACTGAAACTATAAAAAGTGAAAAACTAACAAACTACTGAGTTTACTGAAACTATAAAAAGTGAAAAACTAACAAACTACTGAGTTTACTGATACTATAAGAAGTGACAACTTAACAAACTACTGTCGGTTTACTGAGACTGTAAGAAGTGACAAACTAACAAACTACTGTCGGTTTACCGAGACTATAAGAAGTGACAAACTAACAAACTACTGAGTTTACTGAAACTATAAGAAGTGACAAACTAACAAACTACTGAGTTTACTGAAACTATAAGAAGTGACAAACTAACAAACTACTGAGTTTACTGAAACTATAAGAAGTGACAACCTAACAAACTACTGAGTTTACTGAAACTATAAGAAGTGACAACCTAACAAACTACTGAGTTTACTGAAACTATAAGAAGTGACAAACTAACAAACTACTGTGAGTTTGAAATAATGATTAAAATAGTTAGTAATTATTTTAAATTATCCACTTCGTGTTAACTACAGTCCTAAATAGTTGCTCTTAAAAATCCACTTCCGGTTAACTACAGTTCTATACGGTTTTTATTTTAAAAACCTAACATTACGTTGTAACTAGGGAACTATTACCAAACACAGCATGTCTAGAACTAAAATCTTATATGTTTGTTAGTAACGCAAACCTACACCAGGACGTATATGCGTTGTGGCCACTGCAGGTATCGAAGTCCTATCCGTAGCGTCATAAGTCCTTAGACTAACTGCTGAGCTACCAAGAAGTTTTGGGTGTGAAGAGCTAAAAGGCCGTAATAATTAGAAAATAATTTTGGAATTTTGAAAACTGCTAAACATATAACGTAATTTCGAAATTTCGAATTAGTTTCTAAGTGCACTTGAGAAATGACTTTTTACGATAAACCTTCAAGAGTTCACTTTATACTGAAAACACGAGCGCTTCACGCGATCGATGTACCAAATGATGCAGCAGTAATCGCGAGAGAGGTGGCGCAAATTGCGCTGTCAAATATCTCCACACACTCCGAAAATAGGAGTTTAATACGTGCTCCTTTAACTTCACCACCAAGAATCTATGAACAATGCCTGTAAAGAAACATTCACTTTTATTGGAAGTCCCACATGTTTCGACATCGATATAATTTATTTTTATTTTTCTAAAGTAATTTCAAACCCACTAACTGCGGATGTTTCGAACTCGAACGGAATTTTTGCAAACCTTACACGAACTACGGCACACTTGTCTTCACCTTTCGGAAGGTAATTTATAAAACATCATTGATCAATGGTTTAACGTTTATTTCATTTTTAAAATAACAATATGCAACTCGGTAATGTACAATCACCACCAGTTTTCAAAGATAAATTTAAAACAGAAACAACCGTTTGAGAAATCACTGTCTTACGAAGACAAACACCCTAACTAAAACATCTTGTCCATCTTGTTAGTTCCTCGGGTGAAAATCAAAATGGCGTAGCCACGCTCACCTCTGACCTTCAGTAAAATTAATTCAAAATAAAAGAGTCACCAGAGGTGAGAGGTACGAACGGTGGGTGGTCTTTTGAGGTGGGGGCTCCTGGCGCTGCTGGATGGTTGGGTGCGCTGGTCCACCTTCAAGGACCAAGCCCATGAAAATCTTAAATATGATTTTAAAAGAGGAGGCCCGAACTTGTCTGCTCGTCTTGCTATTGGACACAAACTTGTCTGTCAAGACAATCTTTGTTCAGCTCAAAGATCTTCGTGAATACGGTCATTTTTTATTATTCATACACCGAAGTCAAATGGACGCATTTTTATCGCTAGAAATTTAGAACAATTATAAGCGACACCTATTTGCAGTTTGAGTAACTGATAATATAAATAGCCTCTCAACCACTGCGAAATCTCTCTTATCTCAGCCGGCCTCGTGAGTTCTGGTATGTGGAGAAAATCGCTGCTGAATACAAGCTTCACTGGCATATTATTCTTTAATTTTACTCAAAATTAAATTG
Source organism: Tachypleus tridentatus (assembly GCF_004210375.1). Taxonomy (NCBI): domain Eukaryota; kingdom Metazoa; phylum Arthropoda; class Merostomata; order Xiphosura; family Limulidae; genus Tachypleus; species Tachypleus tridentatus. Next base: position 53,054,641 of record NW_027467782.1, read on the forward strand.
GAATGTACAATATATCATCTAGCTGACTCTATCTTACTTTTATAAATGTACAATATATCATCTAGCTGGCTCTATCTTACTTTTATAAATGTACAATATATCATCTAGCTGGCTCTATCTTACTTTTATAAATGTACAATATATCTAGCTGGCTCTATCTTACTTTTATAAATGTACAATACATCTAGCTGACTCTATCCTACTTTTATATGTACAATATATCTAGCTGGCTCTATCTTACTTTTATAAATGTACAATATAAATAGCTGACTCTATCTTACTTTTATAAATGTACAATATATCTAGCTGACTCTATCTTACTTTTATAAATGTACAATACATCTAGCTGGCTCTATCTTACTTTTATAAATGTACAATACCTCTAGCTGGCTCTATCTTACTTTTATATGTACAATACCTCTAGCTGGCTCTATCTTACTTTTATATGTACAATACCTCTAGCTGACTCTATCTTACTTTTGTAAATGTACAATATAAATAGCTGACTCTATCTTACTTTTATAAATGTACAATATAAATAGCTGACTCTATCTTACTTTTATATGTACAATACATCTACCTGACTCTGTCTTACTTTTGTAAATGCACAATACCTCTAGCTGACTCTATCTTTCTTTTGTAAATGTACAATATAAATAGCTGACTCTATCTTACTTTTGTAAACGTACAATACATCTAGCTGACTCTATCTTACTTTTGTAAATGTACAATATAAATAGCTGACTCTATCTTACTTTTATATGTACAATACCTCTAGCTGACTCTATCTTACTTTTATAAATGTACAATATATCATCTAGCTGACTCTATCTTACTTTTATAAATGTACAATATAAATAGCTGACTCTATCTTACTTTTGTAAATGTACAATATAAATGGCTGACTCTATCTTACTTTTATAAATGTACAATACATCTAGCTGACTCTATCTTACTTTTATAAATGTACAATATAAATAGCTGACTCTATCTTACTTTTATATGTACAATACCTCTAGCTGACTTTATCTTACTTTTATAAATGTACAATATATCATCTAGCTGACTCTATCTTACTTTTATAAATGTACAATACCTCTAGCTGACTCTATCTTACTTTTGTAAATGTACAATATAAATAGCTGACTCTATCTTACTTTTGTAAATGTACAATATAAATGGCTGACTCTATCTTACTTTTATAAATGTACAATACATCTAGCTGACTCTGTCTTACTTTTGTAAATGCACAATACCTCTAGCTGACTCTATCTTACTTTTGTAAATGTACAATATAAATAGCTGACTCTATCTTACTTTTATATGTACAATACCTCTAGCTGACTCTATCTTACTTTTATAAATGTACAATACCTCTAGCTGACTCTATCTTACTTTTATAAATGTACAATACAAATAGCTGATTCTATCTTACTTTTATATGTACAATATATCTAGCTGTCTGTATCTGATTAGACCACCTTTAGTAGTTTCATTTAGACCAAATAATTTCTCTAATATACATTTTAAATAACTTGTTTCAATTCAAAAGATAATATTTGATGATGGATTTAATATTTTTATTTTAAAGAAAAAGTCTTTACCATAGTAAGTTTGATCACGTGTTTTAAATACAGTTCTGAAAAATACAGTAAACTGTACACGTGAGGTACAACTTTTATTCAGACAAAAGAACAGAAAGAACGTCCCTTACCCTAAACCTCTGACATCTTAATACTGAAATCAAATCGGTGAAATTGATAATTATTTAGATACGTAAACTCTATTAAATTAGAGCTATGACTTAGCGAACTCTGTTTCTTCTTCGCATATTATCCGTTGGCGTAAGAAAGTTACTGGTTCCGTAATGGAGAACCAATGTACCTTGATACTTGTAGGTCTGTATAAAGTTGTGTCACATTAACATACCTTGATACTTGTAGGTCTGTATAAAGTTGTCACATTAACATACCTTGATACTTGTAGGTCTGTATAAAGTTGTGTCACATTAACATACCATGATACTTGTAGGTCTGTATAAAGTTGTGTCACATTAACATACCTTGATACTTGTAGGTCTGTATAAAGTTGTGTCACATTAACATACCATGATACTTGTAGGTCTGTATAAAGTTGTGTCACATTAACATACCATGATACTTGTAGGTCTGTATAGTTGTGTCACATTAACATACCTTGATACTTGTAGGTCTGTATAAAGTTGTGTCACATTAACATACCTTGATACTTGTAGGTCTGTATAAAGTTGTGTCACATTAAAGTACCTTGATACTTGTAGGTCTGTATAAAGTTGTGTCACATTAATGTACCTTCACATTATTTAGTAACTGATTTCAAAATTTGTTTAAGATTATTTAAAAAATTAAATACCCAGAAATATTTTAGTAAATCCACAAAATGTTATTTAATGTTTAAGATAATTCTTCCAAATGTGTGATATAAAATGTACATATTTTGGTTTATTGTTGTGTTTCTCCACTGTCTCTTCTGATAACTGAGAACACAGGTGGCGTCTTGCAAATCTATAATACACACGCTTGAAATCGTAGCGGAAAATACGTTATTAGTGATTTATAAAACCATTATATGCACTTGCCGTGTTCCATGAAATATAAAAATTGCCTCTTAGAGTAAGAATTTAATTTTGTTCGGAACAGACATTCTCAGAGGGGGAGGGGTTTAGGGCGGGGTGAAATATCGCCGGACTACTTGCAGGCTCGTCCCTCACTAACGGCAACCAACTACCGCTTGCGGGTTTTTCTGGGGTCAGCCCACAGGGACCACGACGAATTAACTTCTTTATCCTCAAAGAGAGGAGGAAGAAAAACACGAAAAATGAAACCAAAACCTAAAGTGGAGTTTTGTTTCTGTTTTTTTTAAATTTCGCGCAAAGCTACACGAGAGCTATCTGCATAGCCGTCCCTAATTTAACAGTGTAAGACTAGAGCGAAGGCAGCCAGTCATCACCACCCATCGCCAATTCTTGGGCCACTTTTTTACCAAAGAATAAGGAGATTGACCGTAACATTATAACGCCCCTCGGCTGAACGGGCGAGCATGTTTGGTGTGACGGGGATTCGAACCAGCGACCCTCAGATTATGAGTCGAACGCTTTAACCTATCTGGTCATGCCGGGTCCAATGAAAAGTGAAACAGCAAACCTAGTCATAAGATAATTGTATACAAGGTACTAACAAGTTCTCTCTTCCACAAGGAAATAACTGAATATTTGAACCACCAATTTCATTCTGTGAAAACCTCTTTAATTCGAGAACACGCACAGTTCAGTTTGTTTTGTTGTTTTATTAAAATTCTGTCACCAGTAACGTTACATTCTCTCTATATTCTAGAGACGTCTACGTCTAACCAACAACAACGTGTTAAAATACGTCGAAACAAGGTGTCAATGACGTAACATTTTCCAGTTGATCATTTTTGATGCCATAAAACACAACAGAGAGCAGAATACCTCATGCAAACGTATACTCCACAACTATTAGATTTCATCACGTGAATAAGGATTTAAACGCTGAATGTGAGGTACAAGTGATAAACTAGATTTGTAGGGTCATAAAACTTGGACGCCCTCATCTGGTGAACACCATGAAGCACAGAGCTTCGTGTTACAATCATGCTTCGGAGTGTCAGCTAAGTGATAATATCACGTGCACTACTGAATCGTGAGTTCAAAAACCAGTAAACGTGTGGGGAACGTTCGTCATCAATACCGAGCAATTAGATACTCTCATGTTGAAGAAGATATCACACAACAAAATCCAGGGTCGATCTACTGATAGAGAACCAACTGTTAATGGTCAATTCAAACCCTTGGTTACTAGAAGCTGGTGCTAGTGGTTAATCAAGTTTCTAGTTACTAATCAGTGATGACGAGAAACCCACTTGTTGAGAAATTTATATGCAAAAACGGCTCGTTTGGGCTGAGAAAACACTTTACATAGAAGAGCGAACAACGTTTCGACCTTCTTCGGTCATCGTCAGGTTCCGAAGAAGGTCGAAACGTTGTTCGCTCTTCTATGTAAAGTGTTTTCTCAGCCCAAACGAGCCGTTTTTGCATATAAATTTCTAGTTACTAGAAGCTGGTGGTAGTGGTTAATCAAGTTAATAATTACTAGAAGCTGGTAGTACTGGTTAATCACGTTTCGAGGTTACTAAAAGCTGGTGGTAGTGGTCAATCACGTTTCTAGTTACTAGAACCTGGTGGTAGTGGTTAACTAAGCTTCTAGGTTACTAGAAGCTGGTGGTAATGGTTAATCAATTTTCTAGGTTACTAGTAGCTGGTGGTAGTGGTTAATCAAGTTTCGAGATTACTAAAAGCTGGTGGTAGTGGTTAATCAAGTTTTTAAATTACTAGAAGCTGGTGGTAGTGATTAATCACGTTTCTAGGTTAGTAGAAGCTGGTGGTAGTGGTTAATCAAGTTTCTAGGTGACTAGAAGCTGGTGGTACTGGTTAATCAATTTTCTATGTTACTAGAAGCTGGTGGTAGTGATTAATCACGTTTCTAAGTTACTAGAAGCTGGTAGTACTGGTTAATCACGTTTCTAGGTTACTAGAAGCTGGTGGTAGTAGTTAATCAAGTTTATAGTTACTAGAAGCTGGTGGTAGTGGTTAATCACGTTTCTAGGTTACTAGAAGCTGGTGGTAGTGATTAATCACGTTTCTAGATTACTAGAAGCTGGTGGTAGTAGTTAATCAAGTTTATAGTTACTAGAAGCTGGTGGTAGTGATTAATCACGTTTCTAGGTTACTAAAAGCTGGTGGTAGTGGTTAATAAAGTTTTTAGGTTACCAGAAGCTGGTGGTAGTGGTTAATCAAGTTTATAGTTACCTAGAAGCCGGTGGTAGTGGTTAACCAAGTTTATAGTTAGTTGAAGCTGGTGGTAGTGGTTAATCACGCTCTAGGTTACTAGAAGCTGGTGGTAGTGTTAATAAAGTTTTTAGGTTACTAGAAGCTGGTGGTAGTGGTTAATCCGTTTATAGTTACTAGAAGCTGGTGGTAGTGGTTAATCAAGTTTCTAGGTTACCAGAAGCTGGTAGTAGTGGTTAATCAAGTTTCTAGGTTACTAGAAGCTGGTGGTAGTGGTTAATCAAGTTTCTAGGTTACTAGAAGCTGGTGGTAGTGATTAATCACGTTTCTAAGTTACTAGAAGCTGGTGGTAGTGGTTAATAAAGTTTTAGGTTACTAGAAGCTGGTGGTAGTGGTTAATCAAGTTTATAGTTACTTGAAGCTAGTGGTAGTGGTTAATCACGTTTCTAGGTTACAAGAAGCTGGTGGTAGTGGTTAATCAAGTTTATAGTTACTAGAAGCTGGTGGTAGTGGTTAATTAAGTTTCTAGGTTACTTGAAGCTGGTGGTACTAGTTAGTTATACCTAAATTACGTTAGGTATGTTTAACTAAATATTTATATTTATAAATTCGATGGATGAATCGATAAGAAGAAATGGCTGCTGTACAATTCCAATATATTCTGATCTTAAAAATCGGGCACATTGGTTTACTTTGAAATGTAAATGTATTTCAGTGAAGTCACGTATATCAGGTAACTGTACTTAAATGAAGTTACTTTTAAATTGTGCAATATTATTGTAGTGAAGCCCCGTATGACTGAAGTGAAGTTACTTTGAAATTGTTCAATATTATTGTAGTGACGTCTCCTATACATTCCCTAATAACTGTTCTGTAGACCACTTTGTATCAACTACAATACTGCTATGCAAAGAACATTATATAACCCAAGTGTGTTATGGGTACATTTCAACCACTGAGGTAGCCTGAAATGAAACTACCGAGACACTACGTCTAACACTGCTGTGAAGCGAACATTGGAGTATAAACATCCACCAGGTTTGGTTAACCCACACATGATCTACAAGCAATAAACGTTACATGTAAACATGAGAAACAAACGTCTAAATGTTTACATCGAGAAACTGTAAACGTCACAAAGAGATACTTTAAACATAGAATGAAAACTGTAACCTTGAAATGAGAACCTACGAAAATGGTGATATAAAAATGAAGTAAAACTAAAAGGGTAAATATTAGCGCAAGAAGATATTAGCTCAATAATTAGTGTTACAAAACTAGGACAACACTGTAAATATTTACATAAGAATAGCCAAACTTTATAATGATAAGTATTACAAGTAACTACAATAAAACATTATGTAATAGCATATCTTTGTTCATTATTTTGTATAACTGAGAATTTCGTGTCGGGTTATGAAATGTTGGCTCCTTTTTCTAACATGCTTTTATTTTCAAATGTTGGTTCAAATCCCAAACAGAAATAGATATTATTTGTATAATTCACAGGTTGTATCATAGGAAGAAGACATTTCGCAAGTCCTTTCATACAAGTCGTTCCAGCCTCAAGCGCGTGCGAGAGAGGAGAGACACCGTGTATCTATGTAACAGCTTTTCAGTAATAGTACCATAACACCTCTGCTTTTAGATCGGTTATAGAAGTGGTTAAATAACTCATAACTACGACCGTAACAAGTGCAAAAATTGGGGACTTCGAGAAAAGAGAGATTTTCGCGGACAAATATTGCAATCATGAGTAACGGGAATTGAAATGCATTTAAAATCTTCTGACTTTTGTCTACGTGTTCGTATGTTTTGAAGTAAAATTAACAAATAAAACTCGAACTGTGGAACTGTGATAAACTGGTGTTATTATGTTAGTTCACAAGTCTATTACTTTCTCTGCTTTATGACAAAGAGTACGTTTATAGTAATATTTATATCTTCAAAATAATGACGGTTGAAACGACATTTAGGTTGCATAATAATTTTTTTTCGCTGCTCCCTTAAAATCAGCTTAGTGAGTGTTTTATTAATGTTTGAAAATCTGGATCACCATAAGTTTGAATAATCCAACTTTGGAGTTACTGTCTCAAGTTGAATCTTTAGTTGTTAACTGATAAATTCATATCAATACTAGACTAGATCTACTGTCTCAAGTTGGATCTGTTCTGTAGTTGTTAACTGACAAATTCATATCAGTACTAGACTAGATCTACTGTCTCAAGATGGATCTGTTCTGTAGTTGTTAACTGATAAATTCATATCAATACTAGACTAGATCTACTGTCTCAAGATGGATCTGTTCTGTAGTTGTTAACTGATAAATTCATATCAGTATTAGACTAGATCTACTGTCTCAAGATGGATCTGTTCTGTAGTTGTTAACTGATAAATTCATATCAGTACTAGACTAGATCTAATGTCTCAAGATGGATCTGTTCTGTAGTTGTTAACTGATAAATTCATATAAATACTAGACTAGATCTACTGTCTCAAGTTGGATCTGTTCTGTAGTTGTTAACTGATAAATTCATATCAGTACTAGACTAGATCTAATGTCTCAAGATGGATCTGTTCTGTAGTTGTTAACTGACAAATTCATATCAGTACTAGACTAGATCTACTGTCTCAAGATGGATCTGTTCTGTAGTTGTTAACTGATAAATTCATATCAATACTAGACTAGATCTAATGTCCCAAGATGGATCTGTTCTGTAGTTGTTAACTGATAAGCTCATATCAATACTAGACTAGATCTACTGTCTCAAGATAGATCTGTTCTGTAGTTGTTAACTGATAAATTCATATCAATACTAGACTAAATCTACTGTCTCAAGATGGATCTCTTCTGTAGTTGTTAACTGATAAACTCATATCAGTACTAGACTAGATCTACTGTCTCAAGATGGATCTGTTCTGTAGTTGTTAACTGATAAATTCATATCAATACTAGACTAGATCTACTGTCTCAAGATGGATCTGTTCTGTAGTTGTTAACTGATAAATTCATATCAATACTAGACTAGATCTACTGTCTCAAGATGGATCTGTTCTGTAGTTGTTAACTGATAAATTAGACTAGATCTACTGTCTCAAGATGGATCTGTTCTGAAGTTGTTAACTGATAAACTCATATCAGTACTAGACTAGATCTACTGTCTCAAGATGGATCTGATCTGTAGTTGTTAACTGACAAATTCATATCAATACTAGACTAGATCTACTGTCTCAAGATGGATCTGTTCTGTAGTTGTTATTTGATAAATTAGACTAGATCTACTGTCTCAAGATGGATCTGTTCTGTAGTTGTTAACTGATAAACTCATATCAGTACTAGACTAGATCTACTGTCTCAAGATGGATCTGTTCTGTAGTTGTTAACTGACAAATTCATATCAGTACTAGACTAGATCTACTGTCTCAAGATGGATCTGTTCTGTAGTTGTTAACTGATAAACTCATATCAATACTAGACTAGATCTACTGTCTCAAGATGGATCTGTTCTGAAGTTGTTAACTGATAAACTCATATCAGTACTAGACTAGATCTACTGTCTCAAGATGGATCTGTTCTGTAGTTGTTAACTGACAAATTCATATCAATACTAGACTAGATCTACTGTCTCAAGATGGATCTGTTCTGTAGTTGCTAACTGATAAGTTCATATCAGTACTAGACTAGATCTACTGTCTCAAGATGGATCTGTTCTGTAGTTGTTAACTGATAAACTCATATCAGTACTAGACTAGATCTACTGTCTCAAGATGGATCTGTTCTGAAGTTGTTAACTGATAAACTCATATCAGTACTAGACTAGATCTACTGTCTCAAGATGGATCTGTTCTGTAGTTGTTAACTGATAAACTCATATCAGTACTAGACTAGATCTACTGTCTCAAGATGGATCTGTTCTGTAGTTGTTAACTGATAAACTCATATCAGTACTAGACTAGATCTACTGTCTCAAGATGGATCTGTTCTGTAGTTGTTAACTGATAAATTCATATCAATACTAGACTAGATCTACTGTCTCAAGATGGATCTGTTCTGTAGTTGTTAACTGATAAAGTTCATATCAGTACTAGACTAGATCTACTGTCTCAAGATGGATCTGTTCTGTAGTTGTTAACTGATAAACTCATATCAGTACTAGACTAGATCTACTGTCTCAAGATGGATCTGTTCTGTAGTTGTTAACTGATAAACTCATATCAGTACTAGACTAGATCTACTGTCTCAAGATGGATCTGATCTGTAGTTGTTAACTGACAAATTCATATCAATACTAGACTAGATCTACTGTCTCAAGATGGATCTGTTCTGTAGTTGTTAACTGATAAATTCATATCAGTACTAGACTAGATCTACTGTCTCAAGATGGATCTGTTCTGTAGTTGTTAACTGATAAACTCATATATCAATACTAGACTAGATCTACTGTCTCAAGATGGATCTGTTCTGTAGTTGTTAACTGATAAACTCATATCAGTACTAGACTAGATCTACTGTCTCAAGATGGATCTGTTCTGTAGTTGTTAACTGATAAACTCATATCAGTACTAGACTAGATCTACTGTCTCAAGATGGATCTGTTCTGTAGTTGTTAACTGACAAATTCATATCAATACTAGACTAGATCTACTGTCTCAAGATGGATCTGTTCTGTAGTTGTTAACTGATAAATTCATATCAATACTAGACTAGATCTACTGTCTCAAGATGGATCTGTTCTGTAGTTGTTAACTGATAAACTCATATCAGTACTAGACTAGATCTACTGTCTCAAGATGGATCTGTTCTGTAGTTGTTAACTGATAAACTCATATCAGTACTAGACTAGATCTACTGTCTCAAGATGGATCTGTTCTGTAGTTGTTAACTGATAAATTCATATCAATACTAGACTAGATCTACTGTCTCAAGTTGGATCTGTTCTGTAGTTGTTAACTGTCTCTGATCTGTAGTTGTTAACTGACAAATCATATCAGTACTAGACTAGATCTACTGTCTCAAGATGGATCTGTTCTGTAGTTGTTAACTGATAAATTCATATCAGTACTAGACTAGATCTACTGTCTCAAGATGGATCTGTTCTGTAGTTGTTAACTGATAAATTCATATCAATACTAGACTAGATCTACTGTCTCAAGATGGATCTGTTCTGTAGTTGTTAACTGATAAACTCATATCAGTACTAGACTAGATCTACTGTCTCAAGATGGATCTGTTCTGTAGTTGTTAACTGATAAATTCATATCAGTACTAGACTAGATCTACTGTCTCAAGATGGATCTGTTCTGTAGTTGTTAACTGATAAATTCATATCAGTACTAGACTAGATCTACTGTCTCAAGATGGATCTGTTCTGTAGTTGTTAACTGATAAACTCATATCAATACTAGACTAGATCTACTGTCTCAAGATGGATCTGTTCTGTAGTTGTTAACTGACAAATTCATATCAGTACTAGACTAGATCTACTGTCTCAAGATGGATCTGTTCTGTAGTTGTTAACTGATAAATTCATATCAATACTAGACTAGATCTACTGTCTCAAGATGGATCTGTTCTGTAGTTGTTAACTGATAAACTCATATCAGTACTAGACTAGATCTACTGTCTCAAGATGGATCTGTTCTGTAGTTGTTAACTGATAAACTCATATCATACTAAACAGATCTACTGATCTACTGTCTCAAGATGGATCTGTTCTGTAGTTGTTAACTGATAAATTCATATCAATACTAGACTAGATCTACTGTCTCAAGATGGATCTGTTCTGTAGTTGTTAACTGATAAATTCATATCAATACTAGACTAGATCTACTGTCTCAAGATGGATCTGTTCTGTAGTTGTTAACTGATAAACTCATATCAGTACTAGACTAGATCTACTGTCTCAAGATGGATCTGTTCTGTAGTTGTTAACTGATAAACTCATATCAATACTAGACTAGATCTACTGTCTCAAGATGGATCTGTTCTGTAGTTGTTAACTGATAAACTCATATCAGTACTAGACTAGATCTACTGTCTCAAGATGGATCTGTTCTGTAGTTGTTAACTGACAAATTCATATCAGTACTAGACTAGATCTACTGTCTCAAGATGGATCTGTTCTGTAGTTGTTAACTGATAAACTGTCTCATGGATCTGTTCTGTAGTTGTTAACTGATAAATTCATATCAGTACTAGACTAGATCTACTGTCTCAAGATGGATCTGTTCTGTAGTTGTTAACTGATAAACTCATATCAGTACTAGACTAGATCTACTGTCTCAAGATGGATCTGTTCTGTAGTTGTTAACTGAGTTGTTAAATTCATATCAGTACTAGACTAGATCTACTGTCTCAAGATGGATCTGTTCTGTAGTTGTTAACTGATAAATTCATATCAATACTAGACTAGATCTACTGTCTCAAGATGGATCTGTTCTGTAGTTGTTAACTGATAAATTCATATCAATACTAGACTAGATCTACTGTCTCAAGATGGATCTGTTCTGTAGTTGTTAACTGATAAATTCATATCAATACTAGACTAGATCTACTGTCTCAAGATGGATCTGTTCTGTAGTTGTTAACTGATAAATTCATATCAATACTAGACTAGATCTACTGTCTCAAGATGGATCTGTTCTGTAGTTGTTAACTGATAAATTCATATCAATACTAGACTAGATCTACTGTCTCAAGATGGATCTGTTCTGTAGTTGTTAACTGATAAATTCATATCAGTACTAGACTAGATCTACTGTCTCAAGATGGATCTGTTCTGTAGTTGTTAACTGATAAATTCATATCAGTACTAGACTAGATCTACTGTCTCAAGATGGATCTGTTCTGTAGTTGTTAACTGATAAATTCATATCAGTACTAGACTAGATCTACTGTCTCAAGATGGATCTGTTCTGTAGTTGTTAACTGATAAATTCATATCAATACTAGACTAGATCTAATGTCTCAAGATGGATCTGTTCTGTAGTTGTTAACTGATAAGCTCATATCAATACTAGACTAGATCTACTGTCTCAAGATGGATCTGTTCTGTAGTTGTTAACTGATAAATTCATGTCAATACTAAACTAGAGCTAATGTCTAAAGATGGATCTGTTCTGTAGTTGTTAACTGATAAATTCATATCAATACTAGACTAGATCTAATGTCTCAAGATGGATTTGTTCTGTAGTTGTTAACTGATAAATTCATATCAATACTAGACTAGATCTAATATCTCAAGATGGATCTGTTCTGTAGTTGTTAACTGATAAGTTCATATCAATACTAGACTAGATCTAATGTCTCAAGATGGATCTGTTCTGTAGTTGTTAACTGATAAATTCATTTATCATTACAGGTTTTGTGTGTTTAGCTGTGGTACAGACAGTGGTGTATAGTTTATCATTACATGTTGTGTGTTTAGCTGTGGTACAGACAGTGGTTTATAGTTTATCGTTACAGGTTTTGTGTGTTTAGTTGTGGTACAGACACTGGTGTATAGTTTATCGTTACATGTTATGCGTGTTTAGCTGTGGTACAGACAGTGGTGTATAGTTTATCGTTACACGTTGTGTGTTTATCTGTGGTACAGACAGTGGTGTATAGTTTGTCATTACAGGTTTTTGTGTTTATCTGTGGTACAGACAGTGGTGTATAGTTTATCGTTACATGTTGTGTGTGTTTAGCTGTGGTACAGACAGTGGTGTATAGTTTATCGTTACATGTTGTGTGTTGTGTGCTGTGGTACAGACAGTGGTGTTTAGCTGTCATTACAGACAGTGTTTATGTATAGACAGTGTTCATAGTTTGTCGTTACATGTTGTGTGTGTTTAGCTGTGGTACAGACAGTGGTGTATAGTTTATCGTTACATGTTGTGTGTGTTTAGCTGTGGTAAAGACAGTGATGTATAGTTTGTCATTACATGTTGTGTGTGTTTAGCTGTGGTACAGACAGTGGTATATAGTTTATCGTTACATGTTGTGTGTGTTTAGCTGTGGTACAGACAGTGGTGTATAGTTTATCGTTACATGTTGTGTGTGTTAGCTGTGATACAGACACTGGTGTATAGTTTGTCATTACAGGTTTGTGTGTGTTTATCTGTGGTACAGACAGTGGTGTATAGTTTATCGTTACATGTTGTGCGTTTAGCTGTGGTACAGACAGTGGTGTATAGTTTATCGTTACATGTTTGTGTGTTTAGCTGTGGTACAGACACTGGTGTATAGTTTGTCATTACAGGTTGTGTGTGTTTAGCTGTGGTACAGACACTGGTGTATAGTTTATCGTTACATGTTGTGCGTGTTTAGCTGTGGTACAGACAGTGGTGTATAGTTTGTCATTACAGGTTTTGTGTGTTTATCTGGTGTATAGTTTATCGTTACATGTTGTGTGTGTTTAGCTGTGGTACAGACAGTGGTGTATAGTTTATCGTTACATGTTGTGTGTTTCGGTGTGGTACAGACAGTGGTGTATTGTTTTGTTACCAGATTATGTGTGTTTTCGGTGTGGTACAGACAGTGGTGTATTGTTTGTTACCAGATTATGTGTGTTTCGGTGTGGTACAGACAGTGGTGTACAGTTTGTCATTACAGGTTGTGTGTGTTTCGGTGTGGTACAGACAGTGGTGTATTGTTTTGTTACCAGATTATGTGTGTGTTTCGGTGTGGTACAGACAGTGGTGTACAGTTTGTCATTACAAGTTGTGTGTGTTTCGGTGTGGTACAGACAGTGGTGTACAGTTTGTCATTACAAGTTGTGTGTGTTTAGGTTTGGTACAGACAGTGGTGTACAGTTTATCATTACATGTTGTGTATAGTTTATAGGTGTGGTACAGACAGTGGTGTATTGTTTTGTTACATGATTATGTGTGTGTTTCGGTGTGGTAGAGACAGTGGTGTATAGTTTTGTTCATTATGTGTGTGTGTTTCGGTGTGGTACAGACAGTGGTGTATTTGTTACCAGATTATGTGTGTTATCGGTGTTACAGACAGTGGTGTACAGTTTGTCATTACAAGTTGTGTGTGTTTCGGTGTGGTACAGACAGTGGTGGTGTCATTAGTTTATCGTTACAGTTTATCATTACATGTGTGTGTTTAGGTGTGGTACAGACAGTGGTGTATAGTTTTGTTACATGATTATGTGTGTGTTTCGGTGTGGTACAGACAGTGGTGTATAGTTTTGTTCATTATGTGTGTGTTTCGGTGTGGTACAGACAGTGGTTGTTACCAGTGTGTGTGTTTCGGTGTGGTACAGACAGTGGTGTACAGTTTGTCATTACAAGTTGTGTGTGTTTAGGTTTGGTACAGACAGTGGTGTACAGTTTATCATTACATGTTGTTTGTGTTTAGGTGTGGTACAGACAGTGGTGTATTGTTTTGTTACATGATTGTGTGTGTGTTTCGGTGTGGTAGAGACTGTGGTGTATAGTTTTGTTACATGATTATGTGTGTGTTTCGGTGTGGTACAGACAGTGGTGTACAGTTTGTCATTACAAGTTGTGTATGTTTAGGTATATAGTTTGTTTGCTACTCATGTTATACTCTTTGTTAAGATCCATTATTTGTCTATTGTTTTAAATATGTTTGAATTTTTTAAAATTGATTAATACAACTAAGACCAAACTGCTTTCCACACTCAAACACACGTAAAGCTCACCCATAAAACTTCCCGTATTTTCAGCACTACTTGTGTAATGATACAGTAAGGTGATAGAAACTAGTGTTGTATCTAGTGAAAAGTGAGATCATTTCATAACCTCCTTTCACTCTAAAGCTGTGGTCAGAATAACCCCAAGACACGCATCAGCAAAAAGTGTGAACGTGCTACCTACTCAGTCAAGTCTCTATATTTTATAGCAAACGAATTTATGAAACATGAAATTTAGGACTAAAATTATTGCTAGTTTTACTAGATATGTTCAAAACTGTGAAATAAAAGGAAAAAAAAACAAATTTACACAAAAGTTCCTGAATGGGAAGCAGGTTGAATGTGATCTTTTGTTTACAATGAGGAATGTTAAGCCTACTGAGACAGTGGGAATAGGCATAACAATTTGTTTATAATGAGTAATGTTAAGACTACTGAGACAGTGGGAATAGGCATAACAATTTGTTTATAATGAGTAATGTTAAGCCTACTGAGACACTGGAAATAGGCATAACAATTTGTTTATAATGAGTAATGTTAAGCCTACTGAGACAGTGGGAATAGGCATAACAATTTGTTTATAATGAGTAATGTTAAGCCTACTGATACAGTGGGAATAGGCATAACAATTTGTTTATAATGAGTAATGTTAAGCCTACTGAGACAGTGGGAATAGGCATAAGATAGGCATAACAATTTGTTTGTAATGAGGAAATTTAAGCCTACTGAGAATTACGCTTACGTTTTGTTAATAATGAGGGAGTTTAAGGCTATAGAGAGTTAGGCCCAACAATTTGTTTATAACGGGAAATTTAACCCTACTTAGAATCAGGCATGCAGTTTCTATACAATAAGGGAAACTCCATGCTCTGAGCTAGCGAAATAAAATATATAGAGAAACATAAAGAAGATTTGAAAATGTTAATATCTTATTCTAAACGTAAGTTTTTGTATAAATAAAGATCACAGCAGATCACCGAATACTTAAACAAATTATCATTATATGTTGTTAGATATGAATTATTAATTGATTACTAATTATTTTAATAGATAAAAAGCGTATTCATGGAGTATATTTTTTGTTTTAATAAACCAGACCAAACGCAAGCCAATATAACTGTCAAACATCAAAGAGTAAAACCATCCTATCACAATGAGTATTCGGTATAACAAATATTCTTAGAAAACAAACGTTTATGTAACAATAACACGTGCTTGTCAGTTCTGAATACGACGTTTCTAACATCCAATACCACAATAACTTTAATATCCTTCATAAACAGAAGCAACACTTCAAACCATGAACTTAGTGCTATGTGCTTTATTGCTAATTTTGTAACTTTATATAAGAAATCTGATTGTCAGATATTCTGTAACATATTTTACAGTTTATCAGACTGTCAAGTGTTGTAGTGTTAGATATTCTGTAACATATTTTACAGGTTATCAGACTTTCAAGGGATGTAGTGTGAGATGTTTTGTAAACTATTTTACAGTTTATCAATCTGTCAAGTGTTGTTGTGTTAGATATTTTGTAAAATATTTTACAATTTATCAGAATGTCAACAGTTGTAGTGTTAGATATTCTGTAAAATATTTTACAGTTTATCAGACTGTCAAGTGTTGTAGTGTTAGATATTCTGTAATATTTTACAGTTTATCAGACTGTCAAGTGTTGTAGTATCAGATACTCTGTAAAATATTTTACAGTTTATCAGACTGTCAATAGTTGCAGTACAAGATATTCTGTAAAATATATTACAGTTTATCGGACAGTCAAGGGTTGTAGTGTCAGACATTCTGTAAAACTTTTTACAGTTATCAGACTGTCAATAGTTGAAGTATCATATATTCTGCAAAACCTTTTACAGTTCGTCAGACTGTCAATTGTTGCAGTATCAAAGTTTCCTTGAAATATTTTACAGTTGATCAGACTGTCAAGTGTTGTAATGTTGTATTTTTTGTAAAATCTATTCCCTAGCTTATCAGACTTCAAGTATCACATAAGTTTACAGAATGTTTATAATACTACAGTGAGAAAGTGATAGAAAAGACAATTATAAACAATAACATATGGTTCCTGTACCTCTTTCGATAGGTATAGCATATTCTCTTTGTCTTCAAATATTATGTAATGAGACCTATCTGTACAAGAAAATCTGTTTTTGTTCTTTATAGAAAGAAACAGCAGCCTTCAATTTTCCATCATGCACAACATCATGCGCGCTTCAAAGCCATCAACTAGGCTTAGCCACCAATTAGTTGCTAACTTAATTTAGTAGGGTATAATATCCCATCTTTACTAAGCCTAGAATTAACTGCGAGAACAGATCACTATGTAAGTGGATTACATCAAAGTATAAAGACTTTATTGTCAGTTCAAGCGAGAGTAAAGCTTCAGTTAATATTATGATTTTGTTTATGTGCCTAGAACGTGTTTAATGAAACTGAAGACATAAGAGTTCATGCAAATAGAGGATATTAAGCTTAGGACGAAACGTTCTTTAAATAAAACGCAGAAAACTGGAGCAAAACTTACAGTTTGACCAGCAGCTCTAAATAACTTAAGCTAATTTTATCTTGTATAAAGTCTATAGACATCACATCATTTTTATGTTCCTAACACAAGTGAGCGCCGACGTCTAGAAACCTAAGACGGACGTTCAGATTAGTAAGAATGGCGGAGAATTAAAAATATCATGTTTTAACAGAGTTTATCGAACGCCATCTATAGAAAATAATGCTGTCTTAAAGTAAAAGTAGTGATATTATCCATATTTTTTAGAGAAAGGTGAACTATTTCAGCCTAACATATTTACGTAATACAAACATATAAAATATTTTTACTTATATTTTGAAACGTACAATTTCAAAAATATTTGTCTAGATGGATCTAATATAAATCTATAGCTTTACCTTGCAATTCAGTTCTAAAATCTATGATATGTATATCTTCCAGTTCAATTTTAAAATATATGGTTTAAAGGATACATCTAATCTGTTATATTCTAAATGTACAGTTTAAAGTTGAGTCTAATCAGTTATAGTCTGAATGTACAGTTTAAAATATACACCTCACCAGTTCTGTTCTAATCTTATAGTTTTAAAGATACACCTAACCAGTTATAGTCTGAATGTACAGTTTAAAAGATACACTTAACCAGTTCTGTTCTAATCTTATAGTTTTAAAGATACACCTAACCAATTATAGTCTGAATGTACAGTTTAAAAGATACACCTCACCAGTTCTGTTCTAATCTTATAGTTTTAAAGATACACCTAACCAGTTATAGTCTGAATGTACAGTTTAAAAGATACACTTAACCAGTTCTGTTCTAATCTTATAGTTTTAAAGATACACCTAACCAATTATAGTCTGAATGTACAGTTTTAAAGATACACCTCACCAGTTCTGTTCTAATCTTATAGTTTTAAAGATACACCTAACCAGTTATAGTCTGAATGTACAGTTTAAAAGATACACTTAACCAGTTCTGTTCTAATCTTATAGTTTTAAAGATACACCTAACCAATTATAGTCTGAATGTACAGTTTAAAAGATACACCTAACCAGTTCTGTTCTAATCTTATAGTTTTAAAGATACACCTAACCAGTTATAGTCTGAATGTACAGTTTAAAAGATACACCTAACCAGTTCTGTTCTAATCTTATAGTTTTAAAGATACACCTAACCAGTTATAGTCTGAATGTACAGTTTAAAAGATACACCTAACCAGTTATAGTCTGAATGAACAGTTTAAAAGATACACCTAACCAGTTCTGTTCTAATCTTATAGTTTTAAAGATACACCTAACCAGTTATAGTCTGAATGTACAGTTTAAAAGATACACCTAACCAGTTATAGTCTGAATGTACAGTTTAATAGATACACCTAACCAGTTATAGTCTGAATGTACAGTTTAAAAGATACACCTAACCAGTTATAGTCTGAATGTACAGTTTAATAGATACACCTAACCAGTTATAGTCTGAATGTACAGTTTAAAAGATACACCTAACCAGTTCTATTGTAATCGTGTAAAGACATCCACATCTTCTAGTTCCGTCACAAGCGTATATGTAGCTTTTAAATTATATGTATCAATTACAGTGTTTTATCTAAATATCTCATGTTTCAAACGTGACATCACATCTCATATCTTTCAGATTTATCAGTAAAGAAGAGAACATTAATCTAAAAGTCAGTTAACCTCGACTAGTGAAAGCTGTCTGGATAAACAGATCTTTATGTGTTATAAACGGCGATTAGACTTAAAACATTCCCGTTAACCCTAACCCTAAATTAAACGGCTTTGTTTCAGAGAGTGAAAATATGACTTCTCATTTAGAGTAAATACAGAATGGCTGAAGTTATACCATAACTTTAAATCTGGTCCTTTTCAGGACAATGTCCATTTATATTGTTCTTTTTTTAAATAAGTCTAGAACGTAGGTGGCTTGTTTTATTTCAGCACTATTTTATTATTATTTTAAATTTGATTTTATCGTAAAGATCTGATGTACAAATTTAACGGGGAGAGGTGTTTAGGTCTCTCTTCATCATGTATGTAATATCTGTCTAGTTCACATAACAACTCATTGTTTTGCCAATTTTTATCAGAATATTTTATTGTACTATGTAGAAGTATATCTGGTATTGTTTGTGTATTTGAGTAATTATGCATGAATTTTGATGAAGTGGTTTTAGGTACTCTGTATGCTGATGTAATTATTGTATTCTGTAATGTTTGGAGTTTAGTTTGTAATTGTTTTACACTTATATTGATCCATGCAGAAGCTGCATAGTCTATTACAGGTCTAATGTATGACTTGTATATTTTAATGATGTTTTCTGGTGTTGTTCCGTAGTTTTTACCAGTTAGACTCCTAGCATAGTTTATTCTTCGCCAAATTTTAGTTTTTATGTTATTTATATGTTTTATCCATGTGAGCTTCGAATCATATGTTAACCCTAAAAATATTGATTTGTTTGTTTGTTTTCTTATAGCAAAGCCACACCGGGCTATTTGCTGAGCCCACCGAGGGGAATCGAACCCCTGATTTTAGCGTTGTAAATCCGAAGACATACCGCTGTACTAGCGTGGGGCAAAAATATTGAAGATGTAGCAGTTTGGAGAAGCTTTCCGTTTATGTAGATCTGGGGTTGAACTTTTTGATGTTTCGTTGGTTTTGAAAATATTACTAATTGTGTCTTCGCTGTATTTATTTTAATTCTATATTTTTCACAATGTTCACATTTAGTTGTGGTTGTAAGTTAGTGGCTGCTGTTTCTGGTGTTGGGGCACTTTTCCAAATTGCTACATCATCAGAGAACTGTGACGAGTATCCATGGTTTGGGTCTTTAAGTGGCATATTATTTACATACATGATGAAGAGAATAGGACTAACCACCCTTCCTTGAGGAACTCCAGCTTCTGGAGTGAAGAACTCCGAGAAAGTTCCCTCTACGTTTACTCTACATTTTCTGTTTTCCAAAAAAGTTAGATAACCAGCGAATAATTCCACGCGGTAGTTCCATATCATACATACAGAACCGAAGACCATCGTGCCATTCAGTTTCGAATGTTTTCTCGATATCGAGGAAGCAGGCGACAGTACATTCTTTATTGTTAAAGTTGTTTATTATTGTTTCAGTTAACCTAATTAAGTGATCTGTTGTTTGTCTATATTTTCTAAATCCGTTTTGTTCTTCTGGTAATTTTGAATTAATCTACAAAAATCCGGAGAGTCTATTGCTTATTATTCTTTCGAGAATTTTACCTACACAGCTGGTCAAGCTGATCGGTCAATAACTGTTTGGTTTATTGGCTGGTTTTCCTTCTTTGTGGAACATTAAAATATTAACTTGCTTTCAAGAAACTGGGATATATCCAGAGTATAGAGATAAGTTAAATATGGCTAATAGGTGGTCAAATAATTTTGTAGTGCATTTTTTGAGAAGTATTGTTTGTATTCTATCATTTCTCGGTGCTTTGTTTTTGTATTTTTGATTGTTTGTTCAAGTTCAGTTAGTTTGATTTTTTTGGTGACTAGTAGGGTATTGTAGTCATATGTATTATTAGTGTCACTGTTTATAATGTTGACTGGAAAGTGTGGTTTATATAATTTTATGTTATTTATTACGTGATTGTTTATTTTGTTGTAGTAATAGTTGTTCATGTCCGAGTTATTGTGTGTTTTAAATGTGTTTTGTAATTGATGTTTGAAGACTTCTGCTTTTTCTTTGTTGGTTTGTGCTAGGGTGTTGTTGACTTCTAGTCTTTATAAAAAATTATTTGAATTGTTTAAAAAAGCGACATCTGTTGGAAGCTCAAAAGTTAGTCTGAACATAAAATACAGTGGACATAGCGAGCAGGTCTTGTGAAGACTCCATGTTCTGTATTTAGTGTGCGATTTGTGAGGCTTATTTAAAATTAGGGGTTCGATTCTCCTCGGTAGACTCAGCAGATAGCCCAATGTGGCTTTGTTATAAGAAAAACACAGTTTTTCAGAATTTACTTTGACAGATACTGTGTTATGTTGACCAACCAATCAAAACCACAACATAAAACCGGAGTGATATTGCTGGGTTACTTACTGGTAATAGTTCTGAGTCCAGTCTTTGACTGAACTGAAAGGCGACAAGGAACACAGAACTACCATGATGACATAGTGCTGAACAAATCAAATAGAAACCCTAGTGACTTCCAATAACTGACTGTTCTTCTTCATGGTGTGAAAAAACACTGTTTGAAGGTATTCGGGTCTTTCAAAGTCAAGGGTTTAAAAAGATCGGTGTTATTAAACACAAAGCTGCACAATGGGCTGTTTGCACTCTGCCAACCATGAGTATTGAAAACCGAAGACGGTTGTTACTATGAAAACTTTGTTCCTATACTTTGCTTCAAACGAGAACTATAGTGATTTTAATGAAACATAACTTTATTCCAAGGGTCAAACATGAAATTACTCCAAAATATTTTTTATTACGGTTATCACACAAAATGCGATGTCTCAAAGTTAATGTTATCAAACTATCTCGATATGGTAGACATTTGATATTGTTTTGGTTGGGCTTTTGCATAGTCTTTCATACGCGGTGGAAATAAACCTTACAGGATATCACAGTTGGTCACACAAGCCACCTTACACTCTGAGGATAACGCCCAGACAAACTAATGCTGTTTGTTAAGGTAATATGGTTAAAACAGTACATGAGGTTGAACGTTTCTGAAAATGTCAATATTCCGATTTGCGACTGTTTTATAAAAAAATATCTCCCGTGATTAGAGAGAAACTGTAGGAATATTATATTTCAAAGGTCTCCTGGTGAATCAGCGGTACGTTTAAGAACTATAACGTTTTAATCCGAGGTTCGATTCTTTACTCTTAAAAAAAAATAAACTTATTGTAATCAAACTTTAGTTGCTTCGTATACATTAAATCTACATTGTTAAAATCCAGCAAGAACAATTCTGTCCTAAACTGTCAGAAACTGCTCGCGTTAAGCCTACCGAACGTTTATCGAATGGCAGAGAAGCACGTGACAAAAACAAAATCAGTGAAAGATTATTTCTGATAAGCCATAAATTATTTCGTCACTCCTTGTTGAGACGTCTAGGCCCGCGTGGGAGCGCTGTTCTCGTGCCGAGACAGCGATGAAAAATCGTTTGAATGAGATAAACATATATCTCCCGAGAAAAGAATAAAACTTCTCTCAAGTAATCGCTCCGTAGGTGGGAAAATACGGCAATATTTTTATTTATTGTTATTATATGTTCAAAACTGTTCCATTTTTTTCTTTTTTCTTTTTAATATGGTAAACGTTAAACCGGCGAGGTTTTTGCTTTAGAATTATATAGTGGGATATCTCTTGCTAGAGATAAATAGGTAATTCGAGTGTAATAAATATTTAAAGGGTGCAGGAAAATATCTGTTAACACAGAAAACGTAAAGCGGAAAATAATTATTTTTTATACGTGAGACGGCCATGAATATAACTTTTAAACAACATTCCAACTGAAGCACACAACCAGAACAACGCCCTTTTTGTGTGTTCATTTAAATAATTCATTCCAGGAGATGGCGTTTTGAACGACCATCAGCTAATACTTAATGTTCGTCGTGTATTAAAGATACGAATAGAGAGAAATGAGCAATTATTATTCGAACAAAAGACAATAATTATTGATAATTCAAATTAACTACCTTGTCTCCTGTCGGTTTTGGACAATATATAAATAAAGCGAACTTAAACTACTGGACAGGAACAAAGAATCCTGCACTTTAAGACAACACTAAAATTACGAAACGTAAGACGTAATATTTTAGAATTACTTACCTTCTTTGTTTAAGTTTAAAATTTAAATTTTGTAACAGTAAAAAGGGAACTTCTACATCAGTTTCTAGAACTCTCCTTCTAACGGAAGAAATAAGTATTTGAAGTAATAAACTTAATGAATATAACTTAGTAAAAACAGAGCGGTTTACTTAATGAATATAACTTAGTAAAAACAGAGCGGTTTCAAGAATTTATTTTCACTGTTACGTTTTTCAAACGATAGATGAACTAGAAATAATGGAGTATTTACTTTGGTTTGTTTTGAATTTCGTACAAAGCTACTCGAAGGCTATCTGCGCTAGCCGTCCCTACTTTAACAGTGTAAGACTAGAGGGAAGGCAGCTAGTCATCACAATCCACCGCCAATTCTTGGGTTACTCTTTTACCAACGAATGGTGGGATTGACCGTCACATTATAACGTCCCCACTGCTGAAAGGGCGAAAAGGTTTGGTGCGACGAGGATTCGAACCCACGACCCTCGGATTATAAGACGAGTACCTTAACTACCTGGCCATGCTGAGAATCAAACGTAACAGTTAGGCCTAGAAGCTGTAGGTTTTATTTTTTTCATAACTAGATTCTTTCATTGAAATATTAATCTAAAAGTAAAATAAATATAAATTTAAATAATTACGAATAAGTTTTATTTCTATAATAAACGTAGACGTAAGTCTGTAGACATACAAAGCTAAAATTGAGGGTTCGATGGACACAAAGGATACCCCGTAATGTGGTTTTGTTTTAAGAAATATGACAAATATATGAACCAAAATCGTTCGGTTGGCCTTGATAAAAAAACTTTCTGTCACAGTTTCCAATTAGGTCTTTTAATAAAATCCGACTTATATAAAAGTATAGTTTATTCAGTCTGTGAAGTTTGGTTTCTATAAACATAATTTTAAAATAAATCTATTTAATTCTTTTAGCAGATCTTTTGATCAAGTTACACAAGGGTTCTCGTGTTTTAATAATAAAATGGTGCAAGACTTTCTTACTTTTTCCAAGTTTTGAGATGATACACTAGTCTCTCGTGTTTGTCTACCTTCTAACCAACTTTTTACTGATCGCTTAAAACTAAAGCATTGAGTAAAGTTGGTTGATCATTTCTACAGTCAAACACAGCTGTTAAATCAGCCTTGTTGTAACAAGTTTAGTTATACGGTCAAACACTGCTGTTAAATCAGTCACGTTGTGACAAGTTCAGTTATACAGTCAAACACTGCTGTTAAATCAGCCACGTTGTAACAAGTTCAGTTATACAGTCAAACACTGCTGTTAAATCACCCTTGTTGTAACAAGTTCAGTTATACAGTCAAACACTGCTGTTAAATCAGCCACGTTGTAACAAGTTCAGTTATACAGTCAAACACTGCTGTTAAATCAGCCTTGTTGTAACAAGTTCAGTTATACAGTCAAACACTGCTGTTAAATCAGCCACGTTGTAACAAGTTCAGTTATACAGTCAAACACTGCTGTTAAATCAGCCTTGTTGTAACAAGTTCAGTTATACAGTCAAACACTGCTTTTAAATCAGCCACGTTGTAACAAGTTCAGTTATACAGTCAAACACTGCTGTTAAATCAGCCACGTTGTAACAAGTTCAGTTATACAATTATACCTGTAAGTTTGTTCGTGTGTTTATTTATGCCCTACTTTATACGATGTAGTATCTCGGCTATGCCCCACAGGTACCGACACTATTATTTGACTATGGTAAGTCTATGTACTAGTTCTCACATTTGATAATAGCTGTTAGGGTTTACAATAGTTTCTGACGGTATTCTTAACGTTCTCAGATTGATAAACAAAACTGAAACCTGATGACAAGTACATTTTTATATAAGGAGCTTAATGATTTTTTGCAATTCAAAATAAGCATATGTGTAATATATTATACGCTGAGTGAATGTATAATACACGATTATGTTTACTTATATGATAGTTTAGATGTATTTATAGTACATTGTAAACTAAATGTATTCATGATACACGATATGCTAGATGTATTTGTAGCGCATAATAAACTAAGCGTATTTATAATACACGATACGTTAGATGTTAACTAATTGTTTTGTTGTTTTTGAATTTCGCGCAAAGCTACTCGAGGGCTATCTCCACTAGCCGTCCCTAATTTAGCAGTGTAAGACTAGAGGAAAGGCAGCTAGTTATCACCACCAACCGTTAACTTTGGGGCTACACTTTACCAACGAATAGTGGGATTGACCGTCACATTATAACGCCCTCACAACCGAAATTGCGACCATATTTGGTGGGACCGGGATTCGAAGCTGCGACCCTGGGATTACGAGTCGGACACCTTAATATGCTTGGCTATGCCGGGCCTAAATATTAACGTGACTGTATTACAACATATGATAAAGTAGACGTCTTTATTATAATTATTTAAAATAATAACCATATATATTCTTAATGATTTTGTATGTCGTTTATTTAAAAGAATAAATTATAAATCTTGATTTCATTGGTCCTGTGGTGTCTCCAATCCTTTGCTGACTAGGCTAGTATTGTTCTAGAAAGATAAACAGCTGGTGATAAAGTAGTTTCGTGAATTTGTTCGATGTTTAGGTATAAATAACCAAATCAACAGCCTCGAAAGAAACTGTCGCCTTTTGACAGACATGTTGCTTTAACATTAGACAATACGATAATTTGCACATGCGCACTAATTGCACCACAATAGATCCGCACTGTTTTACCTTAAGCTGATAAAAAATGGGAAGGTATTTCTTTGTTTCACTTGTGTTATGATGCTGGTCACATATTACTTTTAGAAGTTATTTTTCTTAAAATCTGTTTGCAAATGTATTTGGAATTTCTTAACTACTAAGCCTATATATATATATATATATTTTTTTATTTACACCCTTCGAATGTGAGGGAAAAAACCGGGCAGATTCAAACTTTGGTTTTTATTATTAAGGAAAAAAAATCTCCTATCTATCGGTTATTTTCTCACCAAAAGATCACATTAACTGCTTACATGTTATGGTTAGCTAGTCGTGTCAGAAACACTTACATGTAGGGTTAGCTAGCCTTGACGGAAACACCAAAATCTCTTGACGAAAACAAAAGATACTGAGCCGATTCAAAGATCGCCACGAGAAACCTTATAAGACCTAGTCAGAAAGCCTTTCTTATATAATAATCATAACTAAATATGTAACACATGGAGAAACATACGCACTCAAATGATTGGTTGATGTACTGACAAATGACAACACACCACAACTCAAGTCAGACCCCCACGAACAGTAAAATAACCAACAAATAACTATAAACTCTGAGAAACCAAACGTTATTCGTATATTTAAATAATTCCTATGACATGAACAGTGTTATCAGACGTCTTCAGATATTTTAATTCCCTGTATAGATGAAACTGTGTTGGGTTTGTTTACGCTTTACCTAAGATAAAACAACACCAGTGTGCGTTTGTTCAGTACGTTCTGCAAAGAGAGAAACCAGTTTGTAGGGACTTGTAAAATCTATGGTTGTATTTGTCTGTTTCTTGACCTATGTTTGAGGAAAATGTGTTATATTTAGTAGACGAAGGTCTCAGGGATGCCAAGCTTTCTAGCTCGAGCTGTTATACTTGAGATATTGTGTGTTGTGCTAATATTTTAATGTAAAAGTGTGTTATACTTAAGTTCTAATAAGAAATTATGTTGTACTTAATTTCTGTAAGAACTAATAAGAAAATTCGTTATAAGTTGTTCACTCATGCCAAGAAAACAACGGTAAATGTTTGTTTCCGTACAACACAGATTATAAAAGAAATTTTTTAAATTTCTCCTGAAAACAATCTGGAGTCTTACTTAACTGAAACTCGAGTACTTCAGATGTTTTCATGATTTACAGAATGTTTACAGTAGGAAGTTCTGCAGCAGAAAGTCTCAGAACTCACTGAACTATGACCTTAACATGAACTTTAGGGTATCATAGTTGAAGAATGTTAATTCGTTTAATGATACGACGTTCAATTAAAAATATTAAGTTCTTAATAATAAATAACCCCGATGCTGACCGTGTTAAGTACCAGACATGTCATATAAATTTAGATTTTCTGATGTGACACAAAAGTCTCTGATGAAATAAAAATACAGAGTACAAAAAAATACGTTTGATTTGCACGAGACCATCTCCCCTTTGTGAAAAGAAAACGAAAAAAACAATTGTAGAAAGAAACAAACACTGAAAAGAATGATACGAACAAAATCCCAAAGGTATGGTTTCCCAGTCCGGAACGTTAAACAATATTCTGCATTACCTACTGTACGTTTTCATCAACTTTATCTTTTCGATTTTGTGTGGACAAGAACTCGAATTGTCAAAATCGTTTAAATCAATTAGTTTGAATGGATCTTGATGGATCGAGTCTCTCAACATAAGACAATAATCACCATTTTCAGTCACACAATCTCCTTCTCCATACTTATGTTTCAGTCACACAATCTCCTTCTCCACACTTATGTTTCAGTCACACAATCTCCTTCTCCATACTTATGTTTCAGTCACACAATCTCCTTCTACACACTTATGTTTCAGTCACACAATCTCCTTCTCCACACTTATGTTTTAGTCACACAATCTCCTTCTACACACTTATGTTTCAGTCACACAATCTCTCTCTCCACACTTATGTTTTAGTCACACAATCTCCCTCTCCACACTTATGTTTCAGTCACACAATCTCCCTCTCCACACTTATGTTTCAGTCACACAATCTCCTTCTAGACACATATGTTTTAGTCACACAATCTCCTTCTCCACACTTATGTTTCAGTCACACAATCTCCTTCTCCACACTTATGTTTCAGTCACACAATCTCCTTCTCCACACTTATGTTTCAGTCACACAATCTCCTTCTCCACACTTATGTTTCAGTCACACAATCTCCTTCTCCATACTTATGTTTTAATCACACAATCTCCTTCTACACACTTATGTTTCAGTCACAGAATCTCCCTCTCCACACTTATGTTTCAGTCACACAATCTCCTTCTAGACACATATGTTTTAGTCACACAATCTCCCTCTCCACACTTATGTTTCAGTCACACAATCTCCCTCTCCACACTTATGTTTCGGTCACACAATCTCCTTCTCCACACTTATGTTTCAGTCACACAATCTCCTTCTCCACACTTATGTTTCAGTCACACAATCTCCTTCTCCATACTTATGTTTCAGTCACACAATCTCCTTCTACACACTTATGTTTCAGTCACAGAATCTCCTTCTCCATACTTATGTTTCAGTCACACAATCTCCTTCTCCACACTTATGTTTCAGTCACACAATCTCCTTCTCCACACTTATGCTTCAGTCACACAATCTCCTTCTCCATACTTATGTTTCAGTCACTCAATCTCCTTCTCCACACTTATGTTTCAGTCACACAATCTCCTTCTCCATACTTATGTTTTAGTCACACAATCTCCTTCTTCACACTTATGTTTCAGTCACACAATCTCCTTCTCCACACTTATGTTTCAGTCACACAATCTCCTTCTCCACATTTATGTTTCAGTCACACAATAACCTTCTCCACACTTATGTTTCAGTCACACAATCTCCTTCTCCACACTTATGCTTCAGTCACACAATCTCCTTCTCCACACTTATGTTTCAGTCACACAATCTCCTTCTCCATACACTTATGTTTTGAGTCACACAATCTCCTTCTCCACACTTATGCTTCAGTCACACAATCTCCTTCTCCACACTTATGTTTCAGTCACACAATCTCCTTCTCCATACTTATGTTTTAATCACACAATCTCCTTCTACACACTTATGTTTCAGTCACAGAATCTCCTTCTCCATACTTATATTTCAGTCACTCAATCTCCTTCTCCACACTTATGTTTTAGTCACACAATCTCCTTCTCCACACTTATGTTTTAGTCACACAATCTCCTTCTCCATAATTATGTTTCAGTCACACAATCTCCTTCTACACACTTATGTTTTAATCACACAATCTCCTTCTACACACTTATGTTTCAGTCACAGAATCTCCTTCTCCACACTTATGTTTCAGTCACACAATCTCCTTCTCCACACTTATGTTTCAGTCACACAATCTCCTTCTACACACTTATGTTTCAGTCACACAATCTCCCTCTATACTTATGTTTCAGTCACTCAATCTCCTTCTCCACACTTATGTTTTAGTCACACAATCTCCTTCTCCACACTTATGTTTTAGTCACACAATCTCCTTCTCCATAATTATGTTTCAGTCACACAATCTCCTTCTACACACTTATGTTTCCGGTCACACAATCTCCTTCTACACACTTATGTTTCAGTCACAGAATCTCCTTCTCCACACTTATGTTTCAGTCACACAATCTCCTTCTCCACACTTATGTTTCAGTCACACAATCTCCTTCTACACACTTATGTTTCAGTCACACAATCTCCCTCTATACTTATGTTTCAGTCACACAATCTCCCTCTATACTTATGTTTCAGTCACACAATCTCCTTCTCCACACTTATGTTTCGTAATTTATTTATTTTATCGATAATTTACTTAACTATTTATTTTACTTGTGTCTTACGCAGATAACCCAAAGTCCGATAAAGTTGACGACGTCGTAAAGAACCTAGTGGTAAGAAATAGATTTAAGTATGATTTTTTGTCGCTTCTTAAGGCATGCAGAAGTTAAGTCTTCTTAAGTTATTTGTATTGTGTTGACAGCAAGGATCCAATCAGTTATGTTACCGCTATGCACAAGGCGCCATCTTTATTTATTACGTGGATAAATAGTCGTAAGACAAGGTTAACGCTTGTAAGTATTTTAAAATGGTTAGATGGTTTTGTATACAAATGGATATATATAAAATAAGGTTATAGAGTATTTTAAAATGGTTAGATGGTTTTGTATACAAATGGGTATATATAAAATAAGGTTATAAAGTATTTTAAAATGGTTAGATGGTTTTGTATACAAATGGATATGTATAAAATAAGGTTATAGAGTATTTTAAAATGGTTAGATGGTTTTGTATACAAATGGATATATATAAAATAAGGTTATAGAGTATTTTAAAATGGTTAGATTGGTTTTGTACACAAACGGATATATATAAAATAAGGTTATAGAGCATTCTTTAAAATGGTTAGATGGTTTTGTATACAAACGGGTATATATAAAATAAGGTTATAAAGCATCTTTAAAATGGTTAGATGGTCTTTGTATACAAACGGATATATATAAAAACAAGGTTATAAAGTATTTTAAAATGGTTAGATGGTTTTGTATACAAACGGGTATATATAAAATAAGGTTATAAAAGTATTTTAAAATGGTTAGATGGTTTTGTATACAAACGGATATGTATAAAATAAGGTCATAAGCATTTTAAAAACGGTTGGATGGCATTGTATACAAAATGGATATATATATAATAAGGTTATAAAGTATTTTAAAATGGTCAGATGGTTTTGTATACAAATGGATATGTATAAAATAAGGTTATAGAGTATTTTAAAATGGTCAGATGGTTTTGTATACAAATGGATATGTATAAAATAAGGTTATAGAGTATTTTAAAATGGTCAGATGGTTTTGTATACAAATGGATATGTATAAAATAAGGTTATAAAGTATTTTAAAATGGTTAGATGGTATTGTATACAAATGGATATATATAAAATAAGGTTATAAAGTATTTTAAAATGGTTGGATGGTATTGTATACAAATGGATATATATAAAATAAGGTTATAAAGTATTTTAAAATGGTTGGATGGTTTTGTATAGAAATGGATATATATAAAATAAGGTTATAAAGTATTTTAAAATGGTTGGATGGTATTGTATACAAATGGATATATATAAAATAAGGTTATAAAGTGTTTTAAAATGGTCAGATGGTTTTGTATAGAAATGGATATATATAAAATAAGGTTATAAAGTATTTTAAAATGGTTGGATGGTATTGTATACAAATGGATATATATAAAATAAGGTTATAAAGTGTTTTAAAATGGTCAGATGGTTTTGTATACAAACGGATATGTATAAAATAAGGTTATAAAGCATTTTAAAAATGGTTGGATGGTTTTTGTATAGAAACGGATATATATAAAATAAGGTTATAAAGCATTTTAAAATGGTCAGATGGTCTTTGTATACAAACGGATATGTATAAAATAAGGTTATAGAGCATTTTAAAATGGTTGGATGGTATTGTATACAAACGGATATATATAAAATAAGGTTATAAAGCATTTTAAAATGGTTGGATGGTATTGTATACAAACGGATATATATATAAAATAAGGTTATAAAGTGTTTTAAAATGGTCAGATGGTTTTGTATACAAATGGATATTTATAAAATAAAGTTATAAAGTATTTTAAAATGGTTAGATGGTATTGTATACAAATGGATATATATAAAATAAGGTTATAAAGTATTTTAAAATGGTTGGATGGTATTGTATACAAATGGATATATATAAAATAAGGTTATAAAGTGTTTTAAAATGGTCAGATGGTTTTGTATACAAATGGATATATATAAAATAAGGTTATAAAGTATTTTAAAATGGTTAGATGGTATTGTATACAAATGGATATATATAAAATAAGGTTATAGAGTATTTTAAAATGGTTGGATGGTTTTGTATACAAATGAATATATATAAAATAAGGTTATAAAGTGTTTTAAAATGGTTGGATGGTTTTGTATACAAATGGATATATATAAAATAAGGTTATAAAGTGTTTTAAAATGGTTGGATGGTTTTGTATACAAATGGATATATATAAAATAAGGTTATAAAGTATTTTAAAATGGTTGGATGGTTTTGTATACAAATGGATATATATAAAATAAGGTTATAAAGTATTTTAAAATGGTTAGATGGTTTTGTATAGAAATGGATATGTTTAAAATAAGGTTATAAAGTATTTTAAAATGGATGGATGGTTTTGTATGGAAGTTGATAAATAAAATAGACTGACATGAGAGAAGATTCCTGTTTCTATTATCACATATCACAATACACTTACATAAACAGCAACAAATACATCTCAATCTGGGTAGAACACCTGATAGTTACACGTGTTTTTTAAGAGATCGTAAACATAACATTTTCATTGGTATTAATTTGATTTTGCTTTGTTTTAAATCTTAAAAAAACTCTTCTGATTTTCTGAGTATTTGAAAATATCTGTCAGGTAGAAGAACTACAGTTCAGCCTTACCAGCAGGTAGTTGAACTTAACGCACGTGATAGTATAAAATCCAATGTTCCAAGTATAATTTTTTTTTCTAATTTAAAGAAGATAAATCTTCTACTTACAAAAGGGAAGACGAGTTACTTGAATGGATTTCGACTTCCCTTATTGGATACATTTTTACTTACGTATATATTGAATATCACTTAAGGCTTGTCAGTTTCCAATGGCTTCTTTCATCTGTCTGAACACGAAATGAAACAGTTCACATTGTGACAAATTAGCGAATGTTTAGGAGCTAAGCCTTCTTTAAAAAGATGGCTACATTTCAGAGAAAGCGTACCAGGTTCCTTGTCTACATATTAATAACAATAGAAATTACAGGATAACAAAATTATGCAACAAAAACACGTTAACTTCTAAAATTACATAACCCGCCTTAGATACGTATACCTTTCAATTGAATGTATTACCCGTCTTGGGCAGAGTTTCACTGTGAACATTGTACACGAACTGTACCAGTTTGGTCCATCCGAAGCAAATAATGGGAAAACAAAATCGTGTTGATTGGAATTTGTAAAGTTATTGTGTGATTCACAAACAAATGAATGTTTTGAAAATTGTGGTTTCTCGCTGAAACGCCTTGAACATCGAAACCGATTTGGAATTAAACTTATTCGATATCACAAAACATAAAGTGGGACCAAACTTTAGGATGTATCCGCCCGGAGATTCTCATGCAGGAGGAAGTTACAGAACTGGAAAAGTCTTACGTTTTTCCTGGAGAAGTGTCACACTCGTCTTCCTGTGGAGGGGACGACGTCTGATTCGTGTTCTGGGGGACCTTACACATCTGGGATTGTCTTTCCTGTTCGTTCAGCTCCTTGATAGCCTGGATCTCTTTCTTCAACTTCATCCTCCGGTTCTGGAACCAGATCTTGATCTGTCTCTCCGTGAGACACAGAGCGTGGGCCATTTCGATCCTCCGACGCCGAGTCAAGTAGTGGTTGGTGTGAAATTCCTTCTCCAACTCCAGGGTTTGGTAGCGGGTGTACGTTTGTCGGCCTCGGCGTCGAAGTCCATTTGCACCTGTACAGAAATACGGTTAATGAAAAACGCAGATCTCTTGTAAGAAGATACACAGATTGTTAGAAAACCCGAAACTGGTCAAATTTCAGTACAACCCGAAGGATTTGGTTCAATAGAGTATCTGCTTATGACTGTTGCCAAATATGTTTTAAAAAGTTGTCTAAGTTGTTCTGTTCCGTTAAACTTCAAAAGGTTTTTTTTAAACAGTGTGTACTCATTATAGATCATTTTGAATTATGAAAGGGTAATAATTAGATTTATCTTTACGCTAGTTTTAAAAGTTTCAGCTCCAAGTAATCGATTCAAGTATAAAGTTTTGGTTTATCGAACAACAGCTTGTTTGTTCTTTCTAAAGCATAAAAATAACACAATGAAACAAAGAATCGTTTTAAATATGTTTCATTTCTGACAACAAAAGTCACTTGACTCTATGTTTTGTGTTTTCAAACATACGGAGTTTAGAAGGTAAACAGTTTAATAATTTTCTGTACGGCTACTTTTCACCGCTAGAGGAAGCCAAACAAACAAGTGCTTCTCAGCTTTCAGCTGCCAACGTTTTAAATTAAAGCTTGAAACTGAACAAAAGAAGGTGTCAAAGGTTTCAGCTGTCAAATCGTATCGATTCTTTATTACAGTATAATCAGAAGTGGCTGTTGACTGCTGATAGAAAGAAACATAAACTGGCATCGTTATAACGCCTTGAAATGTCATTCCGCGCAGTTTGTTAGAAACTGAAGGCATCAACCGGTAATTTATAGAGAACACGTACATCACTTTAATAACATATAAACATATTTATGGCTTACCTTTCATAGCTGGAAGGTATTAGGGCCAACCTGGTTGTCCTTTATAACATTAGAAACATGTTTTTCATTACGATATAACTAACAAGATAAACTTTCTGTCTCGCTTAATCCTCTATTTAATAAAGTAATTAAAGTCTTCTTTTAGGCTTTTTGTTAGGAGAAAGTTTTTCAAGCTACAGAAACGAGAGTTAAACGTGTGAATCTTTGAATCAAACTGAAAGCTGTGTTTGCTATAAAGTGAAAAACTTACTTTGAAATCATTGTTCAACGAACGTAAAACAACAACTTACAATCTAACTGTAACTCCTTCTCTTCAGATATTAGCATGTTTTAAAAACATTTCTATCCCTAAACAGACCACTCAGTTCAGGCACTTTTGGAATGATACACAGACTGCAAATACACTTACTTCCAAAGTTTTACAGTTTTGGACAAAACAAAAGATTGGATATTAAACAGTGATGGTTAAACTACAATAACCAGTAGATGTTGTGTAAATTGTTTAAAATATAGGTTTTTAGAAAAATAAAGAAATTTGTATTTCAAAATATTAACTACAGATCTGTATTTATAAGTTTGGTTTGAATTTCGCAGACAGCTACACGAGGACTATCTGCGCTACCCGTCCCTAATTTAGCAGTGTAAGACTAGAGGGAAGACAGCTAGTCATCACCACCCATCGCCAACTCTTATGCTATCCTTTTACCAACGAATAGTGAGATTAACCGTAACTGATAACGCTCCACAGCTGAAAGAGCGAGAATGTTTGGTGTGACGAAGATTCGAACCCATAACCCTCAAATTTCGAGTCGCATGCCTTAACCACCTGGCCATGCCGGGGCCGTGTTTACAGATTGTAACATTCTACAAGACGTCGTGTTGTCACTATCTATAAATATTTCCTAAACTAATTTCAAATTATTAATTGTCTGCCGTACAGTAAAACCTGTAATTAAATTAAACGTATACTGACAACATATTAAAGTATTCTGTTTTTGTGGTTCCACAAGAAACCATGAAACAAACCGAAACTTTTAAATATACTTCTGTCTTCTATTTACAGAGAAAGAAGACAAAACAGGAGTTTACTGAAGTGGAGAAAACATCTCTAAAGAGAACTTCTTAGGTACGTGTCTTATATCCAGTGTTCCTGTATTTAACAACATGTTTGAAGATTAACTTCTTTGGTACGTGTCTTATATCCAGTGTTCCTGTATTTCACAACATGTTTGAAGATTAACTTCTTAGGTACGTGTATTATATCCAGTGTTCCTGTATCTAACAACATGTTTGAAGATTAACTTCTTAGGTACGTGTATTATATCCAGTGTTCCTGTATCTAACAACATGTTTGAAGATTAACTTCTTAGGTACGTGTATTATATCCAGTGTTCCTGTATTTAACATGTTTAATGAGAGATGCTTTTCTGTAAATTCCAGCGTTAAAAATGAAATGAGTTTCTCTTTGTTTTAACAGGTTTACAAGAGACAATATGAAGATAAGTATAACATTAACAGTATATATATGTATCTTAAGTTAGTTTACTGTATGTCTTATGTTTGATATATGTGTATCGTGAGTTAGTTTACTGTATGTCTTATGTTTGATATATGCGTATCGTAGGTTAGTTTAATGTATTTCTTATGTTTGATACATGTGTATCGTGAGTTAGTTTACTCTAGGTCTTATGTTTGATATATGCGTATCGTAGGTTAGTATATTGTATGTCTTATGTTTGATATACGTGTATCGTGAGTTAGTTTACTGTATGTCTTATGTTTGATATATGCGTATCGTAGGTTAGTATATTGTATGTCTTATGTTTGATATATGCGTATCGTAGGTTAGTATATTGTATGTCTTATGTTTGATATACGTGTATCGTGAGTTAGTTTACTGTATGTCTTATGTTTGATATACGTGTATCGTAGGTTAGTAATTGTATGTCCTATGTTTGATATATGTGTATCGTGAGTTAGTTTACTGTATGTCTTATGTTTGATATACGTGTATCGTGAGTTAGTTTACTCTATGTCTTATGTTTGATATATGCGTATCGTAGGTTAGTATATTGTATGTCTTATGTTTGATATACGTGTATCGTGAGTTAGTTTACTGTATGTCTTATGTTTGATATATGCGTATCGTAGGTTAGTATATTGTATGTCTTATGTTTGATATACGTGTATCGTGAGTTAGTTTACTGTATGTCTTATGTTTGATATATGCGTATCGTAGGTTAGTATATTGTATGTCTTATGTTTGATATACGTGTATCGTGAGTTAGTTTACTGTATGTCTTATGTTTGATATATGCGTATCGTAGGTTAGTATATTGTATGTCTTATGTTTGATATACGTGTATCGTGAGTTAGTTTACTGTATGTCTTATGTTTGATATATGTGTATCGTGAGTTAGTATGCTGTATGTCTTATGTTTGATATACGTGTATCGTGAGTTAGTATGCTGTATGTCTTATGTTTGATAGATGTGTATCGTGAGTTAGTTTACTGTATGTCTTATGTTTGATATATGTGTATCGTGAGTTAGTTTACTGTATGTCTTATGTTTGATATATGTGTATCGTGAGTTAGTTTACTGTATGTCTTATGTTTGATATATGTGTATCGTGAGTTAGTATGCTGTATGTCTTATGTTTGATATACGTGTATCGTGAGTTAGTTTACTGTATGTCTTATGTTTGATATATGCGTATCGTGAGTTAGTTCACTCTATGTCTTATGTTTGATATATGTGTATCGTGAGTTAGTTCACTCTATGTCTTATGTTTGATATATGTGTATCGTGAGTTAGTTCACTCTATGTCTTATGTTTGATATACGTGTATTGTGAGTTAGTTTACTGTATGTCTTATGTTTGATATACGTGTATCGTGAGTTAGTATGCTGTATGTCTTATGTTTGATAGATGTGTATCGTGAGTTAGTTTACTGTATGTCTTATGTTTGATATATGTGTATCGTGAGTTACTTTCTTGTATTTCATACCCTTGATAAATGTGTGTTGTTAGTATTTTTAGTTCTTATGTTTGATGTTTGTGTATTATGTTTCTTATCCTTGTATCGTAGCTAGTAGGCGAATTTCTTGAAATAAACAAGTTATTGTGTTGGTGGTTCGTTTCTTCAGTCGAACAACAAAGGTAACAAATATCTCGCTGGTCAAAAATATTTTTCTTTAGCTGTACAAAACCAGTATACCGATTATGTCTCATAGTGGACCTAATCCTAGCTGAAAGGTGTGAGATTAACCAGAAGTTGACAGATGTTTCACGGTTTGTAAATCAGTTAACTTTAAACTTGAAACACTAACACTTCGCTATAACTGGTTGCTAGAGTTTCTAGTTCAGTATCAACGGTTTCAGTTTCAGTTTACAAGATTGGTCGGTTATTTTCGTTATTTGTTAAACAAATACTTACAGTAAAACACATAGTTTAAAACCCAAACCTCAGTAATAGACAAGACATCACGAACCATCCAACAGAAGTCACTTTGAAACCGATATGATCCTTAAACAAAAGAAGATATCACATAACACAAGACCGTTATTCATCAGAAAGCTAAACTGGAACTACATAACATGGCTGCAAATATCGTCTCCGAACTACAATCTTCTTTGAAACATGGAAGAAGACATTTTGGAAAACTGTTCCTTTCGTGAATCGCACAGGTCAATAAAACTATTTTGTAAAGTAAAGGGCGTTTATTATTGGGGCATCTCCCATGTCCACTGTCCAAACGATCTGTGACGTCACTGGACGCCATGTTTCTGATTACCATATACTGGTGTCGCCTGGTCTTCTGTCTTTGTTGCTTGTTTTTTGGCCATCCTGTTGCACGACACATAATGAGGTAGGAATTTTCTTTTTGGTTTTGTTAACTGCTAGGTTTACCTACTAGTCCTGATTTTATTCGAAACTTGATCGTAGAGTCCCGAGAAAAAAAATTCATATTTAAATTCGAAGGAGGGCATGGAACGCCTTCTTCCTGTCGGATGTCCGATTTGGACCAAAATGGCGTCTGACATGTTAATCTCTGGTCTTAAACAGAGGGCGTGAAGTCCGTTTGTTTTTCTAAGTTCCGTGTCAAATTAACTTATGTCCAGATGTAAGATGTATCGTTGTTTATTTAAACACCGTTTTTGTGTATCTCATTAAATAAGAAACAAGCTTGCACATTCGTCATATTAAATCACACAGTTACGGCACATTCTTCTTGTAATTTAAGTTCACGATCTTATTGTAAATAAAAAAATTAACTAGGCTAGGTGGAGCTACCTTAGCTATTATTAGATAGTTTTTTTTTAAGTTTGAGCCTTGGAAACTAGGAGTTATTATTTTCTGATTTCGTTCCGTTTAGCCAAAACTGAGTGACAATTATTTTAAAAGCAATTATCGTTAATTTTTAAAGGCTACCTTATCACCAACAGGACGAGACACGGTGTTTCGATATATAAATGTATGTGTTTTTTATACCTATGGTGAGAACTCTCATAGTGAATGTAATAAGTCGGGCAAATCATATTTAAATGTTGTTTCAAACTGCGGAACCTAATCTTCCGTATATGAAAGCTTGCAAAGGTTACAATATCTATATTCAGAACATTATATCTTTATATCTTTTCTCTCTCCACTTAATTCGTAAGCGAATATTTGAGAAGCGTAACACAGTCAGTCAACACTCATGGGAAGAGCTGGTCTCAGAAGACCAAGAAGTTTAACTACTGAAACAAGTGCAGACAAATAAAGCATAACGTTATGCAATAATTCGCCATTTTAGTTCAACACGAGTAACAGAAACAGCCATACGAACAGAGGAATTTTTTTGCCTGTCAAAACAAAACTGTGCAGAGTATCAGATATTTACAGATGTAGGGAAACTGTGATCACATTATACATAGACAGTGCGAAGTCTCTTACGTCACCAACATTCGCAACAAACTGTTGCTTTTTGTCCAACGGTTCGAGGTAGAATATTATAAAGCCTTTGTTTCTTTCACAAGAAACAAGAGGTTACAATGGGAATACAGAAAGTGTCTACATTATTGATAAAGAACACTGAAACTTTAATTTCTAGTTTAGTTTCAACGGAATATTAAACTAGGTTTGTTTAATCCTGTTACAACGATTAAGTAAATCTGTGATGATCGTTGTATACGTGATACCTCTCTTTTGAAGTGTAACAGTGCAACTGTTAACTTTTAGTGAAATCAACGAGTTGTAACATTGTTAGATCATCATGTTCACTAGTTGTAACATTGTTAGATCATGTTCACTAGTTGTAACATTGTTAGATCATCAGGTTCAGTAGTTGTAACATTGTTAGATAATTATGTTCACTAGTTGTAACATTGTTAGATCATCATGTTCACTAGTTGTAACGTTGTTAAATCATCATGTTCACTAGCTGTAACATTGTTAGATAATTATGTTCACTAGTTGTAACATTGTTGAATTATCACGTTTACTAGTTGTAAAATTGTTAAATCATCATGTTCACGAGTTGTTATATTGTTAGATAATTATGTTTACTAGTTGTAACATTGTTAGATAATTATGTTCACTAGTTGTAACATTGTTGAATTATCACGTTTACTAGTTGTAACGTTGTTAAATCATCATGTTCACTAGCTGTAACATTGTTAGATAATTATGCTCACTAGTTGTAACATTGTTGAATTATCACGTTTACTAGTTGTAAAATTGTTAGATCATCATGTTCACTAGTTGTAACATTGTTAGATCATGTTCACTAGTTGTAACATTGTCAGATCATCAGGTTCAGTAGTTGTAACATTGTTAGATAATTATGTTCACTAGTTGTAACATTGTTAGATCATCATGTTCACTAGTTGTAACGTTGTTAAATCATCATGTTCACTAGCTGTAACATTGTTAGATAATTATGTTCACTAGTTGTAACATTGTTGAATTATCACGTTTACTAGTTGTAAAATTGTTAAATCATCATGTTCACGAGTTGTTATATTGTTAGATAATTATGTTTACTAGTTGTAACATTGTTAGATAATTATGTTCACTAGTTGTAACATTGTTGAATTATCACGTTTACTAGTTGTAACGTTGTTAAATCATCATGTTCACTAGCTGTAACATTGTTAGATAATTATGCTCACTAGTTGTAACATTGTTGAATTATCACGTTTACTAGTTGTAAAATTGTTAAATCATCATGTTCACGAGTTGTAATATTGTTAGATAATTATGTTTACTAGTTGTAACATTGTTGAATTATCACGTTTACTAGTTGTAACGTTGTTCAATCATCATGTTCACTAGCTGTAGCATTGTTAGATCATCATGTTCACTAGTTGTAACATTGTTAAATCATCATGTTCACTAGTTGTAACGTTGTTATATTATCATGTTCACTAGCTGTAACATTGTTAAATCATCATGTTCACTAGCTGTAACACTGTTAAATCATCATGTTCACTGGTTGTAACGTTGTTAAATCATCATGTTCACTAGTTGTAACGTTGTTAAATCATCATGCTCACTAGTTGTAACATTGTTGAATTATCACGTTCACTAGTTGTAACGTTGTTAAATCATCATGTTCACGAGTTGTAATATTATTAAATCATCATGTTCACGTGTTGTGACATTTTTCAGGTCATTGTGTTTATGTATAGTAGTAAAATCATGGTAAGCACGTGGCTATGTTTCTCAGAATGTGTTCGAGTCATGACTGTTGTAATCGTTGCTTATCCTGAGCCTAAAAACAAGCCTGTCATATTTATCTGTGCTTTAATGGTAAATAGCATGAGATAGAGATAAGATAAACAATAATATTTAATAACTGGATTACTGCAGGACATAAATGAAGAACCAGAAAACTACATCTGTTTGAATTTAAACAGAGAGCACGTGATGCGTGACGTGACATCATGAACTTCTAGAGCGCATGCAAGTTAGCATGGTTGTGAAACAGAACTATTCTGTTTAGTCTTATCCAATATATTCAGTCTCACGTCTACAGCTGAAAATTCACTCAAACAGATGTGAGCTAATATGCACATGCATTGTAACAATACGGTGTTACATTGTTAAAGTTTTACGCGCTTCACATGTGCAATATTTATTTCTCGTAGCTCTTCGTCTAATACGTAAGTACATAAAACATTTATAAAGACCCATCCTTCTCAGTTGTTCTGTGCCTAACATGGTGAATAACGTACACTTATCAGTTGATCATGTATACATATAATATCGCACTGTACACAACTCAGTATTGTACACTTAACATACATTATATTTAGCCAGCATCTGTTGTTATTCTAATACAATACTTAGAACAACAAACGGTAACTATAGTTACTACTACGCTAACAATACAATTACTAGAACTTAACGCAGTTGTTAGAACTGTATCTGTTAGTAGTGTTACAATACAGTTATTATAATAAACTCTATCTTCAAATAACAGTACGTTCACTCAGCCGTTGATGTAAGTAAACATTCTACTGATTTCAGAAGCGCTTATTAAAGTTTCTAACAACTGTTGTCTCATACTTTTATATATCATGTTTGACTCTGTACCACATTGTATTTGCTAGTCTGACAGTTTACCTGGAGAGAATCTGGTCCTAGAATGGAGGCTAAAAACTCTATATGTTCAGGTTTCATATCCGCATTTTGTTCTTATTCTGTTTACACTTCAAGATGTAAAGAATTTAAACATCAAAGTACCTTGTGGAATACAATGCTCGGTGTACTTACAGTCAGAACATTTTGAGGTTGTACAATGTTCAGTGTACACACAGTCAGAACATTTTGTGGATGTACAATGTTCAGTGTACATACAGTCAGAACATTTTGTGGATGTACAATGTTCCGTGTACTTACAGTCAGAACATTTTGTGGATTTAAAATGTTCGGTGTACATACAGTCAGAACATTTTGTGGATGTACAATGTTCAGTGTACACAGTCAGAACATTTTGAGGTTGTACACTGTTCGGTGTACTTACAGTCAGAACATTTTGAGGTTGTACACTGTTCGGTGTACTTACAGTCAGAACATTTTGAGGTTGTACAATGTTCGGTGTACTTACAGTCAGAACATTTTGAGGTTGTACAATGTTCGGTGTACTTACAGTCAGGACATTTTGTGGATGTACAATGTTCGGTGCACTTACAGTCAGAACATTTTGAGGTTGTACAATGTTCGGTGTACTTACAGTCAGAACATTTTGAGGTTGTACAATGTTCGGTGTACTTACAGTCAGAACATTTTGAGGTTGTACAATGTTCAAAGTTATAAAACAATTAATTTACAAGTTACATCATAGCTACAACTGCAGATTGTAAAACATGGATACTTCTTTAAGGTTTTAGTTCTTATCGGTTTTCTAAACACAACACGTGTCTCAGCGTCATCACTTTCAGAAAAAATTAAAAGAAACCGCTTGGAAATTTAACTTGTACGTCACCTTCTGTTTTGTGAAGATATGAGTGAAGTTGTAACGCACGTGGCAGTTTTCTGCTTAGATCGTGTGGTTCTATGAAGTGTCAGAGAGACAGCCAATGGTCCCGAAATCTAAAACACAAGCAATTTGTGTAATATAAAACATTATATTGTAACAACCACAGTTACTTAGCATCAACTGGGTCGTCCGACATTTGGTTTAAAGCAATATTTTAGTTCTTTGCACTCGATAAAAACGAAATATTGTTTCATCATAAAATAGATTTTCTGATAGGTTCCTTCATAACTGGTTTGATTTACGGTCAAATAAAGAAACATGATGCAACTTGAGTAAATGTTCTCATAACATTAATGGTGGGTAGTTGTAAACAACTACCTTCATCAAAATTTATTGTGACGTATATGAAGATGGACACTGGATAGGTTTACAAATTTATATTTCATTATCAAGTGATCCTAAACTATATACATTAATAACGTAAGATGTCAATAATAAACACATAGAAGCTTCTACTTTATACTTTGTGCATGAAATTATGTTTCTCTAAAGAACTCCAGGGTGTGTGCCATCAGTGATAGTTTAATGGTTCACATTAACACGTGTTTTACTAGTAACAGGTTTGTGTTTATAGTAAGTGTGGAACATGTGTTTTACTAGTAACATGTTTGTGTTGATAGTAAGTGTGGAACATGTGTTTTACTAGTAACATGTTTGTGTTGATAGTAAGTGTGGAACATGTGTTTTACTAGTAACATGTTTGTGTTGATAGTAAATGTAGAACATGTGTTTTACTAGTAACATGTTTGCGTTGATAGTAAGTGTGGAACATGTGTTTTACTAGTAACATGTTTGTGTTGATAGTAAATGTAGAACATGTGTTTTACTAGTAACATGTTTGTGTTGATAGTGACTGTGAAACACGTGTTTTACTAGTAACATGTTTGTGTTGATAGTAAGTGTGGAACATGTGTTTTACTAGTAACATGTTTGTGTTGATAGTAAGTGTGGAACATGTGTTTTACTAGCAACATGTTTGTGTTGATAGTAAGTGTGGAACATGTGTTTTACTAGTAACATGTTTGTGTTGATAGTAAGTGTGGAACATGTGTTTTACTAGTAACATGTTTGTGTTGATAGTAAGTGTGGAACATGTGTTTTACTAGTAACATGTTTGTGTTGATAGTAAGTGTGGAACATGTGTTTTACTAGTAACATGTTTGTGTTGATAGTAAGTGTGGAACATGTGTTTTACTAGTAAC
This sequence comes from Tachypleus tridentatus, assembly GCF_004210375.1. Taxonomy (NCBI): domain Eukaryota; kingdom Metazoa; phylum Arthropoda; class Merostomata; order Xiphosura; family Limulidae; genus Tachypleus; species Tachypleus tridentatus. The sequence continues at coordinate 53,098,324 of NW_027467782.1, forward strand.
ATGTTTGTGTTGATAGTGACTGTGAAACACGTGTTTTACTAGTAACATGTTTGTGTTGATAGTGACTGTGAAACACGTGTTTTACTAGCAACATGTTTGTGTTGATAGTAAGTGTGGAACATGTGTTTTACTAGTAACATGTTTGTGTTGATAGTAAGTGTGAAACACGTGTTTTACTAGTAACATGTTTGTGTTGATAGTAAATGTAGAACATGTGTTTTACTAGTAACATGTTTGTGTTGATAGTGACTGTGAAACACGTGTTTTACTAGCAACATGTTTGTGTTGATAGTAAGTGTGGAACATGTGTTTTACTAGTAACATGTTTGTGTTGATAGTAAGTGTGGAACATGTGTTTTACTAGTAACATGTTTGTGTTGATAGTAAGTGTGGAAGATGTGTTTTACTAGTAACAGGTTTGTGTTGATAGTGACTGTGAAACACGTGTTTTACTAGCAACATGTTTGTGTTGATAGTGACTGTGAAACACGTGTTTTACTAGTAACATGTTTGTGTTGATAGTAAGTGTGGAAGATGTGTTTTACTAGTAACAGGTTTGTGTTGATAGTGACTGTGAAACACGTGTTTAACTAGTGACAGGTTTGTGTTGATAGTGACTGTGAAACATGTGTTTTACTAGTAAAATGTTTGTGTTGATAGTGGCTGTGAAACACGTGTTACTAGTGACAGGTTTGTGTTGATAGTGACTGTGAAACACGTGTTACTAGTAACAGGTTTGTGTTGATAGTGACTGTGAAACACGTGTTTCACTAGTAACAGGTTTTTGTTGATAGTGACTGTGGAACACGTGTTTCACTAGTAACAGCTTTGTGTTGATAGTGGTTGTGAAACACGTGTTTCACTAGTAACAGGTTTGTGTTGATAGTGACTGTGAAACATGTGTTTTACTAGTAACAGGTTTGTGTTGATAGTGACTGTGAAGCACGGGTTTTACTAGTAACAGGTTTGTGTTGATATTAGCTGTGAAACATGTGTTACTAGTAACAGGTTTGTGTTGATAGTGACTGTGAAACACGTGTTTTACTGGTAACAGGTTTGTGTTGATATTCGCTGTGAAACACGTGTTACTAGTAACAGGTTTGTGTTGATAGTGACTGTGAAACACGTGTTTTACTAGTAACAGGTTTGTGTTGATAGTGGCTGTGAAACACGTGTTACTAGTAACAGGTTTGTGTTGATAGTGACTGTGAAACACGTGTTACTAGTAATAGGTTTGTGTTGATAGTGACTGTGAAACACGTGTTACTAGTAACAGGTTTGTGTTGATAGTGACTGTGAAACACGTGTTTTACTAGTAACAGGTTTGTGTTGATAGTGGCTGTGAAACACGTGTTACTAGTAACAGGTTTGTGTTGATAGTGACTGTGAAACACATGTTACTAGTAATAGGTTTGTGTTGATAGTGACTGTGAAACACGTGTTTCACTAGTAACCGGTTTTTGTTGATAGTGACTGTGGAACACGTGTTTTACTAGTAACAGGTTTGTGTTGATAGTGACTGTGGAACGTGTGTTTTACTAGTAACAGGTTTGTGTTGAAAGTGGCTGTGGAATACGTGTTTTACTAGTAACAGGTTTGTGTTGATATTCGCTGTGAAACATGTGTTTTACTGGTAACAGGTTTGTGTTGATAGTGGCTGTGAAACACGTGTTTTACTAGTAACATGTTTGTGTTGATAGTGACTGTGAAACACATGTTACTAGTAATAGGTTTGTGTTGAAAGTGGCTGTGAAACACGTGTTACTAGTAACAGGTTTGTGTTGATAGTGACTGTGAAACACGTGTTTTACTAGTAACAGGTTTGTGTTGATAGTGGCTATGAAACATGTGTTTTACTAGTGACAGGTTTGTGTTGATAGTGACTGTGAAACATGTGTTTTACTAGTAACAGGTTTGTGTTGATAGTGACTGTGAAACATGTGTTTTACTTGTAACAGGTTTGTGTTGATAGTGGCTGTGAAACACGTGTTTTACTAGTAATATGTTTGTGTTGATAGTGGCTGTGAAACACGTGTTTTACTAGTAACAGGTTTGTGTTGATAGTGGCTGTGAAACACGTGTTACTAGTAACAGGTTTGTGTTGATAGTGACTGTGAAACACGTGTTTTACTAGTAACAGGTTTGTGTTGATAGTGACTGTGAAACACGTGTTTTACTAGTAACAGGTTTGTGTTGATAGTGGCTGTGAAACACGTGTTTTACTAGTAACAGGTTTGTGTTGATAGTGGCTGTGAAACACGTGTTTCACTAGTAACAGGTTTGTGTTGATATTCGCTGTGAAACACGTGTTTTACTAGTAACAGGTTTGTGTTGATATTCGCTGTGAAACATGTGTTTTACTAGTAACATGTTTGTGTTGATTGTGGCTGTAAAACATGTGTTTTACTAGTAAAAGGTCCATGTTGATATGGATTACACATCACATAAGGATTTTAAGAAGACCTTGAATGATATTTAAGTTTGTAACTGACACTCTTGTAATATGTGACGTAATATGTTATATTATGATTATAATTATGTCCACTAACGAGAAAGGTTCATACTATATTATAATTCATACTGTGAGTTTCAAACTTTGGTATTCTCACAATCGTTGTATGAATATTACATGTTTGTGTTACATGTATATTGTATATTACATATATACTGTATATTACATGTATATTGTATATTACATATATACTGTATATTACATGTATATTGTATATTACATGTATACTGTATATTACATGTATATTGTATATTACATGTATATTGTATATTACATGTATACTGTATATTACATGTATATAGTATATTACATGTATACTGTATATTACATGTGTATTGTATATTACAGGTATCCTGTATATTACACATGTATTGACTTCAGGGTCCTGTAGCTAGTGTTAAATATTCACGGATTGTTTACATAGAATACCCACACTGCAGCTTGACTCACAACCTGTGTTCAGGGTCCTTGTAGCTAGTGTTAACTATTCACGGATAGTTTACATAGAATACCCACACTGGAGCTTGACTCACAACTTGTGTTCAGGGTCCTTGTAGCTAGTGTTAAATATTCACAAATTGTTTACATAGAATACCCACACTGGAGCTTGACTCACAACCTGTGTTCAGGGTCCTTGTAGCTAGTGTTAAATATTCACGGATTGTTTACATAGAATACCCACACTGGAGCTTGACTCACAACCTGTGTTCAGGGTCCTGTAGCTAGTGTTAAATATTCACGGATTGTTTACATAGAATACCCACACTGGAGCTTGACTCACAACCTGTGTTCAGGGTCCTGTAGCTAGTGTTAAATATTCACGGATTGTTTACATAGAATACCCACACTGGAGCTTGACTCACTGTGTTCAGGGTCCTTGTAGCTAGTGTTTAGTATTCACGAATTGTTTACATAGAATACCCACACTGGAGCTTGACTCACTGTGTTCAGCGTCCTTGTAGCTAGTGTTAAATATTCACGGATTGTTTACATAGAATACCTACACTGGAGCTTGACTCACAACCTGTGTTCAGGGTCCTGTAGCTAGTGTTAAATATTCACGGATTGTTTACATAGAATACCCACACTGCAGCTTGACTCACAACCTGTGTTCAGAGTCCTGTAGCTGGTGTTAAATATTCACGGATTGTTTACATAGAATACCCACCCTGGAGCTTGACTCACAACCTGTGTTCAGGGTCCTTGTAGCTAGTGTTAAATATTCACGGATTGTTTACATAGAATACCCACACTGGAGCTTGACTCATAACCTGTGTTCAGGGTCCTGTAGCTAGTGCTAAATATTCACGGATTGTTTACATAGAATACCCACACTGGAGCTTGACTCACAACCTGTGTTCAGAGTCCTGTAGCTGGTGTTAAATATTCACGGATTGTTTACATAGAATACCCACACTGGAGCTTGACTCACAACCTGTGTTCAGGGTCCTTGTAGCTAGTGTTAAATATTCACGGATTGTTTACATGGAATACCCACACTGGAGCTTGACTCACAACCTGTGTTCAGGGTCCTGTAGCTAGTGCTAAATATTCACGGATTGTTTACATAGAATACCCACACTGGAGCTTGACTCACTGTGTTCAGGGTCCTGTAGCTAGTGTTAAATATTCACGGATTGTTTACATAGAATACCCACACTGGAGCTTGACTCACAACCTGTGTTCAGGGTCCTGTAGCTAGTGTTAAATATTCACGGATTGTTTACATAGAATACCCACACTGGAGCTTGACTCACAACTTGTGTTCAGGGTCCTTGTAGCTAGTGTTAAATATTCACAAATTGTTTACATAGAATACCCACACTGGAGCTTGACTCACAACCTGTGTTCAGGGTCCTTGTAGCTAGTGTTAAATATTCACGGATTGTTTACATAGAATACCCACACTGGAGCTTGACTCACAACCTGTGTTCAGGGTCCTGTAGCTAGTGTTAAATATTCACGGATTGTTTACATAGAATACCCACACTGGAGCTTGACTCACAACCTGTGTTCAGGGTCCTGTAGCTAGTGTTAAATATTCACGGATTGTTTACATAGAATACCCACACTGGAGCTTGACTCACTGTGTTCAGGGTCCTTGTAGCTAGTGTTTAGTATTCACGAATTGTTTACATAGAATACCCACACTGGAGCTTGACTCACTGTGTTCAGCGTCCTTGTAGCTAGTGTTAAATATTCACGGATTGTTTACATAGAATACCTACACTGGAGCTTGACTCACAACCTGTGTTCAGGGTCCTGTAGCTAGTGTTAAATATTCACGGATTGTTTACATAGAATACCCACACTGCAGCTTGACTCACAACCTGTGTTCAGAGTCCTGTAGCTGGTGTTAAATATTCACGGATTGTTTACATAGAATACCCACCCTGGAGCTTGACTCACAACCTGTGTTCAGGGTCCTTGTAGCTAGTGTTAAATATTCACGGATTGTTTACATAGAATACCCACACTGGAGCTTGACTCATAACCTGTGTTCAGGGTCCTGTAGCTAGTGCTAAATATTCACGGATTGTTTACATAGAATACCCACACTGGAGCTTGACTCACAACCTGTGTTCAGAGTCCTGTAGCTGGTGTTAAATATTCACGGATTGTTTACATAGAATACCCACACTGGAGCTTGACTCACAACCTGTGTTCAGGGTCCTTGTAGCTAGTGTTAAATATTCACGGATTGTTTACATGGAATACCCACACTGGAGCTTGACTCACAACCTGTGTTCAGGGTCCTGTAGCTAGTGCTAAATATTCACGGATTGTTTACATAGAATACCCACACTGGAGCTTGACTCACTGTGTTCAGGGTCCTGTAGCTAGTGTTAAATATTCACGGATTGTTTACATAGAATACCCACACTGGAGCTTGACTCACAACCTGTGTTCAGGGTCCTGTAGCTAGTGTTAAATATTCACGGATTGTTTACATAGAATACCCACACTGGAGCTTGACTCACAACCTGTGTTCAGGGTCCTGTAGCTAGTGTTAAATATTCACGGATTGTTTACATAGAATACCCACACTGGAGCTTGACTCACAACCTGTGTTCAGGGTCCTTGTAGCTAGTGTTAAATATTCACGGATTGTTTACATAGAATACCCACACTGCAGCTTGACTCACAACCTGTGTTCAGGGTCCTGTAGCTAGTGTTAAATATTCACGGATTGTTTACATAGAATACCCACACTGGAGCTTGACTCACAACCTGTGTTCAGGGTCCTTGTAGCTAGTGTTAAATATTCACGGATTGTTTACATAGAATACCCACACTGGAGCTTGACTCACAACCTGTGTTCAGGGTCCTTGTAGCTAGTGTTAAATATTCACGGACAATTGAACAAATCGTTAAACACTTCAATTATATCCATCTACTGACCATTAGTTCTTGGTTAACTTCAGACGGATATCTATCCACTGATCAGTTCATGGTTAACTTCAGATGTATATCCATCCACTGAACAGTTCATGGTTAACTTCAGATGGATATTCTATTACTTGGTTTATATGTGATAATAAAGTTCCTGCAGGATACTGAATGTTTTTATTTTAACAGTTCAAAATAAATATCCAACTAGTTTTCCTTCCTTTTATAAAAGTACTTTAACCCAATCATCATGTTTGTGAACGTAGAATGTATTTCTTCTCGTCAAATCACATACAAAGAAGGAATTCCGTCTATACAGGGAGAGTAAGTGTTTCCATAGCAACACAATCATGAGATAAAGAAGCTAGAAGGTAGGTGGGAGATGACCTTGGTTACCGCACTGCTCACGAATGAAGACGGGAAATGACTTGGAACATCAAATCTGGGGAGTTACCTGACTACTACACTACACAATAGCCAAGTCGTTCTAAGAGTAACAGATATACCAAATAACTTGGCGAACCATGTGAATGATCAGATATACCCATCATAATATGAAGCATGCCAGCCGTCAGGTATATCAAGTCATTAGCTAACATAGGTCAGGCTGTAATAACTTTAAAACAGTTATAAATAGAATCAGGCCTTCTACAGATGTTAAGATAACTCACCATATTATGTTATTATAAATATTCATCCACGATAATTTATGATTAAGTCCCGGAGTCTTACTCCTGACTCATAGAGTCCAATTTATGACTCATGTTTTCCAATCAACAACTCCTATAATCTAATTTCTGACTCATGTTTTCCAATCAACAACTCCTGTAATGTAATTTCTTACTCATATTTTCCAATCAACAACTCCTGTAATGTAATTTCTGACTCATGTTTTCCAATCAACAACTCCTGTAATGTAATTTCTGACTCATATTTTCCAATCAACAACTCCTGTAATGTAATTTCTTACTCATATTTTACAGTCAACAACTCTCATAAACTAATGTCTAGTGCATGTTTTCCAACCATTTATCCTATAATTTACTATTTGACTTATGTTTTCCAATCGGGCACATTTATCTTCTATGAAGCACAAATGTGTTCCAATGGTTTGTTTTGAATTTCGCGCAAAGCTATACGAAAGGCTATCTGCGCTCACCATCCTTAATTTAGCAGTGTGTAAGACTAGAGGGAAGGCAGTTATTCATCACCACCCACCGCAAACTCTTGGGTTACTCTTTTACCAACGAATAGTGGGATTTACCGTTACATTATAACACCTTTACGTCTAAAAGGGAAAGCATCTTTGTGTGACGGGGATTCGAACCCGCGACCCTCGTATTACGTGTCGAGTGCCTTACCCACCTGGCCATGCCGGGGCCTTGTTCCAATGGAAGATGCTTGTTTGTAAAAGTGACAGATGTTGTTTCTTTCATAAGTTATAGTTAGAAATATATAAAACAATACACTGGTAACTGATAGTAATCGATTATTTTTCACACAAGGTAAAGTTTTATTTTTAGTTATTATCATAGGTCCCAGTGATGAATTTTTAAAACAATGACTCGGAACAAAACGTTGTGTTTTTTAATAGAAACTTCTTACAGCCCTAGACGTCAGTTGGGTCTTTTCTCTCATTTGATCTGCTGTCGTGAAGCAATTCGGGGGTGAATAGCCGTAAGTGGGTGCGTAATTTATTCTCCCCACCCTACCCTCCTGCTACTCTAGGATTGGTTGTTGTCATGGTGACAGCTGGTGTTGGCTTTAAAATCTAAAGAATAGTGTATGATGTCACTTCTTGAGCCAAGCCTATTTTGTTTTCCATGACCCATAATCGTCGAAGCTCAGATATTTTGTTTTCCATGACCCATAAACGTCGCAGTTCGGTTATTTTAGAGTTCATGACTCACACATTCTTCAAAACAATGGATTCGATTAAGAACCGATACAGTTATTAGCTTATAAATATATATATATATACCGATACTAACTAAAAACTAAGCTGACAGTAATACAGTTATTTTTATGTTATGGTCAACTTTAATCACAGAATATTTCAATTATTTGTTTCTAGTGTTCTTAAAGTATTCTTAGTGAACTTCTGAACAAAGAAATTGCTATAAAAACTTACACTCTGTTCTAGTTATTTTTAAATAACGTACTGAACATCATAGGAATATGTTTGTTAACAATAACATATTATCTGCTGTTACAAACTTTTAAAGTCAATTTCTCAAGTGTTACAAAATGGATGACCCCACAACATGTCAAATAAAAACTCCTTCAAACCAGAATTATTTTAACTCACTGTTCTCATACTGTGTTGTTATTGGACTAACAAAGCCTATCAGATAATTTAGATTAGCTGTATTTAATACTGTGTTGTTATTGGACTAACAAAGCCTATCAGATAATTTAGATTAGCTGTATTTAATACTGTGTTGTTATTGGACTAACAAAGCCTATCAGATAATTTAGATTAGCTGTATTTAATACTGTGTTGTTATTGGACTAACAAAGCCTATCAGATAATTTAGATTAGCTGTATTTAATACTGTGTTGTTATTGGACTAACAAATCCTATCAGATAATTTAGATTAGCTGTATTTAATACTGTGTTGTTATTGGACTAACAAAGCCTATCAGATAATTTAGATTAGCTGTATTTAATACTGTGTTGTTATTGGACTAACAAATCCTATCAGATAATTTAGATTAGCTGTATTTAATACTGTGTTGTTATTGGACTAACAAATCCTATCAGATAATTTAGATTAGCTGTATTTAATACTGTGTTGTTATTGGACTAACAAAGCCGATCAGATAATTTAGATTAGCTGTATTTAATACTGTGTTGTTATTGGATTAACAAATCCTATCAGATAATTTAGATTAGCTGTATTTAATACTGTGTTGTTATTGGACTAACAAATCCTATCAGATAATTTAGATTAGCTGTATTTAATACTGTGTTGTTATTGGACTAACAAAGCCTATCAGATAATTTAGATTAGCTGTTTTTAATACTGTGTTGTTATTGGACTAACAAATCCTATCAGATAATTTAGATTAGCTGTATTTAATACTGTGTTGTTATTGGACTAACAAATCCTATCAAATAATTTAGATTAGCTGTATTTAATACTGTATTGTTATTGGACTAACAAAGCCTATCAGATAATTTAGATTAGCTGTATTTAATACTGTGTTGTTATTGGACTAACAAATCCTATCAGATAATTTAGATTAGCTGTATTTAATACTGTGTTGTTATTGGACTAACAAAGCCTATCAGATAATTTAGATTAGCTGTATTTAATACTGTGTTGTTATTGGACTAACAAAGCCTATCAGATAATTTAGATTAGCTGTATTTAATACTGTGTTGTTATTGGACTAACAAATTCTATCAGATAATTTAGATTAGCTGTATTTAATACTGTGTTGTTATTGGACTAACAAAGCCTATCAGATAATTTAGATTAGCTGTTTTTAATACTGTGTTGTTATTGGACTAACAAATCCTATCAGATAATTTAGATTAGCTGTATTTAATACTGTGTTGTTATTAGACTAACAAAGCCTACCAGATAATTTAAATTAGCTGTATTTAATACTGTGTTGTTATTGGACTAACAAAGCCTATCAGATAATTTAGATTAGCTGTATTTAATACTGTGTTGTTATTGGACTAACAAAGCCTATCAGATAATTTAAATTAGCTGTATTTAATACTGTGTTGTTATTGGACTAACAAAGCCTATCAGATAATTTAGATTAGCTGTATTTAATACTGTGTTGTTATTGGACTAACAAAGCCTATCAGATAATTTAGATTAGCTGTATTTAATACTGTGTTGTTATTGGACTAACAAAGCCTATCAGATAATTTAGATTAGCTGTATTTAATACTGTGTTGTTATTGGACTAACAAAGCCTATCAGATAATTTAGATTAGCTGTATTTAATACTGTGTTGTTATTGGACTAACAAAGCCTATCAGATAATGAAGTATCAACTCAATACATAAACACACACACTGCTTGTTGTTGAATTACTATTTTAAAAACTTCGTACTGTTGTAATGTGATTGAATTTATTCAAAACAATCGTATTAAGAACGACCTTAATGTATTGTAAAATAATCTGAACAAGGAGAGGATTGACTCCTGATACTCTCCTACAGGGTTACTTTTGATTTATCGCTTGTTTAATCTGTACTGCAGCAAAAGTAATTCAATTGCATTCTGTGTGCTGGGTTTCAGTATAACGCGCTAAGGAGCAAAGCAGATATTCTGGGGCTGCACGCGTTTCAGATCCGAGACAGAAGTTGGTTTACCTACAGTGCCTATCTGTAATGGAGAACTTTACTGGAGTGTTTTGTAATGTGACACTTTATTAAAAAAACACTAATGCTCCCTACTTGGCACTTCATTGAAGACTCTAAGTAGTATATAATAGGACAAAATATTTTTTGGTCTACCTTTGTCATTTAAGGAAATCATTCATTCCAGACAATCTGTCTCTTTATACGATAAGCTGTCTCGGTTCTTAACAAATACAACGTTTTTCACATGAGGGGTTTAGAATCACGCTATTTAAATCTTAGGTCAGTTACGTGTTTCTTAACTGACTTTACTTTGTTCAAATGAAAGTCACCAACCTGCCATGGCCATCCAAGGGTAGAAAGCTTGAGACATGGCACTGGTGTTTTGGTAGCAAGCTGTCCATGCATCTGATGCACGCGGAGAAGCCCCGCCATCTCCCGGGAAAGGACGTACAGCGTCGTTGCTCATTACTGCAGCTCGGACGCCGGTCAGTGCTCCCCCTTGCCAGATGGACATGTCTTTTACAGCCATGTTGAACCCGTTCTGCTCCTTCACGAGACACTCAGGTTTGAAAGCCGTCGTTGGGTCTGGACTCACTGCTGTGTACAGTTTACACGATGTGGAAGACACAGTTGTGTCAACGAAGCCGGAGTCGTGTGGTGCCCTGGCGGCGGAGCTAGGTTGAGGGTACGGCGGAACAAGGAGTCCTTGCGGAAAACGATAGGATTGTTCCGGCGTAGCCTGACTATTATAAAAGCCAGTCTGATCAAAGTAAGAGTTCATCATGTCTGACCACCACCCTCGCTCCTTTCGACATCAGATTTTGAATTTCGATTTTTTTACTAAGTAAACGTGTTGGATTAAATTCGACCATAGTATTCACATATCTAGGACTTCCCGGAAAGGAACAACTGACCAATCAGCGTGCTTCTTTTGCGGCAGCGAACTCCTTTCTTGTGTATCCCACCGCCATTGGACCCGACAACACGTCTGGGTTTGATCACTGTTATTGGGAAACGCATTCGAGTTATTATTTTTCGCACACTTGTCACATTAATAAATCATGGTGGCAGTCACTAATTTTTTTAAGAAATACTTGCCTCTAACACCGACAGCTGCTCTGCCCCAGACGATGAGAGGTGTACTGAGAAGTCGTACTTAGAGATATTAAACTAAAAATGGAGAAGGTTTCAAAACACTCGTTTCTTTAGAAGGAGTAACTTTAATACGACGCTAGGTCATTACTTATTGAAGCGTAAAACAAAGACAATAGGCAGATTCTTGGAAAGAAGTTAAGAGAGTGAGAGATGAAGACTGTGTAATGTTTCTGAACACGCAGTAATAATTAGACACATAATATCTGCAAAACTGCATCCAGATAAAGTTAATATCTGATATTCTGACTAAAGCTATGTTTCATGAGTTTTACAGCTCGTGTGAAGTTAAAAGTTCCACCTACCAACGACGATCAGACGTATTTTAGTTTCAGGAGAAATTACGAGGTTTCGAATGTTTGCAAATGAGTCAATAAAACAAGCTACAAGACTGTTAGGTAATTTGAAACAAGTTGAACAGGGTTAATTTCGTCGTAAGTTTACAGTTTGTATGTTGGGTCTCCACCGTGTTGGCCCACGTGGAAGGAATTAGAACTCTCCATGTCAGAGCGTCGTGTGAACGACTCTACGGAGCAGTGTCAACCAACGCTCTCTACTTTCATCGTTGGTCTCAAAAACTACGTAATAACGAACGTATACCAGTTAATTTCAACGTTTTAATAGTTGACACTGCAGCCTAAAATAAATAAAAAACGCTAAATGTTCGAACTGAACTGCGGAATCCGGTTACGAATATACAAATATAAACCAAAACAGACACCTACGAAATCGATTATATTTTAAACGCGTGCAATTGGGGGACATATTTATATAATAAACAAATCTGAGATTTACAACATTTAGAATACAAGATCTATAGACATTTAATGTATACAATAGTGAGTACACAAGTGTATTACCTATACAATAACCGAAACTAAAACTTAAAACAAAACAAAACAATCGAATGTTAAAGCAAGTGGAATTCTAGTGTACAGAAATATGCGGAACCAAAACTGAAACCAATAAAACCACAACATGTTTATATCAGATATGTGGAATATCAGGTGTACATATGATAATCAAAACTGAAACCTAGGAGCTGCCGGATGTCTAAACTGAACACGTGGAATACCAGATATATATCTAAACAACCAAAACTGAAACCTATTAAAGCTGTGTAAATATACATCACTCATCCTTATTGTTATTGTTAATACATATTGAACTTCATCGGTTTTATTCATTGTAAATTATAATATTACCAATCACTGACACTAATAATTTTAATCCATCTAAAAAAACTTTAAGTGATATTAAGTTTACTTAAGCCAGTAATTCCGTTTAAAACATCTCAACTCTTAAAATATTAAGAACTTTAAAAATTACACCTCTCAATGACTCAGTAACAAAGTTAAGTGAGCATAAGGTTAAAACATAGGTTTCAATATCTGCTGTAAGCAAAGCACAGATAACCCATTATGTAACTTAACATCACACAGAATCAGTATTATATGTTTTACTAGATACATCAGAATCTGTGTTATATCTTTTACTGTACACATCAAACTCTGTGTTATATCTTTTACTGTACATATCCAACTCTGTATTATATCTTTTACTGTACATATCAAACTCTGAATTATATCTTTTACTGTACACATCAAACTCTGTGTTATATCTTTTACTGTACATATCAAACACTGTGTTATATCTTTCACTGTGCATATAAAACTCTGTGTTATATCTTTTACTGTACACATCCAACTCTGTGTTATATCTTTTACTGTACACATCAAACTCTGTGTTATATCTTTTACTGTACATATCAAACTCTGTGTTATACCTTTTACTGTACATATCAAACTCTGTGTTATATCTTTTACTCTACATATCAGACCTTGTGTTATATCTTTTACTGTACATATCAGACCTTGTGTTATATCTTTTACTGTACATATCAAACTCTGTGTTATATCTTTTACTTACATATCAAATTCTTGTTATATCTTTTACTGTACACATCCAACTCTGTGTTATATCTTTTACTGTACACATCCAACTCTGTGTATATCTTTTACTGTACATATCAAACTCTTGTTATATCTTTTACTGTACACATCCAACTCTGTGTTATATCTTTTACTGTACATATCAAACTCTGTGTTATATCCTTTACTGTACATATCAAACTCTGTGTTATATCTTTTACGGTACACATCAAACTCTGTGTTATATATTTTACTGTACACATCAAACTCTGTGTTATATATTTTACTGTACATATCAAACTCTGTGTTATATCTTTAACTCTACATATCAAACTCTGTGTTATATCTTTTACTGTACATATCAAACTCTGTGTTATATCTTTTACTGTACACATCAAACTCTGTGTTATATCTTTAACTGTACATATCAAATCTGTCTTATATCTTTTACTGTACATATCAAACTCTGTGTTATATCTTTTACTCTACATATCAAACTCTGTGTTATATCTTTTACTCTACATATCAAACTCTGTGTTATATCTTTTACTGTACATATCAAACTCTGTGTTATATTTTTTACTGTACATATCAAACTCTGTGTCATATCTTTTACTGTAGATATCTAACTATGTGTTATATCTTTTACTGTACATATCAGACCTTGTGTTATATCTTTTATTGTACACATCCAACTCTGTGTTATATCTTTTATTGTACACATCAAACTCTGTGTTATATCTTTTACTGTACATATCAAACACTGTGTTATATCTTTCACTGTGCATATAAAACTCTGTGTTATATATTTTACTGTACACATCAAACTCTGTGTTATATCTTTTACTGTACATATCAAACTCTGTGTTATATCTTTTACTGTACATATCAGACCTTGTGTTATATCTTTTACTTACATATCAGACCTTGTGTTATATCTTTTACTGTACACATCAAACTCTGTGTTATATCTTTTACTGTACATATCAAACTCTGTGTTATACCTTTTACTGTACATATCAAACTCTGTGTTATATCTTTTACTGTACATATCAAACTCTGTGTTATATCTTTTACTTACATATCAAACTCTTGTTATATCTTTTATTGCACACATCAAACTCTGTGTATTATCATTTACTGTACATATCAAACTCTGTGTTATATCTTTTACTACATGTGTCAAACTCTGTGTCATATCTTTTACACTATACATCAAACTCTCTGTCATATATTTAGTGCATATACCAAAGTCTGAATTATATCTTCAACTACTTATATCCAACTCTAGGTTATATCAATTACTGCATACTTCCAACTCTATGTTATATATTTTACTACATAAAAAAATTCTGTGTCATATCTCTCACTACAAACATCAAACACTGTGTCATATCCTTCACTGCATATATCAAACTGTGTATTATAGGTCTTACAATTACTGTTTTTCATTCTATTACATAATTCTACTTAATGTGACCGTTCTTGAAGTTATTATGTAATACTATCAAATCTTACAACACTTGATCCTATTATATAAATCTACGTAATATTAACATTATTGAACATATTATATGATTCTGTCTATTATTACTATTAATGAACCTCTTATATGATTCTGTCTAACATTATCATTATTGAGCCTATTATATGCGTCTGTTCAATATTACCATTATTGAGACTATTATATGAGACTGTCTAATATTACCATTATTGAAACTATTATATGATTCTGTTTAAAATTACAATAATTGAGTCTATTATATGATTCTAATATTACCATCATTAAGCCTTCTATATGATTTTGTCTAATATTACCATTACTTACTCTATTATATGATTCTTTCTAATATTACCATTATTGAGTCTATTATATGATTTTATCTAATATTACCATTATTAAGCGTCTGATATGATTTTTCTAATATTACAATTTTAGACCTTATTATATGATTCTGTCAGATATTACAATTATTCAGCGTATTATATGATTCTGTCTAACATAGCCATTATTGAACCTATTATATGATTCTGTCTAACATTACCATTATTGAGCCAATTATATGATTTTGTCTAATATTATCATTATTGAGCCTATTTTATGACTCTGAATAATATCACCATTATTGAGCCTATTATATGATTCTGTCTAACATTACAACTAATAAACCTATCATATGATTCTATCTAACATTACCATTATTGAGCCTATTATATGATTCTCTCTAATATTACCATTATTGAGCTTATTATATGATTCTCTCTAATATTACAATTATTCAGCCAATTATATAATTATTTCTAAAATTACCACTATTGATCCTATTATATGATTCTCTCTAACATTACCACTATTAAGCCTATCATATAATGCTGTCTAACATTACCATTATTGTCCCTATTACATGATTCTGTCTAATATTACCATTATTGAAATTATTATATGATTATAAAATTACCATTATTGATCATATTATATGACGCTGTCTAATATTACCATACATGAGTCTATTAAATGATTCTGTCTAATATTACCATTATTGAATTTTTTTATGATCTGGCTAATACTACCATTATTTAGTCTACTATATGATTTTTTCTAATATTACAATTATTGATCCTATTATATAATTCTCTCTAATATTACCGTTATTCAGTCTATTATATCATTCTCTGTAACATTACAATTATTGAGTCTATTATGTGATTCTAATATTACCATCATTAAGCCTTCTATATGATTTTGTCTAACATTACCATTATTTACTCTATTATATGATTCTTTCTAATATTACCATTATTGAGTCTATTATATGATTTTATCTAATATTACCACTATTTAGCGTCTTATATGATTTTTCTAATATTACAATTATAGATCTTATTATATGATTCTGTCAGATATTACAATTATTCAGCGTATTATATGATTCTGTCTAACATTACCATTATTGAGCCAATTATATGATTTTGTCCAATATTATCAATATTGAGCCTATTATATGACTCTGAATAATATCACCATTATTGAGCCTATTATATGATTCTGTCTAATATTACAATTATTGAGCCTATTATATGATTCAGTCTAATTTTACCATTTTTGAGACTATAATATGATTCTCTCTAATATTACCATTATTGAGCCTATTATATGATTCTGTTTAATATTACCATTATTGAGTCCATTATATGATTCTGTGTAATATTACAATTATTCAGTTTATTAAATGATTCTGTCTAACATTACCATTATTAAGTCAATTATATGATTTTTCTAATTTTACAATTATTGATCCTATTATATGATTCTGTCTCATTTTACCATTATTGAGTCTATTATATGATTTTCTCTGATATTACCATTAATGAGTCTATTATATGATTCTCTCTAATATTACCATTGTTGAGCCTATTATATTATTCTGTTTAATATTACAATTATACTGTGTATTATGAGTCTATCTAATATTACCATTATAGAGCCTATTATATGAACCTGTCTAATATACCATTAATGAGCCTATTATATGATTCTGTCTAATATTACCACTATTGAGTCTATTAAATTATTCTGTCTAATATTACCATTATTGATTCTATTATATGATTTTCTCTGATATTACAATTATTGATCCTATAATATGATTCTCTCTAATATTACCGTTATTGAATCTATTATATGATTCTGTGTAATATTACAATTATTCAGTTTATTAAATGACACTGTCTAACATTATCTTTATTGATCTTATTATATGATTCTCTCTAATACTACAAATATTGAGCGTATTATATGATACTGTCTAACTACCAATATTGAGCTTCTTATATGATCCTGTCTAATATTACCATTAATGAGTTTATTATATTTTACTCTCTAATATTACCATTAATGAGCCTATTCTATGATTCTGTCTAACATTACCACTATTGAGCCTATTAAATGATGCTGTCTAATATTACCATTATTGAGTCTATTAAATTATTCTGTCTAATATTACCATTATTGATTCTATTATATGATTTTCTCTGATATTACAATTATTGATCCTATAATATGATTCTCTCTAATATTACCGTTATTGAATCTATTATATGATTCTGTGTAATATTACAATTATTGAGCCTATTATATGATTCGGTCTAATATTACCATTATTGAGTCTATTATATAAACTGGCTAATATTACCATTATTGAACCTATTATATGATTTTTTCTGATATAACAATTATTCATCCTATTATATGATTCTGTCAAATATTACAATTATTGAACCTATTATATGATTCTGTATAACATTACCATTATTGTGCCTGTCATATGATTCTGTCTAACATTATCATTTGTCAACCTATTATATGATTTTGTCTAATATCACCTTTATTGAGCCTATTATATGATTCTAATATTACCATTATAGAGCCTATTTTATGACTTTCTCTAATATTGCCATTATTGAGCCTATTATATAATTCTGTCTAATATAACCATTATTGAGCCTATTATATGATTCTTATATTACTATTATTGAACCTCTTATATGATTCCGTCTAATATTACCATTATTGAGGCTATTATATGATCTGGTTAATATTACCATTATTGAGTATATTATATGATTTTTTCTGATATTACCATTATAGAGCCTATTTTATGACTCTCTCTAATATTGCCATTATTGAGCCTATTATATGATTCTGTCTAATATTACCGTTATTGAATCTATTATATGATTCTCTGTAATATTACAATTATTGAGCCTATTATATGATTCTGTCAAATATTACCTTTACTGAACTTATTGTATGATTCTCTCTAATATTATCATTATTCAGCCTATTACATGATTCTGTCTAATATTACCATTATTGAGTCTGTTATATCATTCTGTCTATAATTACCATTATTGAGCGTATTATATGATACTGTCTAATATTGCCATTATTATGCCTATTGCATGATTCTGTCTAATATTACATTTATTGGGTCTATTAAATAATTCTGTCTAATATTACCATTATTTAGTCTAATATATGATTTTTTCTAATATTACAATTTTTGATCCTATTATATGATTCTCTCTAATATTACAGATATTGAGTCTATTATATCATTCTGTGTAACATTACAATTATTGGGTCTATTATATGATTTTAATATTACCATCATTAAGCCTTCTATATGATATTGTCTAATATTACCATTATTTACTCTATTATATGATTCTTTCTAATATTACCATTATTGAGTCTATTATATTATTTTATCTAATATTACCACTATTTAGCGTCTTATATAATTTTTCTAATATTACAATTATAGATCTTATTATATGATTCTGTCAGATATTACAATTATTCAGCGTATTATATGATTCTGACTATCATTACCATTATTGAGCCAATTATATGATTTTGTCCAATATTATCATTATTGAGCCTATTATATGACTCTGAATAATATCACCATTATTGAACCTATTATATGATTCTGTCTAATATTACAATTATTGAGCCTATTATATGATTCAGTCTAATTTTACCATTATTGAGACTATAATATGATTCTCTCTAATATTACCATTATTCAGCCTATTATATGATTCTTATATTACCATTATTGAGCCTATTATATGATTCTGTTTAATATTACCATTATTGAGTCCATTATATGATTCTGTGTAATATTACAATTATTGAGCCTATTATATGATGCTATCTAATATTACCATTATTGAGTCAATTAAATTATTCTGTCTAATATTACCATTATTGAGGCTATTATATGATTTGGTTAATATTACCATTATTGAGTATATTATATGATTTTTTCTGATATTACAATTATTGATCCTATTATATGATTCTCTCTAATATTACCGTTATGAATCTATTATATGATTCTGTGTAATATTACAATTATTGAGCCTATTATATGATTCTTTCAAATATTACCTTTACTGAACTTATTATATGATTCTCTCTAATATTATCATTATTCAGCCTATTACATGATTCTGTCTAATATTACCATTATTGAGTCTGTTATATCATTCTGTCTAATATTACCATTATTGAGTCTGTTATATCATTCTCTCTATAATTACCATTATTGAGCGTATTATATGATACTCTCTAATATTGCCATTATTATGCCTATTGCATGATTCTGTCTAATATTACATTTATTGGGTTTATTAATGATTCTGTCTAATATTACCATTATTTAGTCTATTATATGATTTTTTCTAATATTACAATTTTTGATCCTATTATATGATTATCTCTGTAATATTACAGTTATTGAGTCTATTATATCATTCTGTGTAACATTACAATTATTGGGGGTATTATATGATTTTAATATTACCATCATTAAGCCTTCTATATGATATTGTCTAATATTACCATTATTTAGTCTATTATATGATTCTTTCTAATATTACCATTATTGAATCTATTATATGATTTTCTAAAATATTACCATTATTAAGAGTATTATATGATTTTTCTAATATTACAATTTTAGACCTTATTATAAGATTCTGTCAGATATTGCAATTATTCAGCGTATTATATGATTCTGTCTAACATAGCCATTTTGAACCTATTATATGATTCTGTCTAACATTACCATTATTGAGACTATTATATGATTATAAGAATACCATTATTGAGCCTATTATATGATGCTGTCTAATATTACCATTATTGAGTCTATTAAATGATTATTTTTTTATATTACAATTATTCAACCTATTATATGATTCTGTCTAATATAACCATTATTGAGTCTATTATATGATCTGGCTAATATTACCATTATTGAACCTATTATATGATTGTTTCTAATATTACAATTATTCATCCTATTATATGATTCTGTCCAATATTACCATTATTGAGCCTATTATATGATTCTGTATAACATTACCACTATTGAGCCTCTTATATGATTCCGTCTAATATTACCATTATTGAGTCTACAATATGATTGTGTCTAATATTACCACTATTTAGCATATCATATGATTTTGTCTAACATTACCATTATTGAGCATATCATATGATTCTGTATAACATTATCATTGTTGAACCTATTATATGATTCTAATATTACCATTATAGAGCCTATTATATGACTCTCTCTAATATTACCATTATTGAGCTTATTATATAATTCTCTCTAATATTACCATTATTGAGCCTATTTTATGATTTTTATATTACCATTACTAAGCCTATTCTATGATTCTGTTTAATATTACCGTTATGAGTCCATTATATGATTCTGTTTAATATTACCGTTATTGAGTCTATTATATGATTCGGTGTAATATTACAATTATTGAGTCTATTAAATCATTCTGTCTAATATTACCATTATTGAGTCTATTAAATGATACTGTCTAATATTACCATTATTGAGACTATTATATGATTATAAAATTACCATTATTGAGACTATTATATGATTATATAATTACCATTATTGAGCCTATTATAGGACGCTGTCTAATATTACCATTATTGGGTCTATTAAATGATTCTTTCTAATATTACCATTATTGAATCTATTATATGATTTGGGTAATATTACCATTATTTAGTCTATTATATGATTTTTTCTAATATTACAATTATTGATGCTATTATATGATTCTCTCAAATATTACCGTTATTGAGCCTATTATATGATTCTGTCTAACTACCAATATTAAACCTCTTATATGATTCTGTCTAATATTACCATTATTCAGCCTATTACATCATTCTGTCTAATATTACCATTATTGAGTCCATAATATGATTCTGTCTAATATTACCCCAATTGAGCCTATAAAATGATTGTGTCTAACATTGCCATTATTGATCTTATTGTATGATTCTCTCTAATATTACCATTATTCAGCCTATTACATCATTCTGTCTAATATTACCATTATTGAGCGTATTATATCATACTTTCTAATATTACCATTATTATGCCTATTACATGATTCTGTCTAATATTACCATTATTGAAACTATTATATGTTCATAAAATTACCATTATTGAGTCTATAATATGATTCTGTCTAATATTACCACTATTGAGACTATAATATGATACTGTCTAACATTACCTTTACTGATCTTATTATATCATTCTCTCTAATACTACCATTATTGAGCGTATTATATGATACTGTCCAATATTACCATTATTATGCCTCTTACATGATTCTGTCTAATATTACCATTATTGAAACTATTAGATGATTATAAAATTACCATTATTGAGCCTATTATATGACTCTGTTTAATATTACCATTATTGAGTTTATTAAATGATTCTGTGTAATATTACCATTATTTAATCTATTATATGATCTGGTTTATATTACGATTATTTCGTCTATTTTATGATTCTCTCTAATATTACCGTTATTAATTCTATTATATGATTCTGTGTAACATTACAATTATTGAGCCTATAATATGATTCTAATATTACAATCATTGAAAATTCTATATGATTTTCTCTAATATTACCATTATTGAGTCTATTAAATGATTCTTTCTAATATTACCATTATCGAGTTTATTATATGATTCTGTCCAATATTACCATTATTATGCGTATTATATGATTTTTCTAATATTACAATTTTAGACCTTATTATATGATTTTGTCAGATATTACAATTATTCAGCGTATTATATGATTCTGTCTAACATTACCATTATTGAGCCAATTATATGATTTTTTCTAATTTTACAATTATTGATCCTATTATATGATTCTCTCTAATATTACCGTTATTGAGCCTATTATATGATTCTGTCTAACTACCAATATTAAACCTCTTATATGATTCTGTTTAATATTACTATTATTTAGTCTATCATATGACTCTGTCTAACATCACCGTTATTGAGCCTAATATATGATTCTCTCTGATATTATCATTATTGAGCCTATTATATGATTCTGTCTGATATTACCATTATTCAGCGTATTACATGATTCTGTCTAATATTATCATTATTGAGTCTATTATATGATTCTCTCTAATACTACAATTATTGAGCCTATTATATGATTCTGTCTAACATTACCATTATTGAGACTTTTATATCATTCTATCTAATAATACCATTATTGAAACTATGAAGTGATTATAAGATTACCATTATTGAGCCTATTATATGATGCTGTATAATATTACCACTATTGAGCCTATAATATGATTCTGTCTAACATTACCATTATTGATCTTTTTGTATGATTCTCTCTAATATTACCATTATTCAGCCTATTACATGATTCTGTCTAATATTACCATTATTGAGTCTATTATATCATTCTGTCTGATATTACCATTATTGAGCGTATAATATGATACTAACTAATATTACCATTATTATGCCTATTACATGACTCTGTCTAATATTACCATTATTGATTCTATTTAATTATTCTGTCTAATATTATCATTATTGAGCTTATTATATGATTCTAATATTACCATTATTGAGCCTATGACATCATTCTGTCTAATATTACCATTATTGAGCCTATGACATCATTCTGTCTAATATTACCATTATTGAGCTTATTATATGATTCTAATATTTCCATTATTGAGCCTATTACATCATTCTGTCTAATATTACCATTATTGAGACTATTATATGATTCTGTCTAATATTACCATTATTGAGACTATTATTTGATCTGGCTAATATTACCATTATTCAGACTGTTATATGATTTTTTCTAATATTATAATTATTCATCCTATTATATGATTCTGTCTAATATTACCATTATTGAGTCTATTATATGATTCTGTGTAATATTACAATTATTGAGCCTATTATATGATTTTGTTTAATATCACCATTATTGAGCCTTTTATATGATTCTAATATTACCATTATTGAGCCTATCATTTGATTCTAATATTACCCTTATTGAGCCTATTATATGATTACAATATTACCATTATTGAGCCTTTTATATGATTCTGTCTAATATTATCATTATTGAGTCTATTATATGATTCTCTCTAATATTTCAATTATTGAGTCTATTATATGATTCTATCTAACATTACCATTATTGACCCTAAAATATGATTCTGTCTAACATTACCACTATTGAGCCTATTAAATGATGCTGTCTAATATTACCATTATTGAGTCTATTAAATTATTCTGTCTAATATTACCATTATTGATTCTATTATATGATTTTCTCTGATATTACAATTATTGATCCTATAATATGATTCTCTCTAATATTACCGTTATTGAATCTATTATATGATTCTGTGTAATATTACAATTATTGAGCCTATTATATGATTCGGTCTAATATTACCATTATTGAGTCTATTATATAAACTGGCTAATATTACCATTATTGTACCTATTATATGATTTTTCTGATATAACAATTATTCATCCTATTATATGATTCTGTCAAATATTACAATTATTGAGCCTATTATATGCTTCTGTATAACATTACCATTATTGTGCCTGTCATATGATTCTGTCTAACATTATCATTGTTCAACCTATTATATGATTTTGTCTAATATCACCTTTATTGAGCCTATTATATGATTCTAATATTACCATTATAGAGCCTATTTTATGACTCTCTCTAATATTGCCATTATTGAGCCTATTATATAATTCTGTCTAATATAACCATTATTGAGCCTATTATATGATTCTTATATTACTATTATTGAACCTCTTATATGATTCCGTCTAATATTACCATTATTGACGCTATTATATGATCTGGTTAATATTACCATTATTGAGTATATTATATGATTTTTTCTGATATTACCATTATAAAGCCTATTTTATGACTCTCTCTAATATTGCCATTATTGAGCCTATTATATGATTCTGTCTAATATTACCGTTATTGAATCTATTATATGATTCTCTGTAATATTACAATTATTGAGCCTATTATATGATTCTGTCAAATATTACCTTTACTGAACTTATTATATGATTCTCTCTAATATTATCATTATTCAGCCTATTACATGATTCTGTCTAATATTACCATTATTGAGTCTGTTATATCATTCTGTCTAATATTACCATTATTGAGCGTATTATATGATACTGTCTAATATTGCCATTATTATGCCTATTATATGATTCTGTCTAATATTACATTTATTGGGTCTATTGAATGATTCTGTCTAATATTACCATTATTTAGTCTAATATATGATTTTTCTAATATTACAATTTTTGATCCTATTATATGATTCTCTCTAATATTACAGATATTGAGTCTATTATATCATTCTGTGTAGCATTACAATTATTGGGTCTAATATATGATTTTAATATTACCATCATTAAGCCTTCTATATAATATTGTCTAATATTACCATTATTTACTCTATTATATGATTCTTTCTAATATTACCATTATTGAGTCTATTATATTATTTTATCTAATATTACCACTATTTAGCATTATATGATTTTTCTAATATTACAATTAGATCTTATTATATGATTCTGTCTAATATTACAATTATTCAGCGTATTATATGATTCTGATTATCATTACCATTATTTATATGATTCTGTCTAATATTACCATTATTGAGCCTATTATATGACTCTGAATAATATCACCATTATTGAACCTATTATATGATTCTGTCTAATATTACAATTATTGAGCCTATTATATGATTCAGTCTAATTTTACCATTATTGAGACTATAATATGATTCTCTCTAATATTACCATTATTCAGCCTATTATATGATTCTTATATTACCATTATTGAGCCTATTATATGATTCTGTTTAATATTACCATTATTGAGTCCATTATATGATTCTGTGTAATATTACAATTATTGAGCCTATTATATGATGCTATCTAATATTACCATTATTGAGTCAATTAAATTATTCTGTCTAATATTACCATTATTGAGGCTATTATATGATTTGGTTAATATTACCATTATTGAGTATATTATATGATTTTTTCTGATATTACAATTATTGATCCTATTATATGATTCTCTCTAATATTACCGTTATTGAATCTATTATATGATTCTGTGTAATATTACAATTATTGAGCCTATTATATGATTCTGTCAAATATTACCTTTACTGAACTTATTATATGATTCTCTCTAATATTATCATTATTCAGCCTATTACATGATTCTGTCTAATATTACCATTATTGAGTCTGTTATATCATTCTGTCTAATATTACCATTATTGAGTCTGTTATATCATTCTCTCTATAATTACCATTATTGAGCGTATTATATGATACTCTCTAATATTGCCATTATTATGCCTATTGCATGATTCTGTCTAATATTACATTTATTGGGTTTATTAATGATTCTGTCTAATATTACCATTATTTAGTCTATTATATGATTTTTTCTAATATTACAATTTTTGATCCTATTATATGATTATCTCTAATATTACAGTTATTGAGTCTATTATATCATTCTGTGTAACATTACAATTATTGGGTCTATTATATGATTTTAATATTACCATCATTAAGCCTTCTATATGATATTGTCTAATATTACCATTATTTAGTCTATTATATGATTCTTTCTAATATTACCATTATTGAATCTATTATATGATTTTCTAAAATATTACCATTATTAAGAGTATTATATGATTTTTCTAATATTACAATTTTAGACCGTATTATAAGATTCTGTCAGATATTGCAATTATTCAGCGTATTATATGATTCTGTCTAACATAGCCATTTTGAACCTATTATATGATTCTGTCTAACATTACCATTATTGAGACTATTATATGATTATAAGAATACCATTATTGAGCCTATTATATGATGCTGTCTAATATTACCATTATTGAGTATATTAAATGATTATTTTTTTATATTACAATTATTCAACCTATTATATGATTCTGTCTAATATAACCATTATTGAGTCTATTATATGATTCTGTCCAATATTACCATTATTGAGCCTATTATATGATTCTGTATAACATTACCACTATTGAGCCTCTTATATGATTCCGTCTAATATTACCATTATTGAGTCTACAATATGATTGTGTCTAATATTACCACTATTTAGCATATCATATGATTTTGTCTAACATTACCATTATTGAGCATATCATATGATTCTGTATAACATTATCATTGTTGAACCTATTATATGATTCTAATATTACCATTATAGAGCCTATTATATGACTCTCTCTAATATTACCATTATTGAGCCTATTATATAATTCTCTCTAATATTACCATTATTGAGCCTATTTTATGATTTTTATATTACCATTACTAAGCCTATTCTATGATTCTGTTTAATATTACCGTTATGAGTCCATTATATGATTCTGTTTAATATTACCGTTATTGAGTCTATTATATGATTCGGTGTAATATTACAATTATTGAGTCTATTAAATCATTCTGTCTAATATTACCATTATTGAGTCTATTAAATGATACTGTCTAATATTACCATTATTGAGACTATTATATGATTATAAAATTACCATTATTGAGACTATTATATGATTATAAAATTACCATTATTGAGCCTATTATAGGACGCTGTCTAATATTACCATTATTGGGTCTATTAAATGATTCTTTCTAATATTACCATTATTGAATCTATTATATGATTTGGGTAATATTACCATTATTTAGTCTATTATATGATTTTTCTAATATTACAATTATTGATGCTATTATATGATTCTCTCAAATATTACCGTTATTGAGCCTATTATATGATTCTGTCTAACTACCAATATTAAACCTCTTATATGATTCTGTCTAATATTACCATTATTCAGCCTATTACATCATTCTGTCTAATATTACCATTATTGAGCGTATTATATCATACTTTCTAATATTACCATTATTATGCCTATTACATGATTCTGTCTAATATTACCATTATTGATTCTATTAAATGATTCTGTCTAATATTACCATTATTGAGACTATTATATGATTCTGTCTAACTACCAATATTAAACCTCTTATATGATTCTGTCTAATATTACTATTATTGAGCCTGTTATATGATTCATCTAACATTACCATTATTGAGCCTATTATATGATTCTCTCTAATATTTTCATTATTGAGCCTATTATATGATTCTGTCTAATATTACCATTATTGAGCCTGTTATATGATTCTGTCTAACATTACCATTATTGAGCTTATTAAATGACTTTCTCCAATATTACCATTATTGAGCCTATTATATGATTCTGTCTAATATTATTATTGAGTCTCTTATATGATTTGTCTAGTATTACCACAATTGAGTCTATTATATGATTCTCTCTAATATTACCATTATTGAATCTATTATATGATTCTGTCTAATATTACCATTATTGAGACTATTTTATGATTCTGTCTAATATTACCATTATTGATTCTATTATATGATTCTGTCTAATATTACCATTATTGAGCCTATTATATGATTTTATCTAATATTACCATTATTGAAAACTATGAAGTGATTATAATATTACCATTATTGAGCCTATTATATGATTCTTTCTAATATTACCATTATTGAGCCTATTATATGATTCTGTCTAATATTACCATTATTGAGCGTATTATATGATTCTGTCTAATATTACCATTATTGACCTATTATATGATTTTTTCTAATATTAAAATTATTGATCCTATTATATGATTCTGTCTAATATTACCGTTATTGAATCTATTATATGATTCTCTGTAATATTACAATTATTGAGCCTATTATATGATTCTCTCTCATATTACCATTATTGAGTCTATTATATGATTCTGTCTAATTTTACCATTATTGAGCCTATTATATGATTTTCTTCTAAAATTACAATTATTTATTATCTATTATATGATTCTGTCTAATATTACCATTATTGAGTCTATTATATGATTCTGTCTAATATTACCATTATTGAGCCTATTATATGATTCTGTCTAATATTACCATTATTGAGCCTATTATATGATTCTGTCTAATATTATCATTATTGAGCCTATTATATGATTTTGTATAATATTACCATTTATTGACCCTATTATATGAATATAGTATTACCATTATAGAGCCTCTGATATGATTATAATATTACCATTATTGAACCTCTTATACGACTTTGTTTAACATTACCATTACTCAGCCTATTATGTGAGTCTAATATTAGCATTATTGAGCTTATTATATGATTCCGTCTAACATTACTATTATTGAGCCTATTACATGATTCTGTCTTTAATATTATTATTGAGTCTATTATATGATTCTCTTTAATATTATCATTAATCAGTCTATTATATGATTTTGTCTAATATTACAATTATTGAGCATATTATATGAATCTGTCTAATATTACCATTATTGAGTCTATTATATGATTCTCTCTAATATTACTATTATTGAGCCTATTATATGATTCTGTCTAATATTACCATTATTGAGTCTATTATATGATTCTGTCTAATATTACCATTATTGAGCCTAATATATCATTGATTCTAATATTACCATTATTGAGCCTATTATATGATTCTGTCTAATATTACCATTATTGAGTCTATTATATGATTCTGTCTAATATTACCATTATTGATCTATTTATATGATTCTGTCTAATATTACCATTATTCAGCCTATTACATGATTCTGTCTAATATTACCATTATTGAGTCTATTATATGATTCTGTCTAATATTACCATTATTGAGTATATAATATGATTACTATCTAATATTACCATTATTATGCCTATTACATGATTCTGTCTAATATTACCATTATTGATTCTATTATATGATTCTGTCTAATATTACATTATTGAGCCTATTATATGATTCTGTCTAATATTACCATTATTCAGTCTATTATATGATTCTGTCTAATATTACCATTATTGAGACTATTATATGATTCTTCTAATATTACCATTATTGAGCCTATTATTATGATTATATGATTCTAATATTACCATTATTGAGCCTATTATATGATTCTGTCTAATATTACCATTATTGAGCTATTATATGATTCTGTCTAATATTACCATTATTGAGTCTATTATATGATTCTGTCTAATATTACCATTATTCAGACTGTTATATGATTTTTCTAATATTATAATTATTCATCCTATTATATGATTCTGTCTAATATTACCATTATTGAGTCTATTATATGATTCTGTGTAATATTACAATTATTGAGCCTATTATATGATTTTGTTTAATATTACCATTATTGAGCCTTTATATGATTCTAATATTACCATTATTGAGCCTATCATTTGATTCTAATATTACCCTTATTGAGCCTATTATATGATTACAATATTACCATTATTGAGCCTTTTATATGATTCTGTCTAATATTATCATTATTGAGTCTATTATATGATTCTCTCTAATATTTCAATTATTGAGTCTATTATATGATTCTATCTAACATTACCATTATTGACCTAAAATATGATTCTGTCTAACATTACCATTATTGAGCCTATTAAATGATGCTGTCTAATATTACCATTATTGAGTCTATTAAATTATTCTGTCTAATATTACCATTATTGATTCTATTATATGATTTTCTCTGATATTACAATTATTGATCCTATAATATGATTCTCTCTAATATTACCGTTATTGAATCTATTATATGATTCTGTGTAATATTACAATTATTGAGCCTATTATATGATTCTGTCTAATATTACCATTATTGAGTCTATTATATAAACTGGCTAATATTACCATTATTGTACCTATTATATGATTTTTTCTGATATAACAATTATTCATCCTATTATATGATTCTGTCAAATATTACAATTATTGAGCCTATTATATGCTTCTGTATAACATTACCATTATTGTGCCTGTCATATGATTCTGTCTAACATTATCATTGTTCAACCTATTATATGATTTTGTCTAATATCACCTTTATTGAGCCTATTATATGATTCTAATATTACCATTATAGAGCCTATTTTATGACTCTCTCTAATATTGCCATTATTGAGCCTATTATATAATTCTGTCTAATATAACCATTATTGAGCCTATTATATGATTCTTATATTACTATTATTGAACCTCTTATATGATTCCGTCTAATATTACCATTATTGACGCTATTATATGATCTGGTTAATATTACCATTATTGAGTATATTATATGATTTTTTCTGATATTACCATTATAAAGCCTATTTTATGACTCTCTCTAATATTGCCATTATTGAGCCTATTATATGATTCTGTCTAATATTACCATTATTGAATCTATTATATGATTCTCTGTAATATTACAATTATTGAGCCTATTATATGATTCTGTCAAATATTACCTTTATTGAACTTATTATATGATTCTGTCTAATATTATAATTATTCATCCTATTATATGATTCTGTCTAATATTACCATTATTGAGTCTGTTATATCATTCTGTCTAATATTACCATTATTGAGTCTGTTATATCATTCTGTCTATAATTACCATTATTGAGCGTATTATATGATACTGTCTAATATTGCCATTATTATGCCTATTGCATGATTCTGTCTAATATTACATTTATTGGGTCTATTGAATGATTCTGTCTAATATTACCATTATTTAGTCTAATATATGATTTTTTCTAATATTACAATTTTTGATCCTATTATATGATTCTCTCTAATATTACAGATATTGAGTCTATTATATCATTCTGTGTAACATTACAATTATTGGGTCTATTATATGATTTTAATATTACCATCATTAAGCCTTCTATATGATATTGTCTAATATTACCATTATTTACTCTATTATATGATTCTTTCTAATATTACCATTATTGAGTCTATTATATTATTTTTATCTAATATTACCACTATTTAGCGTCTTATATGATTTTTCTAATATTACAATTATAGATCTTATTATATGATTCTGACTAATTTTACCATTATTGAGCCTATTATATGACTCTGAATAATATCACCATTATTGAACCTATTATATGATTCTGTCTAATATTACAATTATTGAGCCTATTATATGATTCAGTCTAATTTTACCATTATTGAGACTATAATATGATTCTCTCTAATATTACCATTATTCAGCCTATTATATGATTCTTATATTACCATTATTGAGCCTATTATATGATTCTGTTTAATATTACCATTATTGAGTCCATTATATGATTCTGTGTAATATTACAATTATTGAGCCTATTATATGATGCTATCTAATATTACCATTATTGAGTCAATTAAATTATTCTGTCTAATATTACCATTATTGAGGCTATTATATGATTTGGTTAATATTACCATTATTGAGTATATTATATGATTTTTCTGATATTACAATTATTGATCCTATTATATGATTCTCTCTAATATTACCGTTATTGAATCTATTATATGATTCTGTGTAATATTACAATTATTGAGCCTATTATATGATTCTGTCAAATATTACCTTTACTGAACTTATTATATGATTCTCTCTAATATTATCATTATTCAGCCTATTACATGATTCTGTCTAATATTACCATTATTGAGTCTGTTATATCATTCTGTCTAATATTACCATTATTGAGTCTGTTATATCATTCTCTCTATAATTACCATTATTGAGCGTATTATATGATACTCTCTAATATTGCCATTATTATGCCTATTGCATGATTCTGTCTAATATTACATTTATTGGGTTTATTAATGATTCTGTCTAATATTACCATTATTTAGTCTATTATATGATTTTTTCTAATATTACAATTTTTGATCCTATTATATGATTATCTCTAATATTACAGTTATTGAGTCTATTATATCATTCTGTGTAACATTACAATTATTGGGTCTATTATATGATTTTAATATTACCATCATTAAGCCTTCTATATGATATTGTCTAATATTACCATTATTTAGTCTATTATATGATTCTTTCTAATATTACCATTATTGAATCTATTATATGATTTTCTAAAATATTACCATTATTAAGAGTATTATATGATTTTTTCTAATATTACAATTTTAGACCGTATTATAAGATTCTGTCAGATATTGCAATTATTCAGCGTATTATATGATTCTGTCTAACATAGCCATTTTGAACCTATTATATGATTCTGTCTAACATTACCATTATTGAGACTATTATATGATTATAAGAATACCATTATTGAGCCTATTATATGATGCTGTCTAATATTACCATTATTGAGTATATTAAATGATTATTTTTTTTATATTACAATTATTCAACCTATTATATGATTCTGTCTAATATAACCATTATTGAGTCTATTATATGATTCTGTCCAATATTACCATTATTGAGCCTATTATATGATTCTGTATAACATTACCACTATTGAGCCTCTTATATGATTCCGTCTAATATTACCATTATTGAGTCTACAATATGATTGTGTCTAATATTACCACTATTTAGCATATCATATGATTTTGTCTAACATTACCATTATTGA
Source organism: Tachypleus tridentatus (assembly GCF_004210375.1). NCBI lineage: Eukaryota > Metazoa > Arthropoda > Merostomata > Xiphosura > Limulidae > Tachypleus > Tachypleus tridentatus. The sequence goes on from NW_027467782.1 coordinate 53,131,244, forward strand.
GCATATCATATGATTCTGTATAACATTATCATTGTTGAACCTATTATATGATTCTAATATTACCATTATAGAGCCTATTATATGACTCTCTCTAATATTACCATTATTGAGCCTATTATATGATTCTCTCTAATATTACCATTATTGAGCCTATTTTATGATTTTTTATATTACCATTACTAAGCCTATTCTATGATTCTGTTTAATATTACCGTTATGAGTCCATTATATGATTCTGTTTAATATTACCGTTATTGAGTCTATTATATGATTCGGTGTAATATTACAATTATTGAGTCTATTAAATCATTCTGTCTAATATTACCATTATTGAGTCTATTAAATGATACTGTCTAATATTACCATTATTGAGACTATTATATGATTATAAAATTACCATTATTGAGACTATTATATGATTATAAAATTACCATTATTGAGCCTATTATAGGACGCTGTCTAATATTACCATTATTGGGTCTATTAAATGATTCTTTCTAATATTACCATTATTGAATCTATTATATGATTTGGGTAATATTACCATTATTTAGTCTATTATATGATTTTTTCTAATATTACAATTATTGATGCTATTATATGATTCTCTCAAATATTACCGTTATTGAGCCTATTATATGATTCTGTCTAACTACCAATATTAAACCTCTTATATGATTCTGTCTAATATTACCATTATTCAGCCTATTACATCATTCTGTCTAATATTACCATTATTGAGCGTATTATATCATACTTTCTAATATTACCATTATTATGCCTATTACATGATTCTGTCTAATATTACCATTATTGATTCTATTAAATGATTCTGTCTAATATTACCGTTATTGAGACTATTATATGATTCTGTCTAACTACCAATATTAAACCTCTTATATGATTCTGTCTAATATTACTATTATTGAGCCTGTTATATGATTCTGTCTAACATTACCATTATTGAGCCTGTTATATGATTCGCTCTGATATTTTCATTATTGAGCCTATTATATGATTCTGTCTGATATTACCATTATTGAGCCTGTTATATGATTCTGTCTAACATTACCATTATTGAGCTTGTAAAATGACTTTCTCCAATATTACCATTATTCAGCCTATTACATGATTCTGTCTAATATTATTATTATTGAGTCTCTTATATGATTCTGTCTAGTATTACCACAATTGAGTCTATTATATTATTCTCTCTAATACTACAATTATTGGGCCTATTATATGATTCTGTCTAGCATTACCATTATTGAGACTTTTTATAATTATGTCTAATATTACCCTTATTGAGCGTATTATATCATACTGTCTAATATTACCGTTATTATGCCTATTACATGATTTTATCTAGTATTACCATTATTGAAACTATGAAGTGATTATAAAATTACCATTATTGAGCCTATTATAAGATGCTATATAATATTACCACTATTGAGCCTATAATATGATTCTGTCTAACATTACCATTATTGATCTTATTGTATGATTCTGTCTAATATTACCATTATTGACCTATTATATGATTTTTTCTAATATTAAAATTATTGATCCTATTATATGATTCTCTCTAATATTACCGTTATTGAATCTATTATATGATTCTCTGTAATATTACAATTATTGAGCTTATTATATGATTCTCCCTCATATTACCATTATTGAGTCTATTATATCATCTGGCTAATTTTACCATTATTGAGCCTATTATATGATTTCTTCTAAAATTACAACTATTCATCCTATAATATGATAATGTCAATATTACCATCATTGAGTCTGCTATATGATTCTGTCTAAAATTATCATTGTTGAGCCTATTATATGATTCTATCTAATATCACCATTATTGAGCCTATTATATGATTCTGTCTAAAATTATCATTATTGAGCCTATTATATGATTTTGTATAATATTACCATTTATTGACCCTATTATATGAATATAGTATTACCATTATAGAGCCTCTGATATGATTATAATATTACCATTATTGAACCTCTTATACGACTTTTGTTTAACATTACCATTACTCAGCCTATTATGTGAGTCTAATATTAGCATTATTGAGCTTATTATATGATTCCGTCTAACATTACTATTATTGAGCCTATTACATGATTCTGTCTAATATTATCATTATTGAGTCTATTATATGATTCTCTTTAATATTATCATCAATCAGTCTATTATATGATTTTGTCTAATATTACAACTATTGAGCATATTATATGATTCTGTCTAATATAACCATTATTGAGTTTATTTTATGATTCTCTTGAACATTTCTATTATTGAGCCTATTATATGATTCTGTCTAATATTACCATTATTGAGTCTATTATATGATTCTGTGTAATATCACAATTATAGAGCCTAATATATCATTCTCTCTAATATAAGCATTATTGAGTTTATTATATGATTCTGTTGAACAATACCATTATTGAGTCCACTATATGATTCTCTCTAATATTACCATTATTGAGCCATTTAAATAATTCTGTCTAATGTTACCATTATTCAGCCTATTATATGATTCTGTCTAATATTACCATTATTGAGTCTATTATATCATTCTGTCTAATATTACCATTATTGAGGATTATAATATGATTCTATCTAATATTACCATTATTATAGCCTATTACATGATTCTGTCTAATATTACCATTATTGAATCTATTATATGATTCTGTGTAATATTACAATTATTGAGCCTATTATATGATTCTCCCTAATATTACCATTATTGAGTCTACTATATGATTCTGTGTAATATCACAATTATTGAGACTATTATATGATTCTGTCTAATATCACCATTATTGAGCCTATTATATGATTCTGTCTAATATTACCATTATTGAGTTTATTATATGATTCTAATATTACCATTATTGAGCCTATTATATGATTCTCTGTCTAATATTACCATTATTGAGTACTATTATATGATTCTGTCTAATATTACCATTATTGTAGTCCATTTATATGATTCTGTCTAATATTACCATTATTGAGACTGTTATATGATTTTTTCTAATATTATAATTATTCATCCTATTATATGATTCTGTCTAATATTACCATTATTGAGTCTATTATATGATTCTGTGTAATATTACAATTATTGAGCCTATTATATGATTTTGTTTAATATCACCATTATTGAGCCTATTATATGATTCTAATATTACCATTATTGAGCCTATCATTTGATTCTAATATTACCCTTATTGAGCCTATTATATGATTACAATATTACCATTATTGAGCCTATTATATGATTCTGTCTAATATTATCATTATTGAGTCTATTATATGATTCTCTCTAATATTTCCATTATTGAGTCTATTATATGATTCTATCTAACATTACCATTATTGACCTAAAATATGATTCTGTCTAACATTACCATTATTGAGCCTATTATATGATGCTGTCTAATATTACCATTATTGAGTCTATTATATTATTCTGTCTAATATTACCATTATTGATTCTATTATATGATTTTTCTCGATATTACAATTATTGATCCTATAATATGATTCTCTCTAATATTACCGTTATTGAATCTATTATATGATTCTGTCTAATATTACAATTATTGAGCCTATTATATGATTCTGTCTAATATTACCATTATTGAGTCTATTATATAAACTGGCTAATATTACCATTATTGTACCTATTATATGATTTTTTTCTGATATAACAATTATTCATCCTATTATATGATTCTGTCAAATATTACAATTATTGAGCCTATTATATGCTTCTGTATATTACCATTATTGTGCCTATTATATGATTCTGTCTAACATTATCATTGTTCAACCTATTATATGATTTTGTCTAATATTACCTTTATTGAGCCTATTATATGATTCTTCTAATATTACCATTATAGAGCCTATTTTATGATTCTCTCTAATATTACCATTATTGAGCCTATTATATAATTCTGTCTAATATTACCATTATTGAGCCTATTATATGATTCTTATATTACTATTATTGAACCTCTTATATGATTCCGTCTAATATTACCATTATTGACGCTATTATATATTCTGTCTAATATTACCATTATTGAGTCTATTATATGATTCTCTAATATTACCATTATTGAGCCTATTATATGATTCTGTCTAATATTACCATTATTGAGCCTATTATATGATTCTAATATTACCATTATTACCTATTATTGATTCTCTAATATTACCATTATTGAGCCTATTATATGATTGTCAATATTACCATTATTGAGCCTTTTATATGATTCTGTCTAATATTACCATTATTGAGTTATTATATGATTCTGTCTAATATTACCATTATTGAGTCTATTATATGATTCTCTCTAATATTACCATTATTGACCTATTATATGATTCTGTCTAATATTACCATTATTGAGTCTATTATATGATTCTGTCTAATATTACCATTATTGAGCCTATTATATATTCTGTTTATTATTAAAAATTTGTTGAGCCTATTATATGATTCTCTGATCTACCATTATTGAGCGCTATTGCTATTGATTCTTTCTAATATTACCAATATTAAACCTATTATATGATTCTGTCTAATATTACCATTCATTGAATCGCCTATTATATGATTCTGTGTAATATCACTTAGCCATTGAGCCTATTATATGATTCTGTCTAATATTACCATTATTGAGTTTTTTCTATTATATGATTCTGTCTAATATTACCATTATTGAGCCTATTATATGATTCTGTCTAATATTACCATTATTGAGCCTATTATATGATTCTGTCTAATATTACCATTATTGAGCCTATTATATGATTCTGTCTAACATTACCATTATTGAGCCTATTATATGATTCTGTCTAATATTACCATTATTGAGCCTATTATATGATTCTTTCTAATATTACCATTATTGATCCTATTATATGATTCTCTCTAATATTACCATTTATTGAGTACCTATTATATGATTCTGTCTAATATTACCATTATTGAGCCTATTATATGATTCTGTCTAATATTACCATTATTGAGCCTATTATATGATTCTTTCTAATATTACCATTATTGAGCCTATTATATGATTCATTGAGCTCTAATATTTTTCATTATTGAGCCTATTTATATGATTCTCAATCTAATATTACCACTTATTGAGCCTATTATATGATTCTGTCTATATTACCTGTATATGATTGAGCCTATAAGATCTAATATTACCATTATTGAGCCTATTATATGATTCTGTCTAATATTACCATTATTGATCCTATTATATGATTCTGTCTAATATTACCATTATTGAGTCTATTATATGATTCTGTCTAATATTACCTATTATATGATTCTCTCTAATATTACCATTATTGAGTCTATTATATGATTCTCTCTAATATTACCATTATTGAGCCTATTATATGATTCTTCTAATATTACCATTATTGAGTCTATTATATGATTCTGTCTAATATTACCATTATTGAGTCTATTATATGATTCTGTCTAATATTACAATTATTGATCCTATTATATGATTCTGTCTAGTATATTACCATTATTGAGCCTATTATATGATTCTGTCTAAATATTACCATTATTGAGCTCTATTATATGATTCTGTCTAATATTACCATTATTGAGCCTATTATATGATTCTGTACTAATATTACCATTATTGAGCTTATTATATGATTTGTCTAATATTACCATTATTGAGCCTATTATATGATTCATTTTCTAATATTACCATTATTGAGCCTATTATATGATTCTGTCTAATATTACCATTATTGAGTCTATTATATGATTCTCTCTAATATTACCATTATTGAGCCTATTATATGATTCTGTCTAATATTACCATTATTGATGATTCTGTCTACCTCCATTATTGATCTATTATATATCTGTCTAATATTACCATTATTCAGCCTATTATATGATTCTTCTAATATTACCATTATTGATCTTATTATATGATTCTGTCTAATATTACCATTATTGAGTCTATTATATGATTCTGTCTAATATTACCATTATTGAGCCTATTATATGATTCTGTCTAATATTACCATTATTCAGCCTATTATATGATTCTGTCTAATATTACCATTATTGAGCCTATTATATGATTTTGTCTAATATTACCATTATTGAGCCTATTATATGATTCTATGTATATACATTATCATTATTGAGCCTATTATATGATTCTTCTAATATTACCATTATTGAACCTATTATATGATTCTGTCTAATATTACCATTATTGAGTCCTATTATATGATTCTCTCTAATATTACCATTATTGAGCCTATTATATGATTCTTTATATTACCCATTATTAAGCCTATTATATGATTCTGTCTAATATTACCATTATTGAGTCTATTATATGATTCTGTCTAATATTACCATTATTGAGTCTATTATATGATTCTGTCTAATATTACCATTATTGAGTCCTATTATATGATTCTGTCTAATATTACCATTATTGAGCTTCTATTATATGATACTTGTCTAATATTACCATTATTGAGTCTATTATATGATTCTGTCTAATATTACCATTATTGAGCCTATTATATGATTCTGTCTAAATATTACCATTATTGAGTCTATTATATGATTCTGTTAATATTACCATTATTGAGTCTATTATATGATTCTGTCTAATATTACCATTATTGAGCCTATTATATGATTCTGTCTAATATTACCATTATTGAGTCTATTATATGATTCTGTCTAATATTACCATTATTGAGCCTATTATATGATTCTGTCTAATATTACCATTATTGAGCCTATTATATGATTCTGTCTAATATTACCATTATTGAGTCTATTATATGATTCTGTCTAATATTACCATTATTGAGCCTATTATATGATTCTATCTAATATTACCATTATTCTGCGTATTATATCATTCTGTCTAATATTGCATTACCTATTATATGATTCTGTCTAATATTACCATTATTGAGCTCTATTATTCTGTCTAATATTACCATTATTGAGACTATTATATGATTCTGTCTCTACCATATTAAACCTCTTATATGATTCTGTCTAATATTACTATTATTGAGCCTGTTATATGATTCTGTCTAATATTACAATTATTGAGCCTATTATATGATTCTTCTGTCTAAATATATATTTTCTAATATTACCATTATTGAGTTTATTATATGATTCTGTCTAATATTACCATTATTGAGCCTATTATATGATTCTGTATCTATCATATTATGCCATTATTGATTCCTAATATTATTTAGATATGATTCTCTCTAATATTACCATTATTGAGCCTATTATATGATTCTGTCTAATATTACCATTATTGAGCCTCTTTATGTCTATTATATGATTCTGTCTAATATTACCATTATTGAGTCCTATTATATTATTCTCTGTAATATTACAATTATTGAGTCTATTATATGATTCTGTCTAATATTACCATTATTGAGTCTCTTATATGATTCTGCCTAATATTACCATTATTGAGACTATTATATGATTATAAAATTAAATTTTCATTATTGATTTGTCTTATATGACGCTGTCTAATATTCATTATTGGGTCTATTAAATGACTGTCTAATATTACCATTATTATTATAATGATTTGTCTAATATTACAATTATTTAGTCTATTATATATGATTTTTTTCTAATATTACAATTATTGATGTTTATTATATGATTCTTCCTCAATATTACCATGTTATTGAGTCTGACTTATATGATTCTCTCTAATATTACCATTATTGAGTCTATTATTATGATTTCTGTCTAACATTACCATTTATTGAGTCTATTATAGATTTTGTCTATTACCATTATTGAGCGTATTATATGATAGTCTAATAATACCATTATTGA